>NC_090699.1:714249-1014249 GCF_040954835.1 Lepisosteus oculatus
TGCATGAAACTCATTCAGATGCAAGTGCTTCTATCCGTTGTCTTGATTGTTTCCCACTCATTCCATTTGGTTTGGGGAACATGTCAAAATCCCATGCCGAGAGAATTTCAGATAGAGTTTTCGGAAATGCCCAGTGGGCAGCCCAGGTAGGGTAAGGATCAGTATTTCCACACTACGCAGAGAATTTTTATTTTCAGGGATGGATTTTTAGCCCAATTCAAGTTGAATAAAAGAAGTTTCGTGAAAATCGCAGAAATTTTTTTTTCAAAAACTCCGGGGTGCCTGGATGTCGCGGTGCACCACGCGACAGTTGTATTCCAAAATTGAGTCTCTTAGATCACACGAGTACCCAAGCATTCTTGAAACTCATTCAAATGCAAGTGCTTCTATCCGTTGTCTTGATTGTTTCCCACTCATTCCATTTGGTTTGGGGAACATGTCAAAATCCCATGCCGAGAGAATTTCAGATAGAGTTTTCGGAAATGCCCAGTGGGCAGCCCAGGTAGGGTAAGGATCAGTATTTCCACACTACGCAGAGAATTTTTATTTTCAGGGATGGATTTTTAGCCCAATTCAAGTTGAATAAAAGAGGTTTCGTGAAAATCGCTGAAAATTTTTTTTCAAAAACTCCGGGGTGCCTGGATGTCGCGGTGCACCACGCGACAGTTGTATTCCAAAATTGAGTCTCTCAGATCACACGAGTACCCAAGCATGCTTGAAACTCATTCAAATGCAAGTGCTTCTATCCGTTTTCTTGATTGTTTCCCTCTCATTCCATTTGGTTTGGGGAACATGTCAAAATCCCATGCCGAGAGAATTTCAGATAGAGTTTTCGGAAATGCCCAGTGGGCAGCCCAGGTAGGGTAAGGATCAGTATTTCCACACTACGCAGAGAATTTTTATTTTCAGGGATGGATTTTTAGCCCAATTCAAGTTGAATAAAAGAAGTTTCGTGAAAATCGCAGAAAATTTTTTTTCAAAAACTCCGGGGTGCCTGGATGTCGCGGTGCACCACGCGACACTTGTATTCCAAAATTGAGTCTCTCAGATCACACGAGTACCCAAGCATGCATGAAACTCATTCAAATGCAAGTGCTTCTATCCGTTGTCTTGATTGTTTCCCACTCATTCCATTTGGTTTGGGGAACATGTCAAAATCCCATGCCGAGAGAATTTCAGATAGAGTTTTCGGAAATGCCCAGTGGGCAGCCCAGGTAGGGTAAGGATCAGTATTTCCACACTACGCAGAGAATTTTTATTTTCAGGGATGGATTTTTAGCCCAATTCAAGTTGAATAAAAGAAGTTTCGTGAAAATCGCAGAAATTTTTTTTTCAAAAACTCCGGGGTGCCTGGAGGTCGCGGTGCACCACGCGACAGTTGTATTCCAAAATTGAGTCACTCAGATCACACGAGTACCCAAGCATGCATGAAACTCATTCAAATGCAAGTGCTTCTATCCGTTGTCTTGATTGTTTCCCACTCATTCCATTTGGTTTGGGGAATATGTCAAAATCCCATGCCCGAGAGAATTTCAGATAGAGTTCGCGGAAATGCCCAGTGGACAACCCAGGCAGGGTAAGGATCAGCATTTCCACACTACTCAGAGAATTTTTATTTTCAGGGATGGATTTTTAGCCCAATTCAAGTTGAAGAAAAGTGGTTTCGTGAAAATCGCAGAAAATTTTTTTTCAGAAACTCCGGGGTGCCTGGAGGTCGCGGTGCACCACGCGACAGTTGTATTCCAAAACTGAGTCACTCAGATCACACGAGCACCCAAGCATGCTTGAAACTCATTCAAATGCAAGTGCTTCTATCTGTTGTCTTGATTGTTTCCCACTCATTCCTTTTGGTTTGGGGAATATGTCAAAATCCCATGCCCAGAGAACTTCAGATAGAGTTCGCGGAAATGCTCAGTGGACAACCCAGGCAGGGTAAGGATCAGCATTTCCACACTACTCAGAGAATTTCTATTTTCAGGGATGGATTTTTAGCCCAATTCAAGTTGAAGAAAAGTGGTTTCGTGAAAATCGCAGAAATTTTTTTTTCAGAAACTCCGGGGTGCCTGGAGGTCGCGGTGCACCACGCGACAGTTGTATTCCAAAACTGAGTCACTCAGATCACACGAGCACCCAAGCATGCTTGAAACTCATTCAAATGCAAGTGCTTCTATCTGTTGTCTTGATTGTTTCGCACTCATTCCTTTTGGTTTGGGGAATATGTCAAAATCCCATGCCCAGAGAACTTCAGATAGAGTTCGCGGAAATGCTCAGTGGACAACCCAGGCAGGGTAAGGATCAGCATTTCCACACTACTCAGAGAATTTCTATTTTCAGGGATGGATTTTTAGCCCAATTCAAGTTGAAGAAAAGTGGTTTCGTGAAAATCGCAGAAAATTTTTTTTTCAGAACTCCGGGGTGCCTGGAGGTCGCGGTGCACCACGCGACAGTTGTATTCCAAAACTGAGTCACTCAGATCACACGAGCACCCAAGCATGCTTGAAACTCATTCAAATGCAAGTGCTTCTATCTGTTGTCTTGATTGTTTCCCACTCATTCCTTTTGGTTTGGGGAATATGTCAAAATCCCATGCCCAGAGAACTTCAGATAGAGTTCGCGGAAATGCTCAGTGGACAACCCAGGCAGGGTAAGGATCAGCATTTCCACACTACTCAGAGAATTTTTATTTTCAGGGATGGATTTTTAGCCCAATTCAAGTTGAAGAAAAGTGGTTTCGTGAAAATCGCAGAAAATTTTTTTTCAGAAACTCCGGGGTGCCTGGAGGTCGCGGTGCACCACGCGACAGTTGTATTCCAAAACTGAGTCACTCAGATCACACGAGCACCCAAGCATGCTTGAAACTCATTCAAATGCAAGTGCTTCTATCTGTTGTCTTGATTGTTTCCCACTCATTCCTTTTGGTTTGGGGAATATGTCAAAATCCCATGCCCAGAGAACTTCAGATAGAGTTCGCGGAAATGCTCAGTGGACAACCCAGGCAGGGTAAGGATCAGCATTTCCACACTACTCAGAGAATTTCTATTTTCAGGGATGGATTTTTAGCCCAATTCAAGTTGAAGAAAAGTGGTTTCGTGAAAATCGCAGAAAATTTTTTTTCAGAAACTCCGGGGTGCCTGGAGGTCGCGGTGCACCACGCGACAGTTGTATTCCAAAACTGAGTCACTCAGATCACACGAGCACCCAAGCATGCTTGAAACTCATTCAAATGCAAGTGCTTCTACCTGTTGTCTTGATTGTTTCGCACTCATTCCTTTTGGTTTGGGGAATATGTCAAAATCCCATGCCCAGAGAACTTCAGATAGAGTTCGCGGAAATGCTCAGTGGACAACCCAGGCAGGGTAAGGATCAGCATTTCCACACTACTCAGAGAATTTCTATTTTCAGGGATGGATTTTTAGCCCAATTCAAGTTGAAGAAAAGTGGTTTCGTGAAAATCGCAGAAAATTTTTTTTCAGAAACTCCGGGGTCCCTGGAGGTCGCGGTGCACCACGCGACAGTTGTATTCCAAAACTGAGTCACTCAGATCACACGAGCACCCAAGCATGCTTGAAACTCATTCAAATGCAAGTGCTTCTATCTGTTGTCTTGATTGTTTCCCACTCATTCCTTTTGGTTTGGGGAATATGTCAAAATCCCATGCCCAGAGAACTTCAGATAGAGTTCGCGGAAATGCTCAGTGGACAACCCAGGCAGGGTAAGGATCAGCATTTCCACACTACTCAGAGAATTTTTATTTTCAGGGATGGATTTTTAGCCAAATTCAAGTTGAAGAAAAGTGGTTTCGTGAAAATCGCAGAAATTTTTTTTTCAGAAACTCCGGGGTGCCTGGAGGTCGCGGTGCACCACGCGACAGTTGTATTCCAAAACTGAGTCACTCAGATCACACGAGCACCCAAGCATGCTTGAAACTCATTCAAATGCAAGTGCTTCTATCTGTTGTCTTGATTGTTTCCCACTCATTCCTTTTGGTTTGGGGAATATGTCAAAATCCCATGCCCAGAGAACTTCAGATAGAGTTCGCGGAAATGCTCAGTGGACAACCCAGGCAGGGTAAGGATCAGCATTTCCACACTACTCAGAGAATTTTTATTTTTAGGGATGGATTTTTAGCCCAATTCAAGTTGAAGAAAAGTGGTTTCGTGAAAATCGCAGAAAATTTTTTTTCAGAAACTCCGGGGTGCCTGGAGGTCGCGGTGCACCACGCGACAGTTGTATTCCAAATCCAAGTCACTCAGATCACACGAGCACCCAAGCATGCTTGAAACTCATTCAAATGCAAGTGCTTCTATCTGTTGTCTTGATTGTTTCCCACTCATTCCTTTTGGTTTGGGGAATATGTCAAAATCCCATGCCCAGAGAACTTCAGATAGAGTTCGCGGAAATGCTCAGTGGACAACCCAGGCAGGGTAAGGATCAGCATTTCCACACTACTCAGAGAATTTCTATTTTCAGGGATGGATTTTTAGCCCAATTCAAGTTGAAGAAAAGTGGTTTCGTGAAAATCGCAGAAAATTTTTTTTCAGAAACTCCGGGGTGCCTGGAGGTCGCGGTGCACCACGCGACAGTTGTATTCCAAAACTGAGTCACTCAGATCACACGAGCACCCAAGCATGCTTGAAACTCATTCAAATGCAAGTGCTTCTATCTGTTGTCTTGATTGTTTCCCACTCATTCCTTTTGGTTTGGGGAATATGTCAAAATCCCATGCCCAGAGAACTTCAGATAGAGTTTGCGGAAATGCTCAGTGGACAACCCAGGCAGGGTAAGGATCAGCATTTCCACACTACTCAGAGAATTTCTATTTTCAGGGATGGATTTTTAGCCCAATTCAAGTTGAAGAAAAGTGGTTTCGTGAAAATCGCAGAAAATTTTTTTTCAGAAACTCCGGGGTGCCTGGAGGTCGCGGTGCACCACGCGACAGTTGTATTCCAAAACTGAGTCACTCAGATCACACGAGCACCCAAGCATGCTTGAAACTCATTCAAATGCAAGTGCTTCTATCTGTTGTCTTGATTGTTTCCCACTCATTCCTTTTGGTTTGGGGAATATGTCAAAATCCCATGCCCAGAGAACTTCAGATAGAGTTCGCGGAAATGCTCAGTGGACAACCCAGGCAGGGTAAGGATCAGCATTTCCACACTACTCAGAGAATTTTTATTTTCAGGGATGGATTTTTAGCCCAATTCAAGTTGAAGAAAAGTGGTTTCGTGAAAATCGCAGAAAATTTTTTTTCAGAAACTCCGGGGTGCCTGGAGGTCGCGGTGCACCACGCGACAGTTGTATTCCAAAACTGAGTCACTCAGATCACACGAGCACCCAAGCATGCTTGAAACTCATTCAAATGCAAGTGCTTCTATCTGTTGTCTTGATTGTTTCCCACTCATTCCTTTTGGTTTGGGGAATATGTCAAAATCCCATGCCCAGAGAACTTCAGATAGAGTTCGCGGAAATGCTCAGTGGACAACCCAGGCAGGGTAAGGATCAGCATTTCCACACTACTCAGAGAATTTCTATTTTCAGGGATGGATTTTTAGCCCAATTCAAGTTGAAGAAAAGTGGTTTCGTGAAAATCGCAGAAAATTTTTTTTCAGAAACTCCGGGGTGCCTGGAGGTCGCGGTGCACCACGCGACAGTTGTATTCCAAAACTGAGTCACTCAGATCACACGAGCACCCAAGCATGCTTGAAACTCATTCAAATGCAAGTGCTTCTATCTGTTGTCTTGATTGTTTCCCACTCATTCCTTTTGGTTTGGGGAATATGTCAAAATCCCATGCCCAGAGAACTTCAGATAGAGTTCGCGGAAATGCTCAGTGGACAACCCAGGCAGGGTAAGGATCAGCATTTCCACACTACTCAGAGAATTTTTATTTTCAGGGATGGATTTTTAGCCCAATTCAAGTTGAAGAAAAGTGGTTTCGTGAAAATCGCAGAAAATTTTTTTTCAGAAACTCCGGGGTGCCTGGAGGTCGCGGTGCACCACGCGACAGTTGTATTCCAAAACTGAGTCACTCAGATCACACGAGCACCCAAGCATGCTTGAAACTCATTCAAATGCAAGTGCTTCTATCTGTTGTCTTGATTGTTTCCCACTCATTCCTTTTGGTTTGGGGAATATGTCAAAATCCCATGCCCAGAGAACTTCAGATAGAGTTCGCGGAAATGCTCAGTGGACAACCCAGGCAGGGCAAGGATCAGCAATCAGCATTTCCACACTACTCAGAGAATTTCTATTTTCAGGGATGGATTTTTAGCCCAATTCAAGTTGAAGAAAAGTGGTTTCGTGAAAATCGCAGAAAATTTTTTTTCAGAAACTCCGGGGTGCCTGGAGGTCGCGGTGCACCACGCGACAGTTGTATTCCAAAACTGAGTCACTCAGATCACACGAGCACCCAAGCATGCTTGAAACTCATTCAAATGCAAGTGCTTCTATCTGTTGTCTTGATTGTTTCCCACTCATTCCTTTTGGTTTGGGGAATATGTCAAAATCCCATGCCCAGAGAACTTCAGATAGAGTTCGCGGAAATGCTCAGTGGACAACCCAGGCAGGGTAAGGATCAGCATTTCCACACTACTCAGAGAATTTCTATTTTCAGGGATGGATTTTAGCCCAATTCAAGTTGAAGAAAAGTGGTTTCGTGAAAATCGCAGAAAATTTTTTTCAGAAACTCCGGGGTGCCTGGAGGTCGCGGTGCACCACGCGACAGTTGTATTCCAAAACTGAGTCACTCAGATCACACGAGCACCCAAGCATGCTTGAAACTCATTCAAATGCAAGTGCTTCTATCTGTTGTCTTGATTGTTTCGCACTCATTCCTTTTGGTTTGGGGAATATGTCAAAATCCCATGCCCAGAGAACTTCAGATAGAGTTCGCGGAAATGCACAGTGACAACCCAGGCAGGGTAAGGATCAGCATTTCCACACTACTCAGAGAATTTCTATTTTCAGGGATGGATTTTTAGCCCAATTCAAGTTGAAGAAAAGTGGTTTCGTGAAAATCGCAGAAATTTTTTTTCAGAAACTCCGGGGTGCCTGGAGGTCGCGGTGCACCACGCGACAGTTGTATTCCAAAACTGAGTCACTCAGATCACACGAGCACCCAAGCATGCTTGAAACTCATTCAAATGCAAGTGCTTCTATCTGTTGTCTTGATTGTTTCCCACTCATTCCTTTGGTTTGGGGAATATGTCAAAATCCCATGCCCAGAGAACTTCAGATAGAGTTCGCGGAAATGCTCAGTGGACAACCCAGGCAGGGTAAGGATCAGCATTTCCACACTACTCAGAGAATTTTTATTTTCAGGGATGGATTTTTAGCCCAATTCAAGTTGAAGAAAAAGTGGTTTCGTGAAAATCGCAGAAATTTTTTTTTCAGAAACTCCGGGGTGCCTGGAGGTCGCGGTGCACCACGCGACAGTTGTATTCCAAAACTGAGTCACTCAGATCACACGAGCACCCAAGCATGCTTGAAACTCATTCAAATGCAAGTGCTTCTATCTGTTGTCTTGATTGTTTCCCACTCATTCCTTCTGGTTTGGGGAATATGTCAAAATCCCATGCCCAGAGAACTTCAGATAGAGTTCGCGGAAATGCTCAGTGGACAACCCAGGCAGGGTAAGGATCAGCATTTCCACACTACTCAGAGAATTTTTATTTTCAGGGATGGATTTTTAGCCCAATTCAAGTTGAAGAAAAGTGGTTTCGTGAAAATCGCAGAAAATTTTTTTCAGAAACTCGGGGTGCCTGGAGGTCGCGGTGCACCACGCGACAGTTGTATTCCAAAACTGAGTCACTCAGATCACACGAGCACCCAAGCATGCTTGAAACTCATTCAAATGCAAGTGCTTCTATCTGTTGTCTTGATTGTTCCCACTCATTCCTTTTGGTTTGGGGAATATGTCAAAATCCCATGCCCAGAGAACTTCAGATAGAGTTCGCGGAAATGCTCAGTGGACAACCCAGGCAGGGTAAGGATCAGCATTTCCACACTACTCAGAGAATTTTCTATTTTCAGGGATGGATTTTTAGCCCAATTCAAGTTGAAGAAAAGTGGTTTCGTGAAAATCGCAGAAATTTTTTTTCAGAAACTCCGGGGTGCCTGGAGGTCGCGGTGCACCACGCGACAGTTGTATTCCAAAACTGAGTCACTCAGATCACACGAGCACCCAAGCATGCTTGAAACTCATTCAAATGCAAGTGCTTCTATCTGTTGTCTTGATTGTTTCCCACTCATTCCTTTTGGATTGGGGAATATGTCAAAATCCCATGCCCAGAGAACTTCAGATAGAGTTCGTGGAAATGCTCAGTGGACAACCCAGGCAGGGTAAGGATCAGCATTTCCACACTACTCAGAGAATTTTTATTTTCAGGGATGGATTTTTAGCCCAATTCAAGTTGAAGAAAAGTGGTTTCGTGAAAATCGCAGAAATTTTTTTTCAGAAACTCCGGGGGGCCTGGAGGTCGCGGTGCACCACGCGACAGTTGTATTCCAAAACTGAGTCACTCAGATCACACGAGCACCCAAGCATGCTTGAAACTCATTCAAATGCAAGTGCTTCTATCTGTTGTCTTGATTGTTTCCCACTCATTCCTTTTGGTTTGGGGAATATGTCAAAATCCCATGCCCAGAGAACTTCAGATAGAGTTCGCGGAAATGCTCAGTGGACAACCCAGGCAGGGTAAGGATCAGCATTTCCACACTACTCAGAGAATTTCTATTTTCAGGGATGGATTTTTAGCCCAATTCAAGTTGAAGAAAAGTGGTTTCGTGAAAATCGCAGAAATTTTTTTTTCAGAAACTCCGGGGTGCCTGGAGGTCGCGGTGCACCACGCGACAGTTGTATTCCAAAACTGAGTCACTCAGATCACACGAGCACCCAAGCATGCTTGAAACTCATTCAAATGCAAGTGCTTCTATCTGTTGTCTTGATTGTTTCCCACTCATTCCTTTTGGTTTGGGGAATATGTCAAAATCCCATGCCCAGAGAACTTCAGATAGAGTTCGCGGAAATGCTCAGTGGACAACCCAGGCAGGGTAAGGATCAGCATTTCCACACTACTCAGAGAATTTCTATTTTCAGGGATGGATTTTTAGCCCAATTCAAGTTGAAGAAAAGTGGTTTCGTGAAATCGCAGAAAATTTTTTTTCAGAAACTCCGGGTGCCTGGAGGTCGCGGTGCACCACGCGACAGTTATATTCCAAAACTGAGTCACTCAGATCACACGAGCACCCAAGCATGCTTGAAACTCATTCAAATGCAAGTGCTTCTATCTGTTGTCTTGATTGTTTCCCACTCATTCCTTTTGGTTTGGGGAATATGTCAAAATCCCATGCCCAGAGAACTTCAGATAGAGTTCGCGGAAATGCTCAGTGGACAACCCAGGCAGGGTAAGGATCAGCATTTCCACACTACTCAGAGAATTTTTATTTTCAGGGATGGATTTTTAGCCCAATTCAAGTTGAAGAAAAGTGGTTTCGTGAAAATCGCAGAAAATTTTTTTTCAGAAACTCCGGGGTGCCTGGAGGTCGCGGTGCACCACGCGACAGTTGTATTCCAAAACTGAGTCACTCAGATCATACGAGCACCCAAGCATGCTTGAAACTCATTCAAATGCAAGTGCTTCTATCTGTTGTCTTGATTGTTTCCCACTCATTCCTTTTGGTTTGGGGAATATGTCAAAATCCCATGCCCAGAGAACTTCAGATAGAGTTCGTGGAAATGCTCAGTGGACAACCCAGGCAGGGTAAGGATCAGCATTTCCACACTACTCAGAGAATTTTTATTTTCAGGGATGGATTTTTAGCCCAATTCAAATTGAAGAAAAGTGGTTTCATGAAAATCGCAGAAATTTTTTTTCAGAAACTCCGGGGTGCCTGGAGGTCGCGGTGCACCACGCGACAGTTGTATTCCAAAACTGAGTCACTCAGATCACACGAGCACCCAAGCATGCTTGAAACTCATTCAAATGCAAGTGCTTCTATCTGTTGTCTTGATTGTTTCCCACTCATTCCTTTTGGTTTGGGGAATATGTCAAAATCCCCATGCCCAGAGAACTTCAGATAGAGTTCGCGGAAATGCTCAGTGGACAACCCAGGCAGGGTAAGGATCAGCATTTCCACACTACTCAGAGAATTTCTATTTTCAGGGATGGATTTTTAGCCCAATTCAAGTTGAAGAAAAGTGGTTTCGTGAAAATCGCAGAAAATTTTTTTTCAGAAACTCCGGGGTGCCTGGAGGTCGCGGTGCACCACGCGACAGTTGTATTCCAAAACTGAGTCACTCAGATCACACGAGCACCCAAGCATGCTTGAAACTCATTCAAATGCAAGTGCTTCTATCTGTTGTCTTGATTGTTTCCCACTCATTCCTTTTGGTTTGGGGAATATGTCAAAATCCCATGCCCAGAGAACTTCAGATAGAGTTCGCGGAAATGCTCAGTGGACAACCCAGGCAGGGTAAGGATCAGCATTTCCACACTACTCAGAGAATTTTTATTTTCAGGGATGGATTTTTAGCCCAATTCAAGTTGAAGAAAAGTGGTTTCGTGAAAATCGCAGAAAATTTTTTTTCAGAAACTCCGGGGTGCCTGGAGGTCGCCGGTGCACCACGCGACAGTTGTATTCCAAAACTGAGTCACTCAGATCACACGAGCACCCAAGCATGCTTGAAACTCATTCAAATGCAAGTGCTTCTATCTGTTGTCTTGATTGTTTCCCACTCATTCCTTTTGGTTTGGGGAATATGTCAAAATCCCATGCCCAGAGAACTTCAGATAGAGTTCGCGGAAATGCTCAGTGGACAACCCAGGCAGGGTAAGGATCAGCATTTCCACACTACTCAGAGAATTTTTATTTTCAGGGATGGATTTTTAGCCCAATTCAAGTTGAAGAAAAGTGGTTTCGTGAAAATCGCAGAAATTTTTTTTTCAGAAACTCCGGGGTGCCTGGAGGTCGCGGTGCACCACGCGACAGTTGTATTCCAAAACTGAGTCACTCAGATCACACGAGCACCCAAGCATGCTTGAAACTCATTCAAATGCAAGTGCTTCTATCTGTTGTCTTGATTGTTTCCCACTCATTCCTTCTGGTTTGGGGAATATGTCAAAATCCCATGCCCAGAGAACTTCAGATAGAGTTCGCGGAAATGCTCAGTGGACAACCCAGGCAGGGTAAGGATCAGCATTTCCACACTACTCAGAGAATTTTTATTTTCAGGGATGGATTTTTAGCCCAATTCAAGTTGAAGAAAAGTGGTTTCGTGAAAATCGCAGAAAATTTTTTTTCAGAAACTCCGGGGTGCCTGGAGTCGCGGTGCACCACGCGACAGTTGTATTCCAAAACTGAGTCACTCAGATCACACGAGCACCCAAGCATCCTTGAAACTCATTCAAATGCAAGTGCTTCTATCTGTTGTCTTGATTGTTTCCCACTCATTCCTTTTGGTTTGGGGAATATGTCAAAATCCCATGCCCAGAGAACTTCAGATAGAGTTCGCGGAAATGCTCAGTGGACAACCCAGGCAGGGTAAGGATCAGCATTTCCACACTACTCAGAGAATTTCTATTTTCAGGGATGGATTTTTAGCCCAATTCAAGTTGAAGAAAAGTGGTTTCGTGAAAATCGCAGAAAATTTTTTTTCAGAAACTCCGGGTGCCCTGGAGGTCGCGGTGCACCACGCGACAGTTGTATTCCAAAACTGAGTCACTCAGATCACACGAGCACCCAAGCATGCTTGAAACTCATTCAAATGCAAGTGCTTCTATCTGTTGTCTTGATTGTTTCCCACTCATTCCTTTTGGTTTGGGGAATATGTCAAAATCCCATGCCCAGAGAACTTCAGATAGAGTTCGCGGAAATGCTCAGTGGAAAACCCAGGCAGGGTAAGGATCAGCATTTCCACACTACTCAGAGAATTTCTATTTTCAGGGATGGATTTTTAGCCCAATTCAAGTTGAAGAAAAGTGGTTTCGTGAAAATCGCAGAAAATTTTTTTTCAGAAACTCCGGGGTGCCTGGAGGTCGCGGTGCACCACGCGACAGTTGTATTCCAAAACTGAGTCACTCAGATCACACGAGCACCCAAGCATGCTTGAAACTCATTCAAATGCAAGTGCTTCTATCTGTTGTCTTGATTGTTTCCCACTCATTCCTTTTGGTTTGGGGAATATGTCAAAATCCCATGCCCAGAGAACTTCAGATAGAGTTCGCGGAAATATTCAGTGGACAACCCAGGCAGGGTAAGGATCAGCATTTCCACACTACTCAGAGAATTTCTATTTTCAGGGATGGATTTTTAGCCCAATTCAAGTTGAAGAAAAGTGGTTTCGTGAAAATCGCAGAAAATTTTTTTTCAGAAACTCCGGGGTGCCTGGAGGTCGCGGTGCACCACGCGACAGTTGTATTCCAAAACTGAGTCACTCAGATCACACGAGCACCCAAGCATGCTTGAAACTCATTCAAATGCAAGTGCTTCTATCTGTTGTCTTGATTGTTTCCCACTCATTCCTTTTGGTTTGGGGAATATGTCAAAATCCCATGCCCAGAGAACTTCAGATAGAGTTCGCGGAAATGCTCAGTGGAAAACCCAGGCAGGGTAAGGATCAGCATTTCCACACTACTCAGAGAATTTCTATTTTCAGGGATGGATTTTAGCCCAATTCAAGTTGAAGAAAAGTGGTTTCGTGAAAATCGCAGAAAATTTTTTTTCAGAAACTCCGGGGTGCCTGGAGGTCGCGGTGCACCACGCGACAGTTGTATTCCAAAACTGAGTCACTCAGATCACACGAGCACCCAAGCATGCTTGAAACTCATTCAAATGCAAGTGCTTCTATCTGTTGTCTTGATTGTTTCCCACTCATTCCTTTTGGTTTGGGGAATATGTCAAAATCCCATGCCCAGAGAACTTCAGATAGAGTTCGCGGAAATGCTCAGTGGACAACCCAGGCAGGGTAAGGATCAGCATTTCCACACTACTCAGAGAATTTCTATTTTCAGGGATGGATTTTTAGCCCAATTCAAGTTGAAGAAAAGTGGTTTCGTGAAAATCGCAGAAAATTTTTTTTCAGAAACTCCGGGGTGCCTGGAGGTCGCGGTGCACCACGCGACAGTTGTATTCCAAAACTGAGTCACTCAGATCACACGAGCACCCAAGCATGCTTGAAACTCATTCAAATGCAAGTGCTTCTATCTGTTGTCTTGATTGTTTCCCACTCATTCCTTTTGGTTTGGGGAATATGTCAAAATCCCATGCCCAGAGAACTTCAGATAGAGTTCGCGGAAATGCTCAGTGGACAACCCAGGCAGGGTAAGGATCAGCATTTCCACACTACTCAGAGAATTTTTATTTTCAGGGATGGATTTTTAGCCCAATTCAAGTTGAAGAAAAGTGGTTTCGTGAAAATCGCAGAAAATTTTTTTTCAGAAACTCCGGGGTGCCTGGAGGTCGCGGTGCACCACGCGACAGTTGTATTCCAAAACTGAGTCACTCAGATCACACGAGCACCCAAGCATGCTTGAAACTCATTCAAATGCAAGTGCTTCTATCTGTTGTCTTGATTGTTTCCCACTCATTCCTTTTGGTTTGGGGAATATGTCAAAATCCCATGCCCAGAGAACTTCAGATAGAGTTCGCGGAAATGCTCAGTGGACAACCCAGGCAGGGTAAGGATCAGCATTTCCACACTACTCAGAGAATTTCTATTTTCAGGATGGATTTTTAGCCCAATTCAAGTTGAAGAAAAGTGGTTTCGTGAAAATCGCAGAAATTTTTTTTTCAGAAACTCCGGGGTGCCTGGAGGTCGCGGTGCACCACGCGACAGTTGTATTCCAAAACTGAGTCACTCAGATCACACGAGCACCCAAGCATGCTTGAAACTCATTCAAATGCAAGTGCTTCTATCTGTTGTCTTGATTGTTTCGCACTCATTCCTTTTGGTTTGGGGAATATGTCAAAATCCCATGCCCAGAGAACTTCAGATAGAGTTCGCGGAAATGCTCAGTGGACAACCCAGGCAGGGTAAGGATCAGCATTTCCACACTACTCAGAGAATTTCTATTTTCAGGGATGGATTTTTAGCCCAATTCAAGTTGAAGAAAAGTGGTTTCGTGAAAATCGCAGAAAATTTTTTTTCAGAAACTCCGGGGTGCCTGGAGGTCGCGGTGCACCACGCGACAGTTGTATTCCAAAACTGAGTCACTCAGATCACACGAGCACCCAAGCATGCTTGAACTCATTCAAATGCAAGTGCTTCTATCTGTTGTCTTGATTGTTTCCCACTCATTCCTTTTGGTTTGGGGAATATGTCAAAATCCATGCCCAGAGAACTTCAGATAGAGTTCGCGGAAATGCTCAGTGGACAACCCAGGCAGGGTAAGGATCAGCATTTCCACACTACTCAGAGAATTTCTATTTTCAGGGATGGATTTTTAGCCAATTCAAGTTGAAGAAAAAGTGGTTTCGTGAAAATCGCAGAAAATTTTTTTTCAGAAACTCCGGGGTGCCTGGAGGTCGCGGTGCACCACGCGACAGTTATATTCCAAAACTGAGTCACTCAGATCACACGAGCACCCAAGCATGCTTGAAACTCATTCAAATGCAAGTGCTTCTATCTGTTGTCTTGATTGTTTCCCACTCATTCCTTTTGGTTTGGGAATATGTCAAAATCCCATGCCCAGAGAACTTCAGATAGAGTTCGCGGAAATGCTCAGTGGACACCCAGGCAGGGTAAGGATCAGCATTTCCACCACTACTCAGAGAATTTTATTTTCAGGGATGGATTTTTAGCCCAATTCAAGTTGAAGAAAAGTGGTTTCGTGAAAATCGCAGAAAATTTTTTTTCAGAAACTCCGGGGTGCCTGGAGGTCGCGGTGCACCACGCGACAGTTGTATTCCAAAACTGAGTCACTCAGATCATACGAGCACCCAAGCATGCTTGAAACTCATTCAAATGCAAGTGCTTCTATCTGTTGTCTTGATTGTTTCCCACTCATTCCTTTTGGTTTGGGGAATATGTCAAAATCCCATGCCCAGAGAACTTCAGATAGAGTTCGTGGAATGCTCAGTGGACAACCCAGCAGGGTAAGGATCAGCATTTCCACACTACTCAGAGAATTTCTATTTTCAGGGATGGATTTTTAGCCCAATTCAAATTGAAGAAAAGTGGTTTCATGAAAATCGCAGAAATTTTTTTTTCAGAAACTCCGGGGTGCCTGGAGGTCGCGGTGCACCACGCGACAGTTGTATTCCAAAACTGAGTCACTCAGATCACACGAGCACCCAAGCATGCTTGAAACTCATTCAAATGCAAGTGCTTCTATCTGTTGTCTTGATTGTTTCCCACTCATTCCTTTTGGTTTGGGGAATATGTCAAAATCCCATGCCCAGAGAACTCAGATAGAGTTCGCGGAAATGCTCAGTGGACAACCCAGGCAGGGTAAGGATCAGCATTTCCACACTACTCAGAGAATTTCTATTTTCAGGGATGGATTTTTAGCCCAATTCAAGTTGAAGAAAAGTGGTTTCGTGAAAATCGCAGAAAATTTTTTTTCAGAAACTCCGGGGTGCCTGGAGGTCGCGGTGCACCACGCGACAGTTGTATTCCAAAACTGAGTCACTCAGATCACACGAGCACCCAAGCATGCTTGAAACTCATTCAAATGCAAGTGCTTCTATCTGTTGTCTTGATTGTTTCCCACTCATTCCTTTTGGTTTGGGGAATATGTCAAAATCCCATGCCCAGAGAACTTCAGATAGAGTTCGCGGAAATGCTCAGTGGACAACCCAGGCAGGGTAAGGATCAGCATTTCCACACTACTCAGAGAATTTTTATTTTCAGGGATGGATTTTTAGCCCAATTCAAGTTGAAGAAAAGTGGTTTCGTGAAAATCGCAGAAATTTTTTTTTCAGAAACTCCGGGGTGCCTGGAGGTCGCGGTGCACCACGCGACAGTTGTATTCCAAAACTGAGTCACTCAGATCACACGAGCACCCAAGCATGCTTGAAACTCATTCAAATGCAAGTGCTTCTATCTGTTGTCTTGATTGTTTCCCACTCATTCCTTTTGGTTTGGGGAATATGTCAAAATCCCATGCCCAGAGAACTTCAGATAGAGTTCGCGGAAATGCTCAGTGGACAACCCAGGCAGGGTAAGGATCAGCATTTCCACACTACTCAGAGAATTTCTATTTTCAGGGATGGATTTTTAGCCCAATTCAAGTTGAAGAAAAGTGGTTTCGTGAAAATCGCAGAAAATTTTTTTTCAGAAACTCCGGGGTGCCTGGAGGTCGCGGTGCACCACGCGACAGTTGTATTCCAAAACTGAGTCACTCAGATCACACGAGCACCCAAGCAAGCTTGAAACTCATTCAAATGCAAGTGCTTCTATCTGTTGTCTTGATTGTTTCCCACTCATTCCTTTTGGTTTGGGGAATATGTCAAAATCCCATGCCCAGAGAACTTCAGATAGAGTTCGCGGAAATGCTCAGTGGACAACCCAGGCAGGGTAAGGATCAGCATTTCCACACTACTCAGAGAATTTCTATTTTCAGGGATGGATTTTTAGCCCAATTCAAGTTGAAGAAAAGTGGTTTCGTGAAAATCGCAGAAAATTTTTTTTCAGAAACTCCGGGGTGCCTGGAGGTCGCGGTGCACCACGCGACAGTTATATTCCAAAACTGAGTCACTCAGATCACACGAGCACCCAAGCATGCTTGAAACTCATTCAAATGCAAGTGCTTCTATCTGTTGTCTTGATTGTTTCCCACTCATTCCTTTTGGTTTGGGGAATATGTCAAAATCCCATGCCCAGAGAACTTCAGATAGAGTTCGCGGAAATGCTCAGTGGACAACCCAGGCAGGGTAAGGATCAGCATTTCCACACTACTCAGAGAATTTTTATTTTCAGGGATGGATTTTTAGCCCAATTCAAGTTGAAGAAAAGTGGTTTCGTGAAAATCGCAGAAAATTTTTTTTCAGAAACTCCGGGGTGCCTGGAGGTCGCGGTGCACCACGCGACAGTTGTATTCCAAAACTGAGTCACTCAGATCATACGAGCACCCAAGCATGCTTGAAACTCATTCAAATGCAAGTGCTTCTATCTGTTGTCTTGATTGTTTCCCACTCATTCCTTTTGGTTTGGGGAATATGTCAAAATCCCATGGCCAGAGAACTTCAGATAGAGTTCGTGGAAATGCTCAGTGGACAACCCAGGCAGGGTAAGGATCAGCATTTCCACACTACTCAGAGAATTTTTATTTTCAGGGATGGATTTTTAGCCCAATTCAAATTGAAGAAAAGTGGTTTCATGAAAATCGCAGAAAATTTTTTTTCAGAAACTCCGGGGTGCCTGGAGGTCGCGGTGCACCACGCGACAGTTGTATTCCAAAACTGAGTCACTCAGATCACACGAGCACCCAAGCATGCTTGAAACTCATTCAAATGCAAGTGCTTCTATCTGTTGTCTTGATTGTTTCCCACTCATTCCTTTTGGTTTGGGGAATATGTCAAAATCCCATGCCCAGAGAACTTCAGATAGAGTTCGCGGAAATGCTCAGTGGACAACCCAGGCAGGGTAAGGATCAGCATTTCCACACTACTCAGAGAATTTCTATTTTCAGGGATGGATTTTTAGCCCAATTCAAGTTGAAGAAAAGTGGTTTCGTGAAAATCGCAGAAATTTTTTTTTCAGAAACTCCGGGGTGCCTGGAGGTCGCGGTGCACCACGCGACAGTTGTATTCCAAAACTGTGTCACTCAGATCACACGAGCACCCAAGCATGCTTGAAACTCATTCAAATGCAAGTGCTTCTATCTGTTGTCTTGATTGTTTCCCACTCATTCCTTTTGGTTTGGGGAATATGTCAAAATCCCATGCCCAGAGAACTTCAGATAGAGTTCGCGGAAATGCTCAGTGGACAACCCAGGCAGGGTAAGGATCAGCATTTCCACACTACTCAGAGAATTTCTATTTTCAGGGATGGATTTTTAGCCCAATTCAAGTTGAAGAAAAGTGGTTTCGTGAAAATCGCAGAAAATTTTTTTTCAGAAACTCCGGAGTGCCTGGAGGTCGCGGTGCACCACGCGACAGTTATATTCCAAAACTGAGTCACTCAGATCACACGAGCACCCAAGCATGCTTGAAACTCATTCAAATGCAAGTGCTTCTATCTGTTGTCTTGATTGTTTCCCACTCATTCCTTTTGGTTTGGGGAATATGTCAAAATCCCATGCCCAGAGAACTTCAGATAGAGTTCGCGGAAATGCTCAGTGGACAACCCAGGCAGGGTAAGGATCAGCATTTCCACACTACTCAGAGAATTTTTATTTTCAGGGATGGATTTTTAGCCCAATTCAAGTTGAAGAAAAGTGGTTTCGTGAAAATCGCAGAAAATTTTTTTTCAGAAACTCCGGGGTGCCTGGAGGTCGCGGTGCACCACGCGACAGTTGTATTCCAAAACTGAGTCACTCAGATCACACGAGCACCCAAGCATGCTTGAAACTCATTCAAATGCAAGTGCTTCTATCTGTTGTCTTGATTGTTTCCCACTCATTCCTTCTGGTTTGGGGAATATGTCAAAATCCCATGCCCAGAGAACTTCAGATAGAGTTCGCGGAAATGCTCAGTGGACAACCCAGGCAGGGTAAGGATCAGCATTTCCACACTACTCAGAGAATTTTTATTTTCAGGGATGGATTTTTAGCCCAATTCAAGTTGAAGAAAAGTGGTTTCGTGAAAATCGCAGAAAATTTTTTTTCAGAAACTCCGGGGTGCCTGGAGGTCGCGGTGCACCACGCGACAGTTGTATTCCAAAACTGAGTCACTCAGATCACACGAGCACCCAAGCATGCTTGAAACTCATTCAAATGCAAGTGCTTCTATCTGTTGTCTTGATTGTTTCCCACTCATTCCTTTTGGTTTGGGGAATATGTCAAAATCCCATGCCCAGAGAACTTCAGATAGAGTTCGCGGAAATGCTCAGTGGACAACCCAGGCAGGGTAAGGATCAGCATTTCCACACTACTCAGAGAATTTCTATTTTCAGGGATGGATTTTTAGCCCAATTCAAGTTGAAGAAAAGTGGTTTCGTGAAAATCGCAGAAAATTTTTTTTCAGAAACTCCGGGGTGCCTGGAGGTCGCGGTGCACCACGCGACAGTTGTATTCCAAAACTGAGTCACTCAGATCACACGAGCACCCAAGCATGCTTGAAACTCATTCAAATGCAAGTGCTTCTATCTGTTGTCTTGATTGTTTCCCACTCATTCCTTTTGGTTTGGGGAATATGTCAAAATCCCATGCCCAGAGAACTTCAGATAGAGTTCGCGGAAATGCTCAGTGGACAACCCAGGCAGGGTAAGGATCAGCATTTCCACACTACTCAGAGAATTTTTCTTTTCAGGGATGGATTTTTAGCCCAATTCAAGTTGAAGAAAAGTGGTTTCGTGAAAATCGCAGAAAATTTTTTTTCAGAAACTCCGGGGTGCCTGGAGGTCGCGGTGCACCACGCGACAGTTGTATTCCAAAACTGAGTCACTCAGATCACACGAGCACCCAAGCATGCTTGAAACTCATTCAAATGCAAATGCTTCTATCTGTTGTCTTGATTGTTTCCCACTCATTCCTTTTGGTTTGGGGAATATGTCAAAATCCCATGCCCAGAGAACTTCAGATAGAGTTCGTGGAAATGCTCAGTGGACAACCCAGGCAGGGTAAGGATCAGCATTTCCACACTACTCAGAGAATTTTTCTTTTCAGGGATGGATTTTTAGCCCAATTCAAGTTGAAGAAAAGTGGTTTCATGAAAATCGCAGAAATTTTTTTTTCAGAAACTCCGGGGTGCCTGGAGGTCGCGGTGCACCACGCGACAGTTGTATTCCAAAACTGAGTCACTCAGATCACACGAGCACCCAAGCATGCTTGAAACTCATTCAAATGCAAGTGCTTCTATCTGTTGTCTTGATTGTTTCCCACTCATTCCTTTTGGTTTGGGGAATATGTCAAAATCCCATGCCCAGAGAACTTCAGATAGAGTTCGCGGAAATGCTCAGTGGACAACCCAGGCAGGGTAAGGATCAGCATTTCCACACTACTCAGAGAATTTTTCTTTTCAGGGATGGATTTTTAGCCCAATTCAAGTTGAAGAAAAGTGGTTTCGTGAAAATCGCAGAAAATTTTTTTTCAGAAACTCCGGGGTGCCTGGAGGTCGCGGTGCACCACGCGACAGTTGTATTCCAAAACTGAGTCACTCAGATCACACGAGCACCCAAGCATGCTTGAAACTCATTCAAATGCAAGTGCTTCTATCTGTTGTCTTGATTGTTTCCCACTCATTCCTTTTGGTTTGGGGAATATGTCAAAATCCCATGCCCAGAGAACTTCAGATAGAGTTCGTGGAAATGCTCAGTGGACAACCCAGGCAGGGTAAGGATCAGCATTTCCACACTACTCAGAGAATTTTTCTTTTCAGGGATGGATTTTTAGCCCAATTCAAGTTGAAGAAAAGTGGTTTCATGAAAATCGCAGAAATTTTTTTTTCAGAAACTCCGGGGTGCCTGGAGGTCGCGGTGCACCACGCGACAGTTGTATTCCAAAACTGAGTCACTCAGATCACACGAGCACCCAAGCATGCTTGAAACTCATTCAAATGCAAGTGCTTCTATCTGTTGTCTTGATTGTTTCCCACTCATTCCTTTTGGTTTGGGGAATATGTCAAAATCCCATGCCCAGAGAACTTCAGATAGAGTTCGCGGAAATGCTCAGTGGACAACCCAGGCAGGGTAAGGATCAGCATTTCCACACTACTCAGAGAATTTCTATTTTCAGGGATGGATTTTTAGCCCAATTCAAGTTGAAGAAAAGTGGTTTCGTGAAAATTGCAGAAATTTTTTTTTCAGAAACTCCGGGGTGCCTGGAGGTCGCGGTGCACCACGCGACAGTTGTATTCCAAAACTGAGTCACTCAGATCACACGAGCACCCAAGCATGCTTGAAACTCATTCAAATGCAAGTGCTTCTATCTGTTGTCTTGATTGTTTCCCACTCATTCCTTTTGGTTTGGGGAATATGTCAAAATCCCATGCCCAGAGAACTTCAGATAGAGTTCGCGGAAATGCTCAGTGGACAACCCAGGCAGGGTAAGGATCAGCATTTCCACACTACTCAGAGAATTTTTATTTTCAGGGATGGATTTTTAGCCCAATTCAAGTTGAAGAAAAGTGGTTTCGTGAAAATCGCAGAAAATTTTTTTTCAGAAACTCCGGGGTGCCTGGAGGTCGCGGTGCACCACGCGACAGTTGTATTCCAAAACTGAGTCACTCAGATCACACGAGCACCCAAGCATGCTTGAAACTCATTCAAATGCAAGTGCTTCTATCTGTTGTCTTGATTGTTTCCCACTCATTCCTTTTGGTTTGGGGAATATGTCAAAATCCCATGCCCAGAGAACTTCAGATAGAGTTCGCGGAAATGCTCAGTGGACAACCCAGGCAGGGTAAGGATCAGCATTTCCACACTACTCAGAGAATTTCTATTTTCAGGAATGGATTTTTAGCCCAATTCAAGTTGAAGAAAAGTGGTTTCGTGAAAATCGCAGAATTTTTTTTTTCAGAAACTCCGGGGTGCCTGGAGGTCGCGGTGCACCACGCGACAGTTGTATTCCAAAACTGAGTCACTCAGATCACACGAGCACCCAAGCATGCTTGAAACTCATTCAAATGCAAGTGCTTCTATCTGTTGTCTTGATTGTTTCCCACTCATTCCTTTTGGTTTGGGGAATATGTCAAAATCCCATGCCCAGAGAACTTCAGATAGAGTTCGCGGAAATGCTCAGTGGACAACCCAGGCAGGGTAAGGATCAGCATTTCCACACTACTCAGAGAATTTTTATTTTCAGGGATGGATTTTTAGCCCAATTCAAGTTGAAGAAAAGTGGTTTCGTGAAAATCGCAGAAAATTTTTTTTCAGAAACTCCGGGGTGCCTGGAGGTCGCGGTGCACCACGCGACAGTTGTATTCCAAAACTGAGTCACTCAGATCACACGAGCACCCAAGCATGCTTGAAACTCATTCAAATGCAAGTGCTTCTATCTGTTGTCTTGATTGTTTCCCACTCATTCCTTTTGGTTTGGGGAATATGTCAAAATCCCATGCCCAGAGAACTTCAGATAGAGTTCGTGGAAATGCTCAGTGGACAACCCAGGCAGGGTAAGGATCAGCATTTCCACACTACTCAGAGAATTTTTCTTTTCAGGGATGGATTTTTAGCCCAATTCAAGTTGAAGAAAAGTGGTTTCATGAAAATCGCAGAAATTTTTTTTTCAGAAACTCCGGGGTGCCTGGAGGTCGCGGTGCACCACGCGACAGTTGTATTCCAAAACTGAGTCACTCAGATCACACGAGCACCCAAGCATGCTTGAAACTCATTCAAATGCAAGTGCTTCTATCTGTTGTCTTGATTGTTTCCCACTCATTCCTTTTGGTTTGGGGAATATGTCAAAATCCCATGCCCAGAGAACTTCAGATAGAGTTCGCGGAAATGCTCAGTGGACAACCCAGGCAGGGTAAGGATCAGCATTTCCACACTACTCAGAGAATTTTTATTTTCAGGGATGGATTTTTAGCCCAATTCAAGTTGAAGAAAAGTGGTTTCGTGAAAATCGCAGAAAATTTTTTTTCAGAAACTCCGGGGTGCCTGGAGGTCGCGGTGCACCACGCGACAGTTGTATTCCAAAACTGAGTCACTCAGATCACACGAGCACCCAAGCATGCTTGAAACTCATTCAAATGCAAGTGCTTCTATCTGTTGTCTTGATTGTTTCCCACTCATTCCTTTTGGTTTGGGGAATATGTCAAAATCCCATGCCCAGAGAACTTCAGATAGAGTTCGCGGAAATGCTCAGTGGACAACCCAGGCAGGGTAAGGATCAGCATTTCCACACTACTCAGAGAATTTCTATTTTCAGGGATGGATTTTTAGCCCAATTCAAGTTGAAGAAAAGTGGTTTCGTGAAAATTGCAGAAATTTTTTTTTCAGGAACTCCGGGGTGCCTGGAGGTCTCGGTGCACCACGCGACAGTTGTATTCCAAAACTGAGTCACTCAGATCACACGAGCACCCAAGCATGCTTGAAACTCATTCAAATGCAAGTGCTTCTATCTGTTGTCTTGATTGTTTCCCACTCATTCCTTTTGGTTTGGGGAATATGTCAAAATCCCATGCCCAGAGAACTTCAGATAGAGTTCGCGGAAATGCTCAGTGGACAACCCAGGCAGGGTAAGGATCAGCATTTCCACACTACTCAGAGAATTTTTATTTTCAGGGATGGATTTTTAGCCCAATTCAAGTTGAAGAAAAGTGGTTTCGTGAAAATCGCAGAAAATTTTTTTTCAGAAACTCCGGGGTGCCTGGAGGTCGCGGTGCACCACGCGACAGTTGTATTCCAAAACTGAGTCACTCAGATCACACGAGCACCCAAGCATGCTTGAAACTCATTCAAATGCAAGTGCTTCTATCTGTTGTCTTGATTGTTTCCCACTCATTCCTTTTGGTTTGGGGAATATGTCAAAATCCCATGCCCAGAGAACTTCAGATAGAGTTCGCGGAAATGCTCAGTGGACAACCCAGGCAGGGTAAGGATCAGCATTTCCACACTACTCAGAGAATTTCTATTTTCAGGGATGGATTTTTAGCCCAATTCAAGTTGAAGAAAAGTGGTTTCGTGAAAATCGCAGAAATTTTTTTTTCAGAAACTCCGGGGTGCCTGGAGGTCGCGGTGCACCACGCGACAGTTGTATTCCAAAACTGAGTCACTCAGATCACACGAGCACCCAAGCATGCTTGAAACTCATTCAAATGCAAGTGCTTCTATCTGTTGTCTTGATTGTTTCCCACTCATTCCTTTTGGTTTGGGGAATATGTCAAAATCCCATGCCCAGAGAACTTCAGATAGAGTTCGCGGAAATGCTCAGTGGACAACCCAGGCAGGGTAAGGATCAGCATTTCCACACTACTCAGATAATTTTTTTTTCAGGGATGGATTTTTAGCCCAATTCAAGTTGAAGAAAAGTGGTTTCGTGAAAATCGCAGAAATTTTTTTTTCAGAAACTCCGGGGTGCCTGGAGGTCGCGGTGCACCACGCGACAGTTGTATTCCAAAACTGAGTCACTCAGATCACACGAGCACCCAAGCATGCTTGAAACTCATTCAAATGCAAGTGCTTCTATCTGTTGTCTTGATTGTTTCCCACTCATTCCTTTTGGTTTGGGGAATATGTCAAAATCCCATGCCCAGAGAACTTCAGATAGAGTTCGCGGAAATGCTCAGTGGACAACCCAGGCAGGGTAAGGATCAGCATTTCCACACTACTCAGAGAATTTTTCTTTTCAGGGATGGATTTTTAGCCCAATTCAAGTTGAAGAAAAGTGGTTTCATGAAAATCGCAGAAATTTTTTTTTCAGAAACTCCGGGGTGCCTGGAGGTCGCGGTGCACCACGCGACAGTTGTATTCCAAAACTGAGTCACTCAGATCACACGAGCACCCAAGCATGCTTGAAACTCATTCAAATGCAAGTGCTTCTATCTGTTGTCTTGATTGTTTCCCACTCATTCCTTTTGGTTTGGGGAATATGTCAAAATCCCATGCCCAGAGAACTTCAGATAGAGTTCGCGGAAATGCTCAGTGGACAACCCAGGCAGGGTAAGGATCAGCATTTCCACACTACTCAGAGAATTTTTATTTTCAGGGATGGATTTTTAGCCCAATTCAAGTTGAAGAAAAGTGGTTTCGTGAAAATCGCAGAAAATTTTTTTTCAGAAACTCCGGGGTGCCTGGAGGTCGCGGTGCACCACGCGACAGTTGTATTCCAAAACTGAGTCACTCAGATCACACGAGCACCCAAGCATGCTTGAAACTCATTCAAATGCAAGTGCTTCTATCTGTTGTCTTGATTGTTTCCCACTCATTCCTTTTGGTTTGGGGAATATGTCAAAATCCCATGCCCAGAGAACTTCAGATAGAGTTCGCGGAAATGCTCAGTGGACAACCCAGGCAGGGTAAGGATCAGCATTTCCACACTACTCAGAGAATTTTTATTTTCAGGGATGGATTTTTAGCCCAATTCAAGTTGAAGAAAAGTGGTTTCGTGAAAATCGCAGAAATTTTTTTTCAGAAACTCCGGGGTGCCTGGAGGTCGCGGTGCACCACGCGACAGTTGTATTCCAAAACTGAGTCACTCAGATCACACGAGCACCCAAGCATGCTTGAAACTCATTCAAATGCAAGTGCTTCTATCTGTTGTCTTGATTGTTTCCCACTCATTCCTTTTGGTTTGGGGAATATGTCAAAATCCCATGCCCAGAGAACTTCAGATAGAGTTCGCGGAAATGCTCAGTGGACAACCCAGGCAGGGTAAGGATCAGCATTTCCACACTACTCAGAGAATTTCTATTTTCAGGAATGGATTTTTAGCCCAATTCAAGTTGAAGAAAAGTGGTTTCGTGAAAATCGCAGAAAATTTTTTTTCAGAAACTCCGGGGTGCCTGGAGGTCGCGGTGCACCACGCGACAGTTGTATTCCAAAACTGAGTCACTCAGATCACACGAGCACCCAAGCATGCTTGAAACTCATTCAAATGCAAGTGCTTCTATCTGTTGTCTTGATTGTTTCCCACTCATTCCTTTTGGTTTGGGGAATATGTCAAAATCCCATGCCCAGAGAACTTCAGATAGAGTTCGCGGAAATGCTCAGTGGACAACCCAGGCAGGGTAAGGATCAGCATTTCCACACTACTCAGAGAATTTCTATTTTCAGGGATGGATTTTTAGCCCAATTCAAGTTGAAGAAAAGTGGTTTCGTGAAAATCGCAGAAAATTTTTTTTCAGAAACTCCGGGGTGCCTGGAGGTCGCGGTGCACCACGCGACAGTTGTATTCCAAAACTGAGTCACTCAGATCACACGAGCACCCAAGCATGCTTGAAACTCATTCAAATGCAAGTGCTTCTATCTGTTGTCTTGATTGTTTCCCACTCATTCCTTTTGGTTTGGGGAATATGTCAAAATCCCATGCCCAGAGAACTTCAGATAGAGTTCGCGGAAATGCTCAGTGGACAACCCAGGCAGGGTAAGGATCAGCATTTCCACACTACTCAGAGAATTTTTATTTTCAGGGATGGATTTTTAGCCCAATTCAAGTTGAAGAAAAGTGGTTTCGTGAAAATCGCAGAAAATTTTTTTTCAGAAACTCCGGGGTGCCTGGAGGTCGCGGTGCACCACGCGACAGTTGTATTCCAAAACTGAGTCACTCAGATCACACGAGCACCCAAGCATGCTTGAAACTCATTCAAATGCAAGTGCTTCTATCTGTTGTCTTGATTGTTTCCCACTCATTCCTTTTGGTTTGGGGAATATGTCAAAATCCCATGCCCAGAGAACTTCAGATAGAGTTCGTGGAAATGCTCAGTGGACAACCCAGGCAGGGTAAGGATCAGCATTTCCACACTACTCAGAGAATTTTTATTTTCAGGGATGGATTTTTAGCCCAATTCAAGTTGAAGAAAAGTGGTTTCATGAAAATCGCAGAAATTTTTTTTTCAGAAACTCCGGGGTGCCTGGAGGTCGCGGTGCACCACGCGACAGTTGTATTCCAAAACTGAGTCACTCAGATCACACGAGCACCCAAGCATGCTTGAAACTCATTCAAATGCAAGTGCTTCTATCTGTTGTCTTGATTGTTTCCCACTCATTCCTTTTGGTTTGGGGAATATGTCAAAATCCCATGCCCAGAGAACTTCAGATAGAGTTCGCGGAAATGCTCAGTGGACAACCCAGGCAGGGTAAGGATCAGCATTTCCACACTACTCAGAGAATTTTTATTTTCAGGGATGGATTTTTAGCCCAATTCAAGTTGAAGAAATGTGGTTTCGTGAAAATCGCAGAAAATTGTTTTTTCAGAAACTCCGGGGTGCCTGGAGGTCGCGGTGCACCACGCGACAGTTGTATTCCAAAACTGAGTCACTCAGATCACACGAGCACCCAAGCATGCTTGAAACTCATTCAAATGCAAGTGCTTCTATCTGTTGTCTTGATTGTTTCCCACTCATTCCTTTTGGTTTGGGGAATATGTCAAAATCCCATGCCCAGAGAACTTCAGATAGAGTTCGCGGAAATGCTCAGTGGACAACCCAGGCAGGGTAAGGATCAGCATTTCCACACTACTCAGAGAATTTCTATTTTCAGGGATGGATTTTTAGCCCAATTCAAGTTGAAGAAAAGTGGTTTCGTGAAAATCGCAGAAAATTTTTTTTCAGAAACTCCGGGGTGCCTGGAGGTCGCGGTGCACCACGCGACAGTTGTATTCCAAAACTGAGTCACTCAGATCACACGAGCACCCAAGCATGCTTGAAACTCATTCAAATGCAAGTGCTTCTATCTGTTGTCTTGATTGTTTCCCACTCATTCCTTTTGGTTTGGGGAATATGTCAAAATCCCATGCCCAGAGAACTTCAGATAGAGTTCGCGGAAATGCTCAGTGGACAACCCAGGCAGGGTAAGGATCAGCATTTCCACACTACTCAGAGAATTTCTATTTTCAGGGATGGATTTTTAGCCCAATTCAAGTTGAAGAAAAGTGGTTTCGTGAAAATCGCAGAAAATTTTTTTTCAGAAACTCCGGGGTGCCTGGAGGTCGCGGTGCACCACGCGACAGTTGTATTCCAAAACTGAGTCACTCAGATCACACGAGCACCCAAGCATGCTTGAAACTCATTCAAATGCAAGTGCTTCTATCTGTTGTCTTGATTGTTTCCCACTCATTCCTTTTGGTTTGGGGAATATGTCAAAATCCCATGCCCAGAGAACTTCAGATAGAGTTCGCGGAAATGCTCAGTGGACAACCCAGGCAGGGTAAGGATCAGCATTTCCACACTACTCAGAGAATTTTTATTTTCAGGGATGGATTTTTAGCCCAATTCAAGTTGAAGAAAAGTGGTTTCGTGAAAATCGCAGAAAATTTTTTTTCAGAAACTCCGGGGTGCCTGGAGGTCGCGGTGCACCACGCGACAGTTGTATTCCAAAACTGAGTCACTCAGATCACACGAGCACCCAAGCATGCTTGAAACTCATTCAAATGCAAGTGCTTCTATCTGTTGTCTTGATTGTTTCCCACTCATTCCTTTTGGTTTGGGGAATATGTCAAAATCCCATGCCCAGAGAACTTCAGATAGAGTTCGCGGAAATGCTCAGTGGACAACCCAGGCAGGGTAAGGATCAGCATTTCCACACTACTCAGAGAATTTTTATTTTCAGGGATGGATTTTTAGCCCAATTCAAGTTGAAGAAAAGTGGTTTCATGAAAATCGCAGAAATTTTTTTTTCAGAAACTCCGGGGTGCCTGGAGGTCGCGGTGCACCACGCGACAGTTGTATTCCAAAACTGAGTCACTCAGATCACACGAGCACCCAAGCATGCTTGAAACTCATTCAAATGCAAGTGCTTCTATCTGTTGTCTTGATTGTTTCCCACTCATTCCTTTTGGTTTGGGGAATATGTCAAAATCCCATGCCCAGAGAACTTCAGATAGAGTTCGCGGAAATGCTCAGTGGACAACCCAGGCAGGGTAAGGATCAGCATTTCCACACTACTCAGATAATTTTTCTTTTCAGGGATGGATTTTTAGCCCAATTCAAGTTGAAGAAAAGTGGTTTCGTGAAAATCGCAGAAAATTTTTTTTCAGAAACTCCAGGGTGCCTGGAGGTCGCGGTGCACCACGCGACAGTTGTATTCCAAAACTGAGTCACTCAGATCACACGAGCACCCAAGCATGCTTGAAACTCATTCAAATGCAAGTGCTTCTATCTGTTGTCTTGATTGTTTCCCACTCATTCCTTTTGGTTTGGGGAATATGTCAAAATCCCATGCCCAGAGAACTTCAGATAGAGTTCGCGGAAATGCTCAGTGGACAACCCAGGCAGGGTAAGGATCAGCATTTCCACACTACTCAGAGAATTTTTCTTTTCAGGGATGGATTTTTAGCCCAATTCAAGTTGAAGAAAAGTGGTTTCATGAAAATCGCAGAAATTTTTTTTTCAGAAACTCCGGGGTGCCTGGAGGTCGCGGTGCACCACGCGACAGTTGTATTCCAAAACTGAGTCACTCAGATCACACGAGCACCCAAGCATGCTTGAAACTCATTCAAATGCAAGTGCTTCTATCTGTTGTCTTGATTGTTTCCCACTCATTCCTTTTGGTTTGGGGAATATGTCAAAATCCCATGCCCAGAGAACTTCAGATAGAGTTCGCGGAAATGCTCAGTGGACAACCCAGGCAGGGTAAGGATCAGCATTTCCACACTACTCAGAGAATTTTTATTTTCAGGGATGGATTTTTAGCCCAATTCAAGTTGAAGAAAAGTGGTTTCGTGAAAATCGCAGAAAATTTTTTTTCAGAAACTCCGGGGTGCCTGGAGGTCGCGGTGCACCACGCGACAGTTGTATTCCAAAACTGAGTCACTCAGATCACACGAGCACCCAAGCATGCTTGAAACTCATTCAAATGCAAGTGCTTCTATCTGTTGTCTTGATTGTTTCCCACTCATTCCTTTTGGTTTGGGGAATATGTCAAAATCCCATGCCCAGAGAACTTCAGATAGAGTTCGCGGAAATGCTCAGTGGACAACCCAGGCAGGGTAAGGATCAGCATTTCCACACTACTCAGAGAATTTTTATTTTCAGGGATGGATTTTTAGCCCAATTCAAGTTGAAGAAAAGTGGTTTCGTGAAAATCGCAGAAATTTTTTTTCAGAAACTCCGGGGTGCCTGGAGGTCGCGGTGCACCACGCGACAGTTGTATTCCAAAACTGAGTCACTCAGATCACACGAGCACCCAAGCATGCTTGAAACTCATTCAAATGCAAGTGCTTCTATCTGTTGTCTTGATTGTTTCCCACTCATTCCTTTTGGTTTGGGGAATATGTCAAAATCCCATGCCCAGAGAACTTCAGATAGAGTTCGCGGAAATGCTCAGTGGACAACCCAGGCAGGGTAAGGATCAGCATTTCCACACTACTCAGAGAATTTCTATTTTCAGGGATGGATTTTTAGCCCAATTCAAGTTGAAGAAAAGTGGTTTCGTGAAAATCGCAGAAAATTTTTTTTCAGAAACTCCGGGGTGCCTGGAGGTCGCGGTGCACCACGCGACAGTTGTATTCCAAAACTGAGTCACTCAGATCACACGAGCACCCAAGCATGCTTGAAACTCATTCAAATGCAAGTGCTTCTATCTGTTGTCTTGATTGTTTCCCACTCATTCCTTTTGGTTTGGGGAATATGTCAAAATCCCATGCCCAGAGAACTTCAGATAGAGTTCGCGGAAATGCTCAGTGGACAACCCAGGCAGGGTAAGGATCAGCATTTCCACACTACTCAGAGAATTTTTATTTTCAGGGATGGATTTTTAGCCCAATTCAAGTTGAAGAAAAGTGGTTTCGTGAAAATCGCAGAAAATTTTTTTTCAGAAACTCCGGGGTGCCTGGAGGTCGCGGTGCACCACGCGACAGTTGTATTCCAAAACTGAGTCACTCAGATCACACGAGCACCCAAGCATGCTTGAAACTCATTCAAATGCAAGTGCTTCTATCTGTTGTCTTGATTGTTTCCCACTCATTCCTTTTGGTTTGGGGAATATGTCAAAATCCCATGCCCAGAGAACTTCAGATAGAGTTCGTGGAAATGCTCAGTGGACAACCCAGGCAGGGTAAGGATCAGCATTTCCACACTACTCAGAGAATTTTTATTTTCAGGGATGGATTTTTAGCCCAATTCAAGTTGAAGAAAAGTGGTTTCATGAAAATCGCAGAAATTTTTTTTTCAGAAACTCCGGGGTGCCTGGAGGTCGCGGTGCACCACGCGACAGTTGTATTCCAAAACTGAGTCACTCAGATCACACGAGCACCCAAGCATGCTTGAAACTCATTCAAATGCAAGTGCTTCTATCTGTTGTCTTGATTGTTTCCCACTCATTCCTTTTGGTTTGGGGAATATGTCAAAATCCCATGCCCAGAGAACTTCAGATAGAGTTCGCGGAAATGCTCAGTGGACAACCCAGGCAGGGTAAGGATCAGCATTTCCACACTACTCAGAGAATTTTTATTTTCAGGGATGGATTTTTAGCCCAATTCAAGTTGAAGAAATGTGGTTTCGTGAAAATCGCAGAAAATTGTTTTTTCAGAAACTCCGGGGTGCCTGGAGGTCGCGGTGCACCACGCGACAGTTGTATTCCAAAACTGAGTCACTCAGATCACACGAGCACCCAAGCATGCTTGAAACTCATTCAAATGCAAGTGCTTCTATCTGTTGTCTTGATTGTTTCCCACTCATTCCTTTTGGTTTGGGGAATATGTCAAAATCCCATGCCCAGAGAACTTCAGATAGAGTTCGCGGAAATGCTCAGTGGACAACCCAGGCAGGGTAAGGATCAGCATTTCCACACTACTCAGAGAATTTCTATTTTCAGGGATGGATTTTTAGCCCAATTCAAGTTGAAGAAAAGTGGTTTCGTGAAAATCGCAGAAAATTTTTTTTCAGAAACTCCGGGGTGCCTGGAGGTCGCGGTGCACCACGCGACAGTTGTATTCCAAAACTGAGTCACTCAGATCACACGAGCACCCAAGCATGCTTGAAACTCATTCAAATGCAAGTGCTTCTATCTGTTGTCTTGATTGTTTCCCACTCATTCCTTTTGGTTTGGGGAATATGTCAAAATCCCATGCCCAGAGAACTTCAGATAGAGTTCGCGGAAATGCTCAGTGGACAACCCAGGCAGGGTAAGGATCAGCATTTCCACACTACTCAGAGAATTTCTATTTTCAGGGATGGATTTTTAGCCCAATTCAAGTTGAAGAAAAGTGGTTTCGTGAAAATCGCAGAAAATTTTTTTTCAGAAACTCCGGGGTGCCTGGAGGTCGCGGTGCACCACGCGACAGTTGTATTCCAAAACTGAGTCACTCAGATCACACGAGCACCCAAGCATGCTTGAAACTCATTCAAATGCAAGTGCTTCTATCTGTTGTCTTGATTGTTTCCCACTCATTCCTTTTGGTTTGGGGAATATGTCAAAATCCCATGCCCAGAGAACTTCAGATAGAGTTCGCGGAAATGCTCAGTGGACAACCCAGGCAGGGTAAGGATCAGCATTTCCACACTACTCAGAGAATTTTTATTTTCAGGGATGGATTTTTAGCCCAATTCAAGTTGAAGAAAAGTGGTTTCGTGAAAATCGCAGAAAATTTTTTTTCAGAAACTCCGGGGTGCCTGGAGGTCGCGGTGCACCACGCGACAGTTGTATTCCAAAACTGAGTCACTCAGATCACACGAGCACCCAAGCATGCTTGAAACTCATTCAAATGCAAGTGCTTCTATCTGTTGTCTTGATTGTTTCCCACTCATTCCTTTTGGTTTGGGGAATATGTCAAAATCCCATGCCCAGAGAACTTCAGATAGAGTTCGCGGAAATGCTCAGTGGACAACCCAGGCAGGGTAAGGATCAGCATTTCCACACTACTCAGAGAATTTCTATTTTCAGGGATGGATTTTTAGCCCAATTCAAGTTGAAGAAAAGTGGTTTCGTGAAAATCGCAGAAAATTTTTTTTCAGAAACTCCGGGGTGCCTGGAGGTCGCGGTGCACCACGCGACAGTTGTATTCCAAAACTGAGTCACTCAGATCACACGAGCACCCAAGCATGCTTGAAACTCATTCAAATGCAAGTGCTTCTATCTGTTGTCTTGATTGTTTCCCACTCATTCCTTTTGGTTTGGGGAATATGTCAAAATCCCATGCCCAGAGAACTTCAGATAGAGTTCGCGGAAATGCTCAGTGGACAACCCAGGCAGGGTAAGGATCAGCATTTCCACACTACTCAGAGAATTTTTATTTTCAGGGATGGATTTTTAGCCCAATTCAAGTTGAAGAAAAGTGGTTTCGTGAAAATCGCAGAAAATTTTTTTTCAGAAACTCCGGGGTGCCTGGAGGTCGCGGTGCACCACGCGACAGTTGTATTCCAAAACTGAGTCACTCAGATCACACGAGCACCCAAGCATGCTTGAAACTCATTCAAATGCAAGTGCTTCTATCTGTTGTCTTGATTGTTTCCCACTCATTCCTTTTGGTTTGGGGAATATGTCAAAATCCCATGCCCAGAGAACTTCAGATAGAGTTCGCGGAAATGCTCAGTGGACAACCCAGGCAGGGTAAGGATCAGCATTTCCACACTACTCAGAGAATTTTTATTTTCAGGGATGGATTTTTAGCCCAATTCAAGTTGAAGAAAAGTGGTTTCATGAAAATCGCAGAAATTTTTTTTTCAGAAACTCCGGGGTGCCTGGAGGTCGCGGTGCACCACGCGACAGTTGTATTCCAAAACTGAGTCACTCAGATCACACGAGCACCCAAGCATGCTTGAAACTCATTCAAATGCAAGTGCTTCTATCTGTTGTCTTGATTGTTTCCCACTCATTCCTTTTGGTTTGGGGAATATGTCAAAATCCCATGCCCAGAGAACTTCAGATAGAGTTCGCGGAAATGCTCAGTGGACAACCCAGGCAGGGTAAGGATCAGCATTTCCACACTACTCAGATAATTTTTCTTTTCAGGGATGGATTTTTAGCCCAATTCAAGTTGAAGAAAAGTGGTTTCGTGAAAATCGCAGAAAATTTTTTTTCAGAAACTCCAGGGTGCCTGGAGGTCGCGGTGCACCACGCGACAGTTGTATTCCAAAACTGAGTCACTCAGATCACACGAGCACCCAAGCATGCTTGAAACTCATTCAAATGCAAGTGCTTCTATCTGTTGTCTTGATTGTTTCCCACTCATTCCTTTTGGTTTGGGGAATATGTCAAAATCCCATGCCCAGAGAACTTCAGATAGAGTTCGCGGAAATGCTCAGTGGACAACCCAGGCAGGGTAAGGATCAGCATTTCCACACTACTCAGAGAATTTCTATTTTCAGGGATGGATTTTTAGCCCAATTCAAGTTGAAGAAAAGTGGTTTCGTGAAAATCGCAGAAAATTTTTTTTCAGAAACTCCGGGGTGCCTGGAGGTCGCGGTGCACCACGCGACAGTTGTATTCCAAAACTGAGTCACTCAGATCACACGAGCACCCAAGCATGCTTGAAACTCATTCAAATGCAAGTGCTTCTATCTGTTGTCTTGATTGTTTCCCACTCATTCCTTTTGGTTTGGGGAATATGTCAAAATCCCATGCCCAGAGAACTTCAGATAGAGTTCGCGGAAATGCTCAGTGGACAACCCAGGCAGGGTAAGGATCAGCATTTCCACACTACTCAGAGAATTTTTATTTTCAGGGATGGATTTTTAGCCCAATTCAAGTTGAAGAAAAGTGGTTTCGTGAAAATCGCAGAAAATTTTTTTTCAGAAACTCCGGGGTGCCTGGAGGTCGCGGTGCACCACGCGACAGTTGTATTCCAAAACTGAGTCACTCAGATCACACGAGCACCCAAGCATGCTTGAAACTCATTCAAATGCAAGTGCTTCTATCTGTTGTCTTGATTGTTTCCCACTCATTCCTTTTGGTTTGGGGAATATGTCAAAATCCCATGCCCAGAGAACTTCAGATAGAGTTCGCGGAAATGCTCAGTGGACAACCCAGGCAGGGTAAGGATCAGCATTTCCACACTACTCAGAGAATTTTTATTTTCAGGGATGGATTTTTAGCCCAATTCAAGTTGAAGAAAAGTGGTTTCGTGAAAATCGCAGAAAATTTTTTTTCAGAAACTCCGGGGTGCCTGGAGGTCGCGGTGCACCACGCGACAGTTGTATTCCAAAACTGAGTCACTCAGATCACACGAGCACCCAAGCATGCTTGAAACTCATTCAAATGCAAGTGCTTCTATCTGTTGTCTTGATTGTTTCCCACTCATTCCTTTTGGTTTGGGGAATATGTCAAAATCCCATGCCCAGAGAACTTCAGATAGAGTTCGCGGAAATGCTCAGTGGACAACCCAGGCAGGGTAAGGATCAGCATTTCCACACTACTCAGAGAATTTTTATTTTCAGGGATGGATTTTTAGCCCAATTCAAGTTGAAGAAAAGTGGTTTCGTGAAAATCGCAGAAAATTTTTTTTCAGAAACTCCGGGGTGCCTGGAGGTCGCGGTGCACCACGCGACAGTTGTATTCCAAAACTGAGTCACTCAGATCACACGAGCACCCAAGCATGCTTGAAACTCATTCAAATGCAAGTGCTTCTATCTGTTGTCTTGATTGTTTCCCACTCATTCCTTTTGGTTTGGGGAATATGTCAAAATCCCATGCCCAGAGAACTTCAGATAGAGTTCGCGGAAATGCTCAGTGGACAACCCAGGCAGGGTAAGGATCAGCATTTCCACACTACTCAGAGAATTTTTATTTTCAGGGATGGATTTTTAGCCCAATTCAAGTTGAAGAAAAGTGGTTTCGTGAAAATCGCAGAAAATTTTTTTTCAGAAACTCCGGGGTGCCTGGAGGTCGCGGTGCACCACGCGACAGTTGTATTCCAAAACTGAGTCACTCAGATCACACGAGCACCCAAGCATGCTTGAAACTCATTCAAATGCAAGTGCTTCTATCTGTTGTCTTGATTGTTTCCCACTCATTCCTTTTGGTTTGGGGAATATGTCAAAATCCCATGCCCAGAGAACTTCAGATAGAGTTCGCGGAAATGCTCAGTGGACAACCCAGGCAGGGTAAGGATCAGCATTTCCACACTACTCAGAGAATTTTTCTTTTCAGGGATGGATTTTTAGCCCAATTCAAGTTGAAGAAAAGTGGTTTCATGAAAATCGCAGAAATTTTTTTTTCAGAAACTCCGGGGTGCCTGGAGGTCGCGGTGCACCACGCGACAGTTGTATTCCAAAACTGAGTCACTCAGATCACACGAGCACCCAAGCATGCTTGAAACTCATTCAAATGCAAGTGCTTCTATCTGTTGTCTTGATTGTTTCCCACTCATTCCTTTTGGTTTGGGGAATATGTCAAAATCCCATGCCCAGAGAACTTCAGATAGAGTTCGCGGAAATGCTCAGTGGACAACCCAGGCAGGGTAAGGATCAGCATTTCCACACTACTCAGAGAATTTTTATTTTCAGGGATGGATTTTTAGCCCAATTCAAGTTGAAGAAAAGTGGTTTCGTGAAAATCGCAGAAAATTTTTTTTCAGAAACTCCGGGGTGCCTGGAGGTCGCGGTGCACCACGCGACAGTTGTATTCCAAAACTGAGTCACTCAGATCACACGAGCACCCAAGCATGCTTGAAACTCATTCAAATGCAAGTGCTTCTATCTGTTGTCTTGATTGTTTCCCACTCATTCCTTTTGGTTTGGGGAATATGTCAAAATCCCATGCCCAGAGAACTTCAGATAGAGTTCGCGGAAATGCTCAGTGGACAACCCAGGCAGGGTAAGGATCAGCATTTCCACACTACTCAGAGAATTTTTATTTTCAGGGATGGATTTTTAGCCCAATTCAAGTTGAAGAAAAGTGGTTTCGTGAAAATCGCAGAAATTTATTTTCAGAAACTCCGGGGTGCCTGGAGGTCGCGGTGCACCACGCGACAGTTGTATTCCAAAACTGAGTCACTCAGATCACACGAGCACCCAAGCATGCTTGAAACTCATTCAAATGCAAGTGCTTCTATCTGTTGTCTTGATTGTTTCCCACTCATTCCTTTTGGTTTGGGGAATATGTCAAAATCCCATGCCCAGAGAACTTCAGATAGAGTTCGCGGAAATGCTCAGTGGACAACCCAGGCAGGGTAAGGATCAGCATTTCCACACTACTCAGAGAATTTCTATTTTCAGGAATGGATTTTTAGCCCAATTCAAGTTGAAGAAAAGTGGTTTCGTGAAAATCGCAGAAAATTTTTTTTCAGAAACTCCGGGGTGCCTGGAGGTCGCGGTGCACCACGCGACAGTTGTATTCCAAAACTGAGTCACTCAGATCACACGAGCACCCAAGCATGCTTGAAACTCATTCAAATGCAAGTGCTTCTATCTGTTGTCTTGATTGTTTCCCACTCATTCCTTTTGGTTTGGGGAATATGTCAAAATCCCATGCCCAGAGAACTTCAGATAGAGTTCGCGGAAATGCTCAGTGGACAACCCAGGCAGGGTAAGGATCAGCATTTCCACACTACTCAGAGAATTTCTATTTTCAGGGATGGATTTTTAGCCCAATTCAAGTTGAAGAAAAGTGGTTTCGTGAAAATCGCAGAAATTTTTTTTTCAGAAACTCCGGGGTGCCTGGAGGTCGCGGTGCACCACGCGACAGTTGTATTCCAAAACTGAGTCACTCAGATCACACGAGCACCCAAGCATGCTTGAAACTCATTCAAATGCAAGTGCTTCTATCTGTTGTCTTGATTGTTTCCCACTCATTCCTTTTGGTTTGGGGAATATGTCAAAATCCCATGCCCAGAGAACTTCAGATAGAGTTCGCGGAAATGCTCAGTGGACAACCCAGGCAGGGTAAGGATCAGCATTTCCACACTACTCAGAGAATTTTTATTTTCAGGGATGGATTTTTAGCCCAATTCAAGTTGAAGAAAAGTGGTTTCGTGAAAATCGCAGAAAATTTTTTTTCAGAAACTCCGGGGTGCCTGGAGGTCGCGGTGCACCACGCGACAGTTGTATTCCAAAACCGAGTCACTCAGATCACACGAGCACCCAAGCATGCTTGAAACTCATTCAAATGCAAGTGCTTCTATCTGTTGTCTTGATTGTTTCCCACTCATTCCTTTTGGTTTGGGGAATATGTCAAAATCCCATGCCCAGAGAACTTCAGATAGAGTTCGTGGAAATGCTCAGTGGACAACCCAGGCAGGGTAAGGATCAGCATTTCCACACTACTCAGAGAATTTTTATTTTCAGGGATGTTTTTTTAGCCCAATTCAAGTTGAAGAAAAGTGGTTTCATGAAAATCGCAGAAATTTTTTTTTCAGAAACTCCGGGGTGCCTGGAGGTCGCGGTGCACCACGCGACAGTTGTATTCCAAAACTGAGTCACTCAGATCACACGAGCACCCAAGCATGCTTGAAACTCATTCAAATGCAAGTGCTTCTATCTGTTGTCTTGATTGTTTCCCACTCATTCCTTTTGGTTTGGGGAATATGTCAAAATCCCATGCCCAGAGAACTTCAGATAGAGTTCGCGGAAATGCTCAGTGGACAACCCAGGCAGGGTAAGGATCAGCATTTCCACACTACTCAGAGAATTTTTATTTTCAGGGATGGATTTTTAGCCCAATTCAAGTTGAAGAAATGTGGTTTCGTGAAAATCGCAGAAAATTTTTTTTTCAGAAACTCCGGGGTGCCTGGAGGTCGCGGTGCACCACGCGACAGTTGTATTCCAAAACTGAGTCACTCAGATCACACGAGCACCCAAGCATGCTTGAAACTCATTCAAATGCAAGTGCTTCTATCTGTTGTCTTGATTGTTTCCCACTCATTCCTTTTGGTTTGGGGAATATGTCAAAATCCCATGCCCAGAGAACTTCAGATAGAGTTCGCGGAAATGCTCAGTGGACAACCCAGGCAGGGTAAGGATCAGCATTTCCACACTACTCAGAGAATTTCTATTTTCAGGGATGGATTTTTAGCCCAATTCAAGTTGAAGAAAAGTGGTTTCGTGAAAATCGCAGAAAATTTTTTTTCAGAAACTCCGGGGTGCCTGGAGGTCGCGGTGCACCACGCGACAGTTGTATTCCAAAACTGAGTCACTCAGATCACACGAGCACCCAAGCATGCTTGAAACTCATTCAAATGCAAGTGCTTCTATCTGTTGTCTTGATTGTTTCCCACTCATTCCTTTTGGTTTGGGGAATATGTCAAAATCCCATGCCCAGAGAACTTCAGATAGAGTTCGCGGAAATGCTCAGTGGACAACCCAGGCAGGGTAAGGATCAGCATTTCCACACTACTCAGAGAATTTCTATTTTCAGGGATGGATTTTTAGCCCAATTCAAGTTGAAGAAAAGTGGTTTCGTGAAAATCGCAGAAAATTTTTTTTCAGAAACTCCGGGGTGCCTGGAGGTCGCGGTGCACCACGCGACAGTTGTATTCCAAAACTGAGTCACTCAGATCACACGAGCACCCAAGCATGCTTGAAACTCATTCAAATGCAAGTGCTTCTATCTGTTGTCTTGATTGTTTCCCACTCATTCCTTTTGGTTTGGGGAATATGTCAAAATCCCATGCCCAGAGAACTTCAGATAGAGTTCGCGGAAATGCTCAGTGGACAACCCAGGCAGGGTAAGGATCAGCATTTCCACACTACTCAGAGAATTGCTATTTTCAGGGATGGATTTTTAGCCCAATTCAAGTTGAAGAAAAGTGGTTTCGTGAAAATCGCAGAAAATTTTTTTTCAGAAACTCCGGGGTGCCTGGAGGTCGCGGTGCACCACGCGACAGTTGTATTCCAAAACTGAGTCACTCAGATCACACGAGCACCCAAGCATGCTTGAAACTCATTCAAATGCAAGTGCTTCTATCTGTTGTCTTGATTGTTTCCCACTCATTCCTTTTGGTTTGGGGAATATGTCAAAATCCCATGCCCAGAGAACTTCAGATAGAGTTCGCGGAAATGCTCAGTGGACAACCCAGGCAGGGTAAGGATCAGCATTTCCACACTACTCAGAGAATTTTTATTTTCAGGGATGGATTTTTAGCCCAATTCAAGTTGAAGAAAAGTGGTTTCGTGAAAATCGCAGAAATTTTTTTTCAGAAACTCCGGGGTGCCTGGAGGTCGCGGTGCACCACGCGACAGTTGTATTCCAAAACTGAGTCACTCAGATCACACGAGCACCCAAGCATGCTTGAAACTCATTCAAATGCAAGTGCTTCTATCTGTTGTCTTGATTGTTTCCCACTCATTCCTTTTGGTTTGGGGAATATGTCAAAATCCCATGCCCAGAGAACTTCAGATAGAGTTCGCGGAAATGCTCAGTGGACAACCCAGGCAGGGTAAGGATCAGCATTTCCACACTACTCAGAGAATTTTTATTTTCAGGGATGGATTTTTAGCCCAATTCAAGTTGAAGAAAAGTGGTTTCATGAAAATCGCAGAAATTTTTTTTTCAGAAACTCCGGGGTGCCTGGAGGTCGCGGTGCACCACGCGACAGTTGTATTCCAAAACTGAGTCACTCAGATCACACGAGCACCCAAGCATGCTTGAAACTCATTCAAATGCAAGTGCTTCTATCTGTTGTCTTGATTGTTTCCCACTCATTCCTTTTGGTTTGGGGAATATGTCAAAATCCCATGCCCAGAGAACTTCAGATAGAGTTCGCGGAAATGCTCAGTGGACAACCCAGGCAGGGTAAGGATCAGCATTTCCACACTACTCAGAGAATTTTTATTTTCAGGGATGGATTTTTAGCCCAATTCAAGTTGAAGAAAAGTGGTTTCGTGAAAATCGCAGAAATTTTTTTTCAGAAACTCCGGGGTGCCTGGAGGTCGCGGTGCACCACGCGACAGTTGTATTCCAAAACTGAGTCACTCAGATCACACGAGCACCCAAGCATGCTTGAAACTCATTCAAATGCAAGTGCTTCTATCTGTTGTCTTGATTGTTTCCCACTCATTCCTTTTGGTTTGGGGAATATGTCAAAATCCCATGCCCAGAGAACTTCAGATAGAGTTCGCGGAAATGCTCAGTGGACAACCCAGGCAGGGTAAGGATCAGCATTTCCACACTACTCAGAGAATTTTTCTTTTCAGGGATGGATTTTTAGCCCAATTCAAGTTGAAGAAAAGTGGTTTCATGAAAATCGCAGAAATTTTTTTTTCAGAAACTCCGGGGTGCCTGGAGGTCGCGGTGCACCACGCGACAGTTGTATTCCAAAACTGAGTCACTCAGATCACACGAGCACCCAAGCATGCTTGAAACTCATTCAAATGCAAGTGCTTCTATCTGTTGTCTTGATTGTTTCCCACTCATTCCTTTTGGTTTGGGGAATATGTCAAAATCCCATGCCCAGAGAACTTCAGATAGAGTTCGCGGAAATGCTCAGTGGACAACCCAGGCAGGGTAAGGATCAGCATTTCCACACTACTCAGAGAATTTTTATTTTCAGGGATGGATTTTTAGCCCAATTCAAGTTGAAGAAAAGTGGTTTCGTGAAAATCGCAGAAAATTTTTTTTCAGAAACTCCGGGGTGCCTGGAGGTCGCGGTGCACCACGCGACAGTTGTATTCCAAAACTGAGTCACTCAGATCACACGAGCACCCAAGCATGCTTGAAACTCATTCAAATGCAAGTGCTTCTATCTGTTGTCTTGATTGTTTCCCACTCATTCCTTTTGGTTTGGGGAATATGTCAAAATCCCATGCCCAGAGAACTTCAGATAGAGTTCGCGGAAATGCTCAGTGGACAACCCAGGCAGGGTAAGGATCAGCATTTCCACACTACTCAGAGAATTTTTCTTTTCAGGGATGGATTTTTAGCCCAATTCAAGTTGAAGAAAAGTGGTTTCATGAAAATCGCAGAAATTTTTTTTTCAGAAACTCCGGGGTGCCTGGAGGTCGCGGTGCACCACGCGACAGTTGTATTCCAAAACTGAGTCACTCAGATCACACGAGCACCCAAGCATGCTTGAAACTCATTCAAATGCAAGTGCTTCTATCTGTTGTCTTGATTGTTTCCCACTCATTCCTTTTGGTTTGGGGAATATGTCAAAATCCCATGCCCAGAGAACTTCAGATAGAGTTCGCGGAAATGCTCAGTGGACAACCCAGGCAGGGTAAGGATCAGCATTTCCACACTACTCAGAGAATTTTTATTTTCAGGGATGGATTTTTAGCCCAATTCAAGTTGAAGAAAAGTGGTTTCGTGAAAATCGCAGAAAATTTTTTTTCAGAAACTCCGGGGTGCCTGGAGGTCGCGGTGCACCACGCGACAGTTGTATTCCAAAACTGAGTCACTCAGATCACACGAGCACCCAAGCATGCTTGAAACTCATTCAAATGCAAGTGCTTCTATCTGTTGTCTTGATTGTTTCCCACTCATTCCTTTTGGTTTGGGGAATATGTCAAAATCCCATGCCCAGAGAACTTCAGATAGAGTTCGCGGAAATGCTCAGTGGACAACCCAGGCAGGGTAAGGATCAGCATTTCCACACTACTCAGAGAATTTTTATTTTCAGGGATGGATTTTTAGCCCAATTCAAGTTGAAGAAAAGTGGTTTCGTCAAAATCGCAGAAATTTTTTTTCAGAAACTCCGGGGTGCCTGGAGGTCGCGGTGCACCACGCGACAGTTGTATTCCAAAACTGAGTCACTCAGATCACACGAGCACCCAAGCATGCTTGAAACTCATTCAAATGCAAGTGCTTCTATCTGTTGTCTTGATTGTTTCCCACTCATTCCTTTTGGTTTGGGGAATATGTCAAAATCCCATGCCCAGAGAACTTCAGATAGAGTTCGCGGAAATGCTCAGTGGACAACCCAGGCAGGGTAAGGATCAGCATTTCCACACTACTCAGAGAATTTCTATTTTCAGGAATGGATTTTTAGCCCAATTCAAGTTGAAGAAAAGTGGTTTCGTGAAAATCGCAGAAAATTTTTTTTCAGAAACTCCGGGGTGCCTGGAGGTCGCGGTGCACCACGCGACAGTTGTATTCCAAAACTGAGTCACTCAGATCACACGAGCACCCAAGCATGCTTGAAACTCATTCAAATGCAAGTGCTTCTATCTGTTGTCTTGATTGTTTCCCACTCATTCCTTTTGGTTTGGGGAATATGTCAAAATCCCATGCCCAGAGAACTTCAGATAGAGTTCGCGGAAATGCTCAGTGGACAACCCAGGCAGGGTAAGGATCAGCATTTCCACACTACTCAGAGAATTTCTATTTTCAGGGATGGATTTTTAGCCCAATTCAAGTTGAAGAAAAGTGGTTTCGTGAAAATCGCAGAAAATTTTTTTTCAGAAACTCCGGGGTGCCTGGAGGTCGCGGTGCACCACGCGACAGTTGTATTCCAAAACTGAGTCACTCAGATCACACGAGCACCCAAGCATGCTTGAAACTCATTCAAATGCAAGTGCTTCTATCTGTTGTCTTGATTGTTTCCCACTCATTCCTTTTGGTTTGGGGAATATGTCAAAATCCCATGCCCAGAGAACTTCAGATAGAGTTCGCGGAAATGCTCAGTGGACAACCCAGGCAGGGTAAGGATCAGCATTTCCACACTACTCAGAGAATTTTTATTTTCAGGGATGGATTTTTAGCCCAATTCAAGTTGAAGAAAAGTGGTTTCGTGAAAATCGCAGAAAATTTTTTTTCAGAAACTCCGGGGTGCCTGGAGGTCGCGGTGCACCACGCGACAGTTGTATTCCAAAACCGAGTCACTCAGATCACACGAGCACCCAAGCATGCTTGAAACTCATTCAAATGCAAGTGCTTCTATCTGTTGTCTTGATTGTTTCCCACTCATTCCTTTTGGTTTGGGGAATATGTCAAAATCCCATGCCCAGAGAACTTCAGATAGAGTTCGTGGAAATGCTCAGTGGACAACCCAGGCAGGGTAAGGATCAGCATTTCCACACTACTCAGAGAATTTTTATTTTCAGGGATGTTTTTTTAGCCCAATTCAAGTTGAAGAAAAGTGGTTTCATGAAAATCGCAGAAATTTTTTTTTCAGAAACTCCGGGGTGCCTGGAGGTCGCGGTGCACCACGCGACAGTTGTATTCCAAAACTGAGTCACTCAGATCACACGATCACCCAAGCATGCTTGAAACTCATTCAAATGCAAGTGCTTCTATCTGTTGTCTTGATTGTTTCCCACTCATTCCTTTTGGTTTGGGGAATATGTCAAAATCCCATGCCCAGAGAACTTCAGATAGAGTTCGCGGAAATGCTCAGTGGACAACCCAGGCAGGGTAAGGATCAGCATTTCCACACTACTCAGAGAATTTTTATTTTCAGGGATGGATTTTTAGCCCAATTCAAGTTGAAGAAATGTGGTTTCGTGAAAATCGCAGAAAATTTTTTTTTCAGAAACTCCGGGGTGCCTGGAGGTCGCGGTGCACCACGCGACAGTTGTATTCCAAAACTGAGTCACTCAGATCACACGAGCACCCAAGCATGCTTGAAACTCATTCAAATGCAAGTGCTTCTATCTGTTGTCTTGATTGTTTCCCACTCATTCCTTTTGGTTTGGGGAATATGTCAAAATCCCATGCCCAGAGAACTTCAGATAGAGTTCGCGGAAATGCTCAGTGGACAACCCAGGCAGGGTAAGGATCAGCATTTCCACACTACTCAGAGAATTTCTATTTTCAGGGATGGATTTTTAGCCCAATTCAAGTTGAAGAAAAGTGGTTTCGTGAAAATCGCAGAAAATTTTTTTTCAGAAACTCCGGGGTGCCTGGAGGTCGCGGTGCACCACGCGACAGTTGTATTCCAAAACTGAGTCACTCAGATCACACGAGCACCCAAGCATGCTTGAAACTCATTCAAATGCAAGTGCTTCTATCTGTTGTCTTGATTGTTTCCCACTCATTCCTTTTGGTTTGGGGAATATGTCAAAATCCCAAGCCCAGAGAACTTCAGATAGAGTTCGCGGAAATGCTCAGTGGACAACCCAGGCAGGGTAAGGATCAGCATTTCCACACTACTCAGAGAATTTCTATTTTCAGGGATGGATTTTTAGCCCAATTCAAGTTGAAGAAAAGTGGTTTCGTGAAAATCGCAGAAAATTTTTTTTCAGAAACTCCGGGGTGCCTGGAGGTCGCGGTGCACCACGCGACAGTTGTATTCCAAAACTGAGTCACTCAGATCACACGAGCACCCAAGCATGCTTGAAACTCATTCAAATGCAAGTGCTTCTATCTGTTGTCTTGATTGTTTCCCACTCATTCCTTTTGGTTTGGGGAATATGTCAAAATCCCATGCCCAGAGAACTTCAGATAGAGTTCGCGGAAATGCTCAGTGGACAACCCAGGCAGGGTAAGGATCAGCATTTCCACACTACTCAGAGAATTTCTATTTTCAGGGATGGATTTTTAGCCCAATTCAAGTTGAAGAAAAGTGGTTTCGTGAAAATCGCAGAAAATTTTTTTTCAGAAACTCCGGGGTGCCTGGAGGTCGCGGTGCACCACGCGACAGTTGTATTCCAAAACTGAGTCACTCAGATCACACGAGCACCCAAGCATGCTTGAAACTCATTCAAATGCAAGTGCTTCTATCTGTTGTCTTGATTGTTTCCCACTCATTCCTTTTGGTTTGGGGAATATGTCAAAATCCCATGCCCAGAGAACTTCAGATAGAGTTCGCGGAAATGCTCAGTGGACAACCCAGGCAGGGTAAGGATCAGCATTTCCACACTACTCAGAGAATTTTTATTTTCAGGGATGGATTTTTTGCCCAATTCAAGTTGAAGAAAAGTGGTTTCGTGAAAATCGCAGAAAATTTTTTTTCAGAAACTCCGGGGTGCCTGGAGGTCGCGGTGCACCACGCGACAGTTGTATTCCAAAACTGAGTCACTCAGATCACACGAGCACCCAAGCATGCTTGAAACTCATTCAAATGCAAGTGCTTCTATCTGTTGTCTTGATTGTTTCCCACTCATTCCTTTTGGTTTGGGGAATATGTCAAAGTCCCATGCCCAGAGAACTTCAGATAGAGTTCGCGGAAATGCTCAGTGGACAACCCAGGCAGGGTAAGGATCAGCATTTCCACACTACTCAGAGAATTTTTATTTTCAGGGATGGATTTTTAGCCCAATTCAAGTTGAAGAAAAGTGGTTTCATGAAAATCGCAGAAATTTTTTTTTCAGAAACTCCGGGGTGCCTGGAGGTCGCGGTGCACCACGCGACAGTTGTATTCCAAAACTGAGTCACTCAGATCACACGAGCACCCAAGCATGCTTGAAACTCATTCAAATGCAAGTGCTTCTATCTGTTGTCTTGATTGTTTCCCACTCATTCCTTTTGGTTTGGGGAATATGTCAAAATCCCATGCCCAGAGAACTTCAGATAGAGTTCGCGGAAATGCTCAGTGGACAACCCAGGCAGGGTAAGGATCAGCATTTCCACACTACTCAGAGAATTTCTATTTTCAGGGATGGATTTTTAGCCCAATTCAAGTTGAAGAAAAGTGGTTTCGTGAAAATCGCAGAAAATTTTTTTTCAGAAACTCCGGGGTGCCTGGAGGTCGCGGTGCACCACGCGACAGTTGTATTCCAAAACTGAGTCACTCAGATCACACGAGCACCCAAGCATGCTTGAAACTCATTCAAATGCAAGTGCTTCTATCTGTTGTCTTGATTGTTTCCCACTCATTCCTTTTGGTTTGGGGAATATGTCAAAATCCCATGCCCAGAGAACTTCAGATAGAGTTCGCGGAAATTCTCAGTGGACAACCCAGGCAGGGTAAGGATCAGCATTTCCACACTACTCAGAGAATTTTTATTTTCAGGGATGGATTTTTAGCCCAATTCAAGTTGAAGAAAAGTGGTTTCGTGAAAATCGCAGAAAATTTTTTTTCAGAAACTCCGGGGTGCCTGGAGGTCGCGGTGCACCACGCGACAGTTGTATTCCAAAACTGAGTCACTCAGATCACACGAGCACCCAAGCATGCTTGAAACTCATTCAAATGCAAGTGCTTCTATCTGTTGTCTTGATTGTTTCCCACTCATTCCTTTTGGTTTGGGGAATATGTCAAAATCCCATGCCCAGAGAACTTCAGATAGAGTTCGCGGAAATGCTCAGTGGACAACCCAGGCAGGGTAAGGATCAGCATTTCCACACTACTCAGAGAATTTTTATTTTCAGGGATGGATTTTTAGCCCAATTCAAGTTGAAGAAAAGTGGTTTCGTAAAAATCGCAGAAAATTTTTTTTCAGAAACTCCGGGGTGCCTGGAGGTCGCGGTGCACCACGCGACAGTTGTATACCAAAACTGAGTCACTCAGATCACACGAGCACCCAAGCATGCTTGAAACTCATTCAAATGCAAGTGCTTCTATCTGTTGTCTTGATTGTTTCCCACTCATTCCTTTTGGTTTGGGGAATATGTCAAAATCCCATGCCCAGAGAACTTCAGATAGAGTTCGCGGAAATGCTCAGTGGACAACCCAGGCAGGGTAAGGATCAGCATTTCCACACTACTCAGAGAATTTTTATTTTCAGGGAAGGATTTTTAGCCCAATTCAAGTTGAAGAAAAGTGGTTTCGTGAAAATCGCAGAAATTTTTTTTTCAGAAACTCCGGGGTGCCTGGAGGTCGCGGTGCACCACGCGACAGTTGTATTCCAAAACTGAGTCACTCAGATGACACGAGCACCCAAGCATGCTTGAAACTCATTCAAATGCAAGTGCTTCTATCTGTTGTCTTGATTGTTTCCCACTCATTCCTTTTGGTTTGGGGAATATGTCAAAATCCCATGCCCAGAGAACTTCAGATAGAGTTCGCGGAAATGCTCAGTGGACAACCCAGGCAGGGTAAGGATCAGCATTTTCCACACTACTCAGAGAATTTTTATTTTCAGGGATGGATTTTTAGCCCAATTCAAGTTGAAGAAAAGTGGTTTCGTGAAAATCGCAGAAAATTTTTTTTCAGAAACTCCGGGGTGCCTGGAGGTCGCGGTGCACCACGCGACAGTTGTATTCCAAAACTGAGTCACTCAGATCACACGAGCACCCAAGCATGCTTGAAACTCATTCAAATGCAAGTGCTTCTATCTGTTGTCTTGATTGTTTCCCACTCATTCCTTTTGGTTTGGGGAATATGTCAAAATCCCATGCCCAGAGAACTTCAGATAGAGTTCGCGGAAATGCTCAGTGGACAACCCAGGCAGGGTAAGGATCAGCATTTCCACACTACTCAGAGAATTTTTATTTTCAGGGATGGATTTTTAGCCCAATTCAAGTTGAAGAAAAGTGGTTTCGTGAAAATCGCAGAAAATTTTTTTTCAGAAACTCCGGGGTGCCTGGAGGTCGCGGTGCACCACGCGACAGTTGTATTCCAAAACTGAGTCACTCAGATCACACGAGCACCCAAGCATGCTTGAAACTCATTCAAATGCAAGTGCTTCTATCTGTTGTCTTGATTGTTTCCCACTCATTCCTTTTGGTTTGGGGAATATGTCAAAATCCCATGCCCAGAGAACTTCAGATAGAGTTCGCGGAAATGCTCAGTGGACAACCCAGGCAGGGTAAGGATCAGCATTTCCACACTACTCAGAGAATTTTTATTTTCAGGGATGGATTTTTAGCCCAATTCAAGTTGAAGAAAAGTGGTTTCGTGAAAATCGCAGAAATTTTTTTTTCAGAAACTCCGGGGTGCCTGGAGGTCGCGGTGCACCACGCGACAGTTGTATTCCAAAACTGAGTCACTCAGATCACACGAGCACCCAAGCATGCTTGAAACTCATTCAAATGCAAGTGCTTCTATCTGTTGTCTTGATTGTTTCCCACTCATTCCTTTTGGTTTGGGGAATATGTCAAAATCCCATGCCCAGAGAACTTCAGATAGAGTTCGCGGAAATGCTCAGTGGACAACCCAGGCAGGGAAAGGATCAGCATTTCCACACTACTCAGAGAATTTTTATTTTCAGGGATGGATTTTTAGCCCAATTCAAGTTGAAGAAAAGTGGTTTCGTGAAAATCGCAGAAAATTTTTTTTCAGAAACTCCGGGGTGCCTGGAGGTCGCGGTGCACCACGCGACAGTTGTATTCCAAAACTGAGTCACTCAGATCACACGAGCACCCAAGCATGCTTGAAACTCATTCAAATGCAAGTGCTTCTATCTGTTGTCTTGATTGTTTCCCACTCATTCCTTTTGGTTTGGGGAATATGTCAAAATCCCATGCCCAGAGAACTTCAGATAGAGTTCGCGGAAATCCTCAGTGGACAACCCAGGCAGGGTAAGGATCAGCATTTCCACACTACTCAGAGAATTTCTATTTTCAGGGATGGATTTTTAGCCCAATTCAAGTTGAAGAAAAGTGGTTTCGTGAAAATCGCAGAAAATTTTTTTTCAGAAACTCCGGGGTGCCTGGAGGTCGCGGTGCACCACGCGACAGTTGTATTCCAAAACTGAGTCACTCAGATGACACGAGCAACCAAGCATGCTTGAAACTCATTCAAATGCAAGTGCTTCTATCTGTTGTCTTGATTGTTTCCCACTCATTCCTTTTGGTTTGGGGAATATGTCAAAATCCCATGCCCAGAGAACTTCAGATAGAGTTCGCGGAAATGCTCAGTGGACAACCCAGGCAGGGTAAGGATCAGCATTTCCACACTACTCAGAGAATTTTTATTTTCAGGGATGGATTTTTAGCCCAATTCAAGTTGAAGAAAAGTGGTTTCGTGAAAATCGCAGAAAATTTTTTTTCAGAAACTCCGGGGTGCCTGGAGGTCGCGGTGCACCACGCGACAGTTGTATTCCAAAACTGAGTCACTCAGATGACACGAGCAACCATGCATGCTTGAAACTCATTCAAATGCAAGTGCTTCTATCTGTTGTCTTGATTGTTTCCCACTCATTCCTTTTGGTTTGGGGAATATGTCAAAATCCCATGCCCAGAGAACTTCAGATAGAGTTCGCGGAAATGCTCAGTGGACAACCCAGGCAGGGTAAGGATCAGCATTTCCACACTACTCAGAGAATTTTTATTTTCAGGGATGGATTTTTAGCCCAATTCAAGTTGAAGAAAAGTGGTTTCGTGAAAATCGCAGAAAATTTTTTTTCAGAAACTCCGGGGTGCCTGGAGGTCGCGGTGCACCACGCGACAGTTGTATTCCAAAACTGAGTCACTCAGATCACACGAGCACCCAAGCATGCTTGAAACTCATTCAAATGCAAGTGCTTCTATCTGTTGTCTTGATTGTTTCCCACTCATTCCTTTTGGTTTGGGGAATATGTCAAAATCCCATGCCCAGAGAACTTCAGATAGAGTTCGCGGAAATGCTCAGTGGACAACCCAGGCAGGGTAAGGATCAGCATTTCCACACTACTCAGAGAATTTTTATTTTCAGGGATGGATTTTTAGCCCAATTCAAGTTGAAGAAAAGTGGTTTCGTGAAAATCGCAGAAATTTTTTTTTCAGAAACTCCGGGGTGCCTGGAGGTCGCGGTGCACCACGCGACAGTTGTATTCCAAAACTGAGTCACTCAGATCACACGAGCACCCAAGCATGCTTGAAACTCATTCAAATGCAAGTGCTTCTATCTGTTGTCTTGATTGTTTCCCACTCATTCCTTTTGGTTTGGGGAATATGTCAAAATCCCATGCCCAGAGAACTTCAGATAGAGTTCGCGGAAATGCTCAGTGGACAACCCAGGCAGGGTAAGGATCAGCATTTCCACACTACTCAGAGAATTTCTATTTTCAGGGATGGATTTTTAGCCCATTGCAAGTTGAAGAAAAGTGGTTTCGTGAAAATCGCAGAAAATTTTTTTTCAGAAACTCCGGGGTGCCTGGAGGTCGCGGTGCACCACGCGACAGTTGTATTCCAAAACTGAGTCACTCAGATCACAAGAGCACCCAAGCATTCTTGAAACTCATTCAAATGCAAGTGCTTCTATCTGTTGTCTTGATTGTTTAACACTCATTCCTTTTGGTTTGGGGAATATGTCAAAATCCCATGCCCAGAGAACTTCAGATAGAGTTCGCGGAAATCCTCAGTGGACAACCCAGGCAGGGTAAGGATCAGCATTTCCACACTACTCAGAGAATTTTTATTTTCAGGGATGGATTTTTAGCCCAATTCAAGTTGAAGAAAAGTGGTTTCGTGAAAATCGCAGAAAATTTTTTTTCAGAAACTCCGGGGTGCCTGGAGGTCGCGGTGCACCACGCGACAGTTGTATTCCAAAACTGAGTCACTCAGATCACACTAGCACCCAAGCATGCTTGAAACTCATTCAAATGCAAGTGCTTCTATCTGTTGTCTTGATTGTTTCCCACTCATTCCTTTTGGTTTGGGGAATATGTCAAAATCCCATGCCCAGAGAACTTCAGATAGAGTTCGCGGAAATGCTCAGTGGACAACCCAGGCAGGGTAAGGATCAGCATTTCCTCACTACCTAGAGAATTTTTATTTTCAGGGATGGATTTTTAGCCCAATTCAAGTTGAAGAAAAGTGGTTTCGTGAAAATCGCAGAAAATTTTTTTTCAGAAACTCCGGGGTGCCTGGAGGTCGCGGTGCACCACGCGACAGTTGTATTCCAAAACTGAGTCACTCAGATGACACGAGCAACCAAGCATGCTTGAAACTCATTCAAATGCAAGTGCTTCTATCTGTTGTCTTGATTGTTTCCCACTCATTCCTTTTGGTTTGGGGAATATGTCAAAATCCCATGCCCAGAGAACTTCAGATAGAGTTCGCGGAAATGCTCAGTGGACAACCCAGGCAGGGTAAGGATCAGCATTTCCACACTACTCAGAGAATTTTTATTTTCAGGGATGGATTTTTAGCCCAATTCAAGTTGAAGAAAAGTGGTTTCGTGAAAATCGCAGAAAATTTTTTTTCAGAAACTCCGGGGTGCCTGGAGGTCGCGGTGCACCACGCGACAGTTGTATTCCAAAACTGAGTCACTCAGATCACACGAGCACCCAAGCATTCTTGAAACTCATTCAAATGCAAGTGCTTCTATCTGTTGTCTTGATTGTTTCCCACTCATTCCTTTTGGTTTGGGGAATATGTCAAAATCCCATGCCCAGAGAACTTCAGATAGAGTTCGCGGAAATGCTCAGTGGACAACCCAGGCAGGGTAAGGATCAGCATTTCCACACTACTCAGAGAATTTTTATTTTCAGGGATGGATTTTTAGCCCAATTCAAGTTGAAGAAAAGTGGTTTCGTGAAAATCGCAGAAAATTTTTTTTCAGAAACTCCGGGGTGCCTGGAGGTCGCGGTGCACCACGCGACAGTTGTATTCCAAAACTGAGTCACTCAGATCACACTAGCACCCAAGCATGCTTGAAACTCATTCAAATGCAAGTGCTTCTATCTGTTGTCTTGATTGTTTCCCACTCATTCCTTTTGGTTTGGGGAATATGTCAAAATCAAATGCCCAGAGAACTTCAGATAGAGTTCGCGGAAATGCTCAGTGGACAACCCAGGCAGGGTAAGGATCAGCATTTCCTCACTACTCAGAGAATTTTTATTTTCAGGGATGGATTTTTAGCCCAATTCAAGTTGAAGAAAAGTGGTTTCGTGAAAATCGCAGAAAATTTTTTTTCAGAAACTCCGGGGTGCCTGGAGGTCGCGGTGTACCACGCGACAGTTGTATTCCAAAACTGAGTCACTCAGATCACACGAGCACCCAAGCATGCTTGAAACTCATTCAAATGCAAGTGCTTCTATCTGTTGTCTTGATTGTTTCCCACTCATTCCTTTTGGTTTGGGGAATATGTCAAAATCCCATGCCCAGAGAACTTCAGATAGAGTTCGCGGAAATGCTCAGTGGACAACCCAGGCAGGGTAAGGATCAGCATTTCCACACTACTCAGAGAATTTCTATTTTCAGGGATGGATTTTTAGCCCAATTCAAGTTGAAGAAAAGTGGTTTCGTGAAAATCGCAGAAAATTTTTTTTCAGAAACTCCGGGGTGCCTGGAGGTCGCGGTGCACCACGCGACAGTTGTATTCCAAAACTGAGTCACTCAGATCACACGAGCACCCAAGCATGCTTGAAACTCATTCAAATGCAAGTGCTTCTATCTGTTGTCTTGATTGTTTCCCACTCATTCCTTTTGGTTTGGGGAATATGTCAAAATCCCATGCCCAGAGAACTTCAGATAGAGTTCGCGGAAATCCTCAGTGGACAACCCAGGCAGGGTAAGGATCAGCATTTCCACACTACTCAGAGAATTTTTATTTTCAGGGATGGATTTTTAGCCCAATTCAAGTTGAAGAAAAGTGGTTTCGTGAAAATCGCAGAAAATTTTTTTTCAGAAACTCCGGGGTGCCTGGAGGTCGCGGTGCACCACGCGACAGTTGTATTCCAAAACTGAGTCACTCAGATGACACGAGCAACCAAGCATGCTTGAAACTCATTCAAATGCAAGTGCTTCTATCTGTTGTCTTGATTGTTTCCCACTCATTCCTTTTGGTTTGGGGAATATGTCAAAATCCCATGCCCAGAGAACTTCAGATAGAGTTCGCGGAAATGCTCAGTGGACAACCCAGGCAGGGTAAGGATCAGCATTTCCACACTACTCAGAGAATTTTTATTTTCAGGGATGGATTTTTAGCCCAATTCAAGTTGAAGAAAAGTGGTTTCGTGAAAATCGCAGAAAATTTTTTTTCAGAAACTCCGGGGTGCCTGGAGGTCGCGGTGCACCACGCGACAGTTGTATTCCAAAACTGAGTCACTCAGATGACACGAGCACCCAAGCATGCTTGAAACTCATTCAAATGCAAGTGCTTCTATCTGTTGTCTTGATTGTTTCCCACTCATTCCTTTTGGTTTGGGGAATATGTCAAAATCCCATGCCCAGAGAACTTCAGATAGAGTTCGCGGAAATGCTCAGTGGACAACCCAGGCAGGGTAAGGATCAGCATTTCCACACTACTCAGAGAATTTCTATTTTCAGGGATGGATTTTTAGCCCATTTCAAGTTGAAGAAAAGTGGTTTCGTGAAAATCGCAGAAAATTTTTTTTCAGAAACTCCGGGGTGCCTGGAGGTCGCGGTGCACCACGCGACAGTTGTATTCCAAAACTGAGTCACTCAGATCACAAGAGCACCCAAGCATTCTTGAAACTCATTCAAATGCAAGTGCTTCTATCTGTTGTCTTGATTGTTTCCCACTCATTCCTTTTGGTTTGGGGAATATGTCAAAATCCCATGCCCAGAGAACTTCAGATAGAGTTCGCGGAAATGCTCAGTGGACAACCCAGGCAGGGTAAGGATCAGCATTTCCACACTACTCAGAGAATTTTTATTTTCAGGGATGGATTTTTAGCCCAATTCAAGTTGAAGAAAAGTGGTTTCGTGAAAATCGCAGAAAATTTTTTTTCAGAAACTCCGGGGTGCCTGGAGGTCGCGGTGCACCACGCGACAGTTGTATTCCAAAACTGAGTCACTCAGATCACACTAGCACCCAAGCATGCTTGAAACTCATTCAAATGCAAGTGCTTCTATCTGTTGTCTTGATTGTTTCCCACTCATTCCTTTTGGTTTGGGGAATATGTCAAAATCCCATGCCCAGAGAACTTCAGATAGAGTTCGCGGAAATCCTCAGTGGACAACCCAGGCAGGGTAAGGATCAGCATTTCCACACTACTCAGAGAATTTTTATTTTCAGGGATGGATTTTTAGCCCAATTCAAGTTGAAGAAAAGTGGTTTCGTGAAAATCGCAGAAAATTTTTTTTCAGAAACTCCGGGGTGCCTGGAGGTCGCGGTGCACCACGCGACAGTTGTATTCCAAAACTGAGTCACTCAGATGACACGAGCAACCAAGCATGCTTGAAACTCATTCAAATGCAAGTGCTTCTATCTGTTGTCTTGATTGTTTCCCACTCATTCCTTTTGGTTTGGGGAATATGTCAAAATCCCATGCCCAGAGAACTTCAGATAGAGTTCGCGGAAATGCTCAGTGGACAACCCAGGCAGGGTAAGGATCAGCATTTCCTCACTACTCAGAGAATTTTTATTTTCAGGGATGGATTTTTAGCCCAATTCAAGTTGAAGAAAAGTGGTTTCGTGAAAATCGCAGAAAATTTTTTTCAGAAACTCCGGGGTGCCTGGAGGTCGCGGTGCACCACGCGACAGTTGTATTCCAAAACTGAGTCACTCAGATCACACGAGCACCCAAGCATGCTTGAAACTCATTCAAATGCAAGTGCTTCTATCTGTTGTCTTGATTGTTTCCCACTCATTCCTTTTGGTTTGGGGAATATGTCAAAATCCCATGCCCAGAGAACTTCAGATAGAGTTCGCGGAAATCCTCAGTGGACAACCCAGGCAGGGTAAGGATCAGCATTTCCACACTACTCAGAGAATTTTTATTTTCAGGGATGGATTTTTAGCCCAATTCAAGTTGAAGAAAAGTGGTTTCGTGAAAATCGCAGAAAATTTTTTTTCAGAAACTCCGGGGTGCCTGGAGGTCGCGGTGCACCACGCGACAGTTGTATTCCAAAACTGAGTCACTCAGATGACACGAGCAACCAAGCATGCTTGAAACTCATTCAAATGCAAGTGCTTCTATCTGTTGTCTTGATTGTTTCCCACTCATTCCTTTTGGTTTGGGGAATATGTCAAAATCCCATGCCCAGAGAACTTCAGATAGAGTTCGCGGAAATGCTCAGTGGACAACCCAGGCAGGGTAAGGATCAGCATTTCCACACTACTCAGAGAATTTTTATTTTCAGGGATGGATTTTTAGCCCAATTCAAGTTGAAGAAAAGTGGTTTCGTGAAAATCGCAGAAAATTTTTTTTCAGAAACTCCGGGGTGCCTGGAGGTCGCGGTGCACCACGCGACAGTTGTATTCCAAAACTGAGTCACTCAGATGACACGAGCACCCAAGCATGCTTGAAACTCATTCAAATGCAAGTGCTTCTATCTGTTGTCTTGATTGTTTCCCACTCATTCCTTTTGGTTTGGGGAATATGTCAAAATCCCATGCCCAGAGAACTTCAGATAGAGTTCGCGGAAATGCTCAGTGGACAACCCAGGCAGGGTAAGGATCAGCATTTCCACACTACTCAGAGAATTTCTATTTTCAGGGATGGATTTTTAGCCCATTTCAAGTTGAAGAAAAGTGGTTTCGTGAAAATCGCAGAAAATTTTTTTTCAGAAACTCCGGGGTGCCTGGAGGTCGCGGTGCACCACGCGACAGTTGTATTCCAAAACTGAGTCACTCAGATCACAAGAGCACCCAAGCATTCTTGAAACTCATTAAAATGCAAGTGCTTCTATCTGTTGTCTTGATTGTTTCCCACTCATTCCTTTTGGTTTGGGGAATATGTCAAAATCCCATGCCCAGAGAACTTCAGATAGAGTTCGCGGAAATGCTCAGTGGACAACCCAGGCAGGGTAAGGATCAGCATTTCCACACTACTCAGAGAATTTTTATTTTCAGGGATGGATTTTTAGCCCAATTCAAGTTGAAGAAAAGTGGTTTCATGAAAATCGCAGAAAATTTTTTTTCAGAAACTCCGGGGTGCCTGGAGGTCGCGGTGCACCACGCGACAGTTGTATTCCAAAACTGAGTCACTCAGATCACACTAGCACCCAAGCATGCTTGAAACTCATTCAAATGCAAGTGCTTCTATCTGTTGTCTTGATTGTTTCCCACTCATTCCTTTTGGTTTGGGGAATATGTCAAAATCCCATGCCCAGAGAACTTCAGATAGAGTTCGCGGAAATGCTCAGTGGACAACCCAGGCAGGGTAAGGATCAGCATTTCCTCACTACTCAGAGAATTTTTATTTTCAGGGATGGATTTTTAGCCCAATTCAAGTTGAAGAAAAGTGGTTTCGTGAAAATCGCAGAAAATTTTTTTTCTGAAACTCCGGGGTGCCTGGAGGTCGCGGTGCACCACGCGACAGTTGTATTCCAAAACTGAGTCACTCAGATCACACGAGCACCCAAGCATGCTTGAAACTCATTCAAATGCAAGTGCTTCTATCTGTTGTCTTGATTGTTTCCCACTCATTCCTTTTGGTTTGGGGAATATGTCAAAATCCCATGCCCAGAGAACTTCAGATAGAGTTCGCGGAAATGCTCAGTGGACAACCCAGGCAGGGTAAGTATCAGCATTTCCACACTACTCAGAGAATTTTTATTTTCAGGGATGGATTTTTAGCCCAATTCAAGTTGAAGAAAAGTGGTTTCGTGAAAATCGCAGAAAATTTTTTTTCAGAAACTCCGGGGTGCCTGGAGGTCGCGGTGCACCACGCGACAGTTGTATTCCAAAACTGAGTCACTCAGATCACAAGAGCACCCAAGCATTCTTGAAACTCATTCAAATGCAAGTGCTTCTATCTGTTGTCTTGATTGTTTCCCACTTATTCCTTTTGGTTTGGGGAATATGTCAAAATCCCATGCCCAGAGAACTTCAGATAGAGTTCGCGGAAATGCTCAGTGGACAACCCAGGCAGGGTAAGGATCAGCATTTCCACACTACTCAGAGAATTTTTATTTTCAGGGATGGATTTTTAGCCCAATTCAAGTTGAAGAAAAGTGGTTTCGTGAAAATCGCAGAAATTTTTTTTTCAGAAACTCCGGGGTGCCTGGAGGTCGCGGTGCACCACGCGACAGTTGAATTCCAAAACCGAGTCACTCAGATCACTCGAGCACCCAAGCATGCTTGAAACTCATTCAAATGCAAGTGCTTCTATCTGTTGTCTTGATTGTTTCCCACTCATTCCTTTTGGTTTGGGGAATATGTCTAAATCCCATGCCCAGAGAACTTCAGATAGAGTTCGCGGAAATGCTCAGTGGACAACCCAGGCAGGGTAAGGATCAGCATTTCCACACTACTCAGAGAATTTTTATTTTCAGGGATGGATTTGTAGCCCAATTCAAGTTGAAGAAAAGTGGTTTCGTGAAAATCGCAGAAATTTTTTTTTCCGAAACTCCGGGGTGCCTGGAGGTCGCGGTGCACCACGCGACAGTTGTATTCCAAAACTGAGTCACTCAGATCACACGAGCACCCAAGCATGCTTGAAACTCATTCAAATGCAAGTGCTTCTATCTGTTGTCTTGATTGTTTCCCACTCATTCCTTTTGGTTTGGGGAATATGTCAAAATCCCATGCCCAGAGAACTTCAGATAGAGTTCGCGGAAATGCTCAGTGGACAACCGAGGCAGGATAAGAATCAGCATTTCCACACTACTCAGAGAATTTTTATTTTCAGGGATGGATTTTTAGCCCAATTCAAGTTGAAGAAAAGTGGTTTCGTGAAAATCGCAGAATTTTTTTTTTCAGAATCTCCGGGGTACCTGGAGGTCGCGGTGCACCACGCGACAGTTGTTTTCCAAATCCAAGTCACTCAGATCACACGAGCACCCAAGCATGCTTGAAACTCATTCAAATACAAGTGGTTCTATCTGTTGTCTTGATTGTTTCCCACTCATTCCTTTTGGTTTGGGGAATATGTCAAAATCCCATGCCCAGAGAACTTCAGATAGAGTTCGCGGAAATGCTCAGTGGACAACCCAGGCAGGGTAAGGATAAGCATTTCCACACTACTCAGAGAATTTTTATTTTCAGGGATGTATTTTTAGCCCAATTCAAGTTGAAGAAAAGTGGTTTCGTGAAAATCGCAGAAAATTTTTTTTCAGAAACTCCGGGGTGCCTGGAGGTCGCGGTGCACCACGCGACAGTTGTATTCCAAAACTGAGTCACTCAGATCACACGAGCACCCAAGCATGCTTGAAACTCATTCAAATGCAAGTGCTTCTATCTGTTGTCTTGATTGTTTCCCACTCATTCCTTTTGGTTTGGGGAATATGTCAAAATCCCATGCCCAGAGAACTTCAGATAGAGTTCGCGGAAATGCTCAGTGGACAACCCAGGCAGGGTAAGGATCAGCATTTCCACACTACTCAGAGAATTTTTATTTTCAGGGATGGATTTTTAGCCCAATTCAAGTTGAAGAAAAGTGGTTTCGTGAAAATCGAAGAAAATTTTTTTTCAGAAACTCCGGGGTGCCTGGAGGTCGCGGTACACCACGCGACAGTTGTATTCCAAAACTGAGTCACTCAGATCACACGAGCACCCAAGCATGCTTGAAACTCATTCAAATGCAAGTGCTTCTATCTGTTGTCTTGATTGTTTCACACTCATTACTTTTGGTTTGGGGAATATGTCAAAATCCCATGCCCAGAGAACTTCAGATAGAGTTCGCGGAAATGCTCAGTGGACAACCCAGGCAGGGTAAGGATCAGCATTTCCACACTACTCAGAGAATTTTTATTTTCAGGGATGGATTTTTAGCCCAATTCAAGTTGAAGAAAAGTGGTTTCGTGAAAATCGCAGAAATTTTTTTTTCAGAAACTCCGGGGTGCCTGGAGGTCGCAGTGCACCACGCGACAGTTGTATTCCAAAACTGAGTCACTCAGATGACACGAGCAACCAAGCATGCTTGAAACTCATTCAAATGCAAGTGCTTCTATCTGTTGTCTTGATTGTTTCCCACTCATTCCTTTTGGTTTGGGGAATATGTCAAAATCCCATGCCCAGAGAACTTCAGATAGAGTTCGCGGAAATGCTCAGTGGACAACCCAGGCAGGGTAAGGATCAGCATTTCCACACTACTCAGAGAATTTTTATTTTCAGGGATGGATTTTTAGCCCAATTCAAGTTGAAGAAAAGTGGTTTCGTGAAAATCGCAGAAAATTTTTTTTCAGAAACTCCGGGGTGCCTGGAGGTCGCGGTGCACCACGCGACAGTTGTATTCCAAAACTGAGTCACTCAGATGACACGAGCACCCAAGCATGCTTGAAACTCATTCAAATGCAAGTGCTTCTATCTGTTGTCTTGATTGTTTCCCACTCATTCCTTTTGGTTTGGGGAATATGTCAAAATCCCATGCCCAGAGAACTTCAGATAGAGTTCGCGGAAATGCTCAGTGGACAACCCAGGCAGGGTAACGATCAGCATTTCCACACTACTCAGAGAATTTTTATTTTCAGGGATGGATTTTTAGCCCAATTCAAGTTGAAGAAAAGTGGTTTCGTGAAAATCGCAGAAAAATTTTTTTCAGAAACTCCGGGGTGCCTGGAGGTCGCGGTGCACCACGCGACAGTTGTATTCCAAAACTGAGTCACTCAGATGACACGAGCACCCAAGCATGCTTGAAACTCATTCAAATGCAAGTGCTTCTATCTGTTGTCTTGATTGTTTCCCACTCATTCCTTTTGGTTTGGGGAATATGTCAAAATCCCATGCCCAGAGAACTTCAGATAGAGTTCGCGGAAATGCTCAGTGGACAACCCAGGCAGGGTAAGGATCAGCATTTCCACACTACTCAGAGAATTTTTATTTTCAGGGATGGATTTTTAGCCCATTTCAAGTTGAATAAAAGTGGTTTCGTGAAAATCGCAGAAAATTTTCTTTCAGAAACTCCGGGGTGCCTGGAGGTCGCGGTGCACCACGCGACAGTTGTATTCCAAAACTGAGTCACTCAGATCACACGAGCACCCAAGCATGCTTGAAACTCATTCAAATGCAAGTGCTTCTATCTGTTGTCTTGATTGTTTCCCACTCATTACTTTTGGTTTGGGGAATATGTCAAAATCCCATGCCCAGAGAACTTCAGATAGAGTTCGCGGAAATGCTCAGTGGACAACCCAGGCAGGGTAAGGATCAGCATTTCCACACTACTCAGAGAATTTTTATTTTCAGGGATGGGTTTTTAGCCCAATTCAAGTTGAAGAAAAGTGGTTTCGTGAAAATCGCAGAAAATTTTTTTTCAGAAACTCCGGGGTGCCTGGAGGTCGCGGTGCACCACGCGACAGTTGTATTCCAAAACTGAGTCACTCAGATCACACGAGCACCCAAGCATGCTTGAAACTCATTCAAATACAAGTGCTTCTATCTGTTGTCTTGATTGTTTCCCACTCATTCCTTTTGGTTTGGGGAATATGTCAAAATCCCATGCCCAGAGAACTTCAGATAGAGTTCGCGGAAATGCTCAGTGGACAACCCAGGCAGGGTAAGGATCAGCATTTCCACACTACTCAGAGAATTTTTAATTTTAGGGATGGATTTTTAGCCCAATTCAAGTTGAAGAAAAGTGGTTTCGTGAAAATCGCAGAAATTTTTTTTTCAGAAACTCCGGGGTGCCTGGAGGTCGCGGTGCACCACGCGACAGTTGAATTCCAAAACCGAGTCACTCAGATCACTCGAGCACCCAAGCATGCTTGAAACTCATTCAAATGCAAGTGCTTCTATCTGTTGTCTTGATTGTTTCCCACTCATTCCTTTTGGTTTGGGGAATATGTCAAAATCCCATGCCCAGAGAACTTCAGATAGAGTTCGCGGAAATGCTCAGTGGACAACCCAGGCAGGGTAAGGATCAGCATTTCCACACTACTCAGAGAATTTTTATTTTCAGGGATGGATTTTTAGCCCAATTCAAGTTGAAGAAAAGTGGTTTCGTGAAAATCGCAGAAAATTTTTTTTCAGAAACTCCGGGGTGCCTGGAGGTCGCGGTGCACCACGCGACAGTTGTATTCCAAAACTGAGTCATTCAGATCACACGAGCACCCAAGCATGCTTGAAACTCATTCAAATGCAAGTGCTTCTATCTGTTGTCTTGATTGTTTCCCACTCATTCCTTTTGGTTTGGGGAATATGTCAAAATCCCATGCCCAGAGAACTTCAGATAGAGTTCGCGGAAATGCTCAGTGGACAACCGAGGCAGGATAAGGATAAGCATTTCCACACTACTCAGAGAATTTTTATTTTCAGGGATGGATTTTTAGCCCAATTCAAGTTGAAGAAAAGTGGTTTCGTGAAAATCGCAGAAAATTTTTTTTCAGAAACTCCGGGGTGCCTGGAGGTCGCGGTGCACCACGCGACAGTTGTATTCCAAAACTGAGTCACTCAGATCACACGAGCACCCAAGCATGCTTGAAACTCATTCAAATGCAAGTGCTTCTATCTGTTGTCTTGATTGTTTCCCACTCATTCCTTTTGGTTTGGGGAATATGTCAAAATCCCATGCCCAGAGAACTTCAGATAGAGTTCGCGGAAATGCTCAGTGGACAACCCAGGCAGGGTAAGGATCAGCATTTCCACACTACTCAGAGAATTTTTATTTTCAGGGATGGATTTTTAGCCCAATTCAAGTTGAAGAAAAGTGGTTTCGTGAAAATCGAAGAAAATTTTTTGTCAGAAACTCCGGGGTGCCTGGAGGTCGCGGTGCACCACGCGACAGTTGTATTCCAAAACTGAGTCACTCAGATCACACGAGCACCCAAGCATGCTTGAAACTCATTCAAATGCAAGTGCTTCTATCTGTTGTCTTGATTGTTTCCCACTCATTACTTTTGGTTTGGGGAATATGTCAAAATCCCATGCCCAGAGAACTTCAGATAGAGTTCGCGGAAATGCTCAGTGGACAACCCAGGCAGGGTAAGGATCAGCATTTCCACACTACTCAGAGAATTTTTATTTTCAGGGATGGATTTTTAGCCCAATTCAAGTTGAAGAAAAGTGGTTTCGTGAAAATCGGAGAAAATTTTTTTTCAGAAACTCCGGGGTGCCTGGAGGTCGCGGAGCACCACGCGACAGTTGAATTCCAAAACCGAGTCACTCAGATCACTCGAGCACCCAAGCATGCTTGAAACTCATTCAAATGCAAGTGCTTCTATCTGTTGTCTTGATTGTTTCCCACTCATTCCTTTTGGTTTGGGGAATATGTCTAAATCCCATGCCCAGAGAACTTCAGATAGAGTTCGCGGAAATGCTCAGTGGACAACCCAGGCAGGGTAAGGATCAGCATTTCCACACTACTCAGAGAATTTTTATTTTCAGGGATGGATTTTTAGCCCAATTCAAGTTGAAGAAAAGTGGTTTCGTGAAAATCGCAGAAAATTTTTTTTCAGAAACTCCGGGGTGCCTGGAGGTCGCGGTGCACCACGCGACAGTTGTATTCCAAAACTGAGTCACTCAGATCACACGAGCACCCAAGCATGCTTGAAACTCATTCAAATGCAAGTGCTTCTATCTGTTGTCTTGATTGTTTCCCACTCATTCCTTTTGGTTTGGGGAATATGTCAAAATCCCATGCCCAGAGAACTTCAGATAGAGTTCGCGGAAATGCTCAGTGGACAACACAGGCAGGGTAAGGATCAGCATTTCCACACTACTCAGAGAATTTTTATTTTCAGGGATGGATTTTTAGCCCAATTCAAGTTGAAGAAAAGTGGTTTCGTGAAAATCGCAGAAATTTTTTTTTCAGAAACTCCGGGGTGCCTGGAGGTCGCGGTGCACCACGCGACAGTTGTATTACAAATCCAAGTCACTCAGATCACACGAGCACCCAAGTATGCTTGAAAGTCATTCAAATACAAGTGGTTCTATCTGTTGTCTTGATTGTTTCCCACTCATTCCTTTTGGTTTGGGGAATATGTCAAAATCCCATGCCCAGAGAACTTCAGATAGAGTTCGCGGAAATGCTCAGTGGACAACCCAGGCAGGGTAAGGATCAGCATTTCCACACTACTCAGAGAATTTTTATTTTCAGGGATGGATTTTTAGTCCAATTCAAGTTGAAGAAAAGTGGTTTCGTGAAAATCGCAGAAAATTTTTTTTCAGAAACTCCGGGGTGCCTGGAGGTCGCGGTGCACCACGCGACAGTTGTATTCCAAAACTGAGTCACTCAGATCACACGAGCACCCAAGCATGCTTGAAACTCATTCAAATGCAAGTGCTTCTATCTGTTGTCTTGATTGTTTCCCACTCATTCCTTTTGGTTTGGGGAATATGTCAAAATCCCATGCCCAGAGAACTTCAGATAGAGTTCGCGGAAATGCTCAGTGGACAACCCAGGCAGGGTAAGGATCAGCATTTCCACACTACTCAGAGAATTTTTATTTTCAGGGATGGATTTTTAGCCCAATTCAAGTTGAAGAAAAGTGGTTTCGTGAAAATCGCAGAAAATTTTTTTTCAGAAACTCCGGGGTGCCTGGAGGTCGCGGTGCACCACGCGACAGTTGTATTCCAAAACTGAGTCACTCAGATCACACGAGCACCCAAGCATGCTTGAAACTCATTCAAATGCAAGTGCTTCTATCTGTTGTCTTGATTGTTTCCCACTCATTCCTTTTGGTTTGGGGAATATGTCAAAATCCCATGCCCAGAGAACTTCAGATAGAGTTCGCGGAAATGCTCAGTGGACAACCCAGGCAGGGTAAGGATCAGCATTTCCACACTACTCAGAGAATTTTTATTTCCAGGGATGGATTTTTAGCCCAATTCAAGTTGAAGAAAAGTGGTTTTGTGAAAATCGCAGAAATTTTTTTTTCAGAAACTCCGGGGTGCCTGGAGGTCGCGGTGCACCACGCGACAGTTGAATTCCAAAACCGAGTCACTCAGATCACTCGAGCACCCAAGCATGCTTGAAACTCATTCAAATGCAATTGCTTCTATCTGTTGTCTTGATTGTTTCCCACTCATTCCTTTTGGTTTGGGGAATATGTCTAAATCCCATGCCCAGAGAACTTCAGATAGAGTTCGCGGAAATGCTCAGTGGACAACCCAGGCAGGGTAAGGATCAGCATTTCCACACTACTCAGATAATTTTTATTTTCAGGGATGGATTTTTAGCCCAATTCAAGTTGAAGAAAAGTGGTTTCGTGAAAATCGCAGAAATTTTTTTTTCAGAAACTCCGGGGTGCCTGGAGGTCGCGGTTCACCACGCGACAGTTGTATTCCAAAACTGAGTCACTCAGATCACACGAGCACCCAAGCATGCTTGAAACTCATTCAAATGCAAGTGCTTCTATCTGTTGTCTTGATTGTTTCCCACTCATTCCTTTTGGATTGGGGAATATGTCAAAATCCCATGCCCAGAAAACTTCAGATAGAGTTCGCGGAAATGCTCAGTGGACAACCGAGGCAGGATAAGGATCAGCATTTCCACACTACTCAGAGAATTTTTATTTTCAGGGATGGATTTCTAGCCCAATTCAAGTTGAAGAAAAGTGGTTTCGTGAAAATCGCAGAATTTTTTTTTTCAGAAACTCCGGGGTGCCTGGAGGTCGCGGTGCACCACGCGACAGTTGTTTTCCAAATCCAAGTCACTCAGATCACACGAGCACCCAAGCATGCTTGAAACTCATTCAAATACAAGTGGTTCTATCTGTTGTCTTGATTGTTTCCCACTCATTCCTTTTGGTTTGGGGAATATGTCAAAATCCCATGCCCAGAGAACTTCAGATAGAGTTCGCGGAAATACTCAGTGGACAACCCAGGCAGGGTAAGGATCAGCATTTCCACACTACTCAGAGAATTTTTATTTTCAGGGATGGATTTTTAGCCCAATTCAAGTTGAAGAAAAGTGGTTTCGTGAAAATCGCAGAAATTTTTTTTTTCAGAAACTCCGGGGTGCCTGGAGGTCGCGGTTCACCACGCGACAGTTGTATTCCAAAACTGAGTCACTCAGATCACACGAGCACCCAAGCATGCTTGAAACTCATTCAAATGCAAGTGCTTCTATCTGTTGTCTTGATTGTTTCCCACTCATTCCTTTTGGTTTGGGGAATATGTCAAAATCCCATGCCCAGAGAACTTCAGATAGAGTTCGCGGAAATGCTCAGTGGACAACCCAGGCAGGGTAAGGATCAGCATTTCCACACTACTCAGAGAATTTTTATTTTCAGGGATGGATTTTTAGCCCAATTCAAGTTGAAGAAAAGTGGTTTCGTGAAAATCGCAGAAAATTTTTTTTCAGAAACTTCGGGGTGCCTGGAGGTCGCGGTGCACCACGCGACAGTTGTATTCCAAAACTGAGTCACTCAGATCACACGAGCACCCAAGCATGCTTGAAACTCATTCAAATGCAAGTGCTTCTATCTGTTGTCTTGATTGTTTCCCACTCATTCCTTTTGGTTTGGGGAATATGTCAAAATCCCATGCCCAGAGAACTTCAGATAGAGTTCGCGGAAATGCTCAGTGGACAACCCAGGCAGGGTAAGGATCAGCATTTCCACACTACTCAGAGAATTTTTATTTTCAGGGATGGATTTTTAGCCCAATTCAAGTTGAAGAAAAGTGGTTTCGTGAAAATCGCAGAAAATTTTTTTTCAGAAACTCCGGGGTGCCTGGAGGTCGCGGTGCACCACGCGACAGTTGTATTCCAAAACTGAGTCACTCAGATCACACGAGCACCCAAGCATGCTTGAAACTCATTCAAATGCAAGTGCTTCTATCTGTTGTCTTGATTGTTTCCCACTCATTCCTTTTGGTTTGGGGAATATGTCAAAATCCCATGCCCAGAGAACTTCAGATAGAGTTCGCGGAAATGCTCAGTGGACAACCCAGGCAGGGTAAGGATCAGCATTTCCACACTACTCAGAGAATTTTTATTTCCAGGGATGGATTTTTAGCCCAATTCAAGTTGAAGAAAAGTGGTTTTGTGAAAATCGCAGAAATTTTTTTTTCAGAAACTCCGGGGTGCCTGGAGGTCGCGGTGCACCACGCGACAGTTGTATTCCAAAACTGAGTCACTCAGATCACACGAGCACCCAAGCATGCTTGAAACTCATTCAAATGCAAGTGCTTCTATCTGTTGTCTTGATTGTTTCCCACTCATTACTTTTGGTTTGGGGAATATGTCAAAATCCCATGCCCAGAGAACTTCAGATAGAGTTCGCGGAAATGCTCAGTGGACAACCCAGGCAGGGTAAGGATCAGCATTTCCACACTACTCAGAGAATTTTTATTTTCAGGGATGGGTTTTTAGCCCAATTCAAGTTGAAGAAAAGTGGTTTCGTGAAAATCGCAGAAAATTTTTTTTCAGAAACTCCGGGGTGCCTGGAGGTCGCGGTGCACCACGCGACAGTTGTATTCCAAAACTGAGTCACTCAGATCACACGAGCACCCAAGCATGCTTGAAACTCATTCAAATACAAGTGCTTCTATCTGTTGTCTTGATTGTTTCCCACTCATTCCTTTTGGTTTGGGGAATATGTCAAAATCCCATGCCCAGAGAACTTCAGATAGAGTTCGCGGAAATGCTCAGTGGACAACCCAGGCAGGGTAAGGATCAGCATTTCCACACTACTCAGAGAATTTTTAATTTTAGGGATGGATTTTTAGCCCAATTCAAGTTGAAGAAAAGTGGTTTCGTGAAAATCGCAGAAATTTTTTTTTCAGAAACTCCGGGGTGCCTGGAGGTCGCGGTGCACCACGCGACAGTTGAATTCCAAAACCGAGTCACTCAGATCACTCGAGCACCCAAGCATGCTTGAAACTCATTCAAATGCAAGTGCTTCTATCTGTTGTCTTGATTGTTTCCCACTCATTCCTTTTGGTTTGGGGAATATGTCAAAATCCCATGCCCAGAGAACTTCAGATAGAGTTCGCGGAAATGCTCAGTGGACAACCCAGGCAGGGTAAGGATCAGCATTTCCACACTACTCAGAGAATTTTTATTTTCAGGGATGGATTTTTAGCCCAATTCAAGTTGAAGAAAAGTGGTTTCGTGAAAATCGCAGAAAATTTTTTTTCAGAAACTCCGGGGTGCCTGGAGGTCGCGGTGCACCACGCGACAGTTGTATTCCAAAACTGAGTCATTCAGATCACACGAGCACCCAAGCATGCTTGAAACTCATTCAAATGCAAGTGCTTCTATCTGTTGTCTTGATTGTTTCCCACTCATTCCTTTTGGTTTGGGGAATATGTCAAAATCCCATGCCCAGAGAACTTCAGATAGAGTTCGCGGAAATGCTCAGTGGACAACCGAGGCAGGATAAGGATCAGCATTTCCACACTACTCAGAGAATTTTTATTTTCAGGGATGGATTTTTAGCCCAATTCAAGTTGAAGAAAAGTGGTTTCGTGAAAATCGCAGAATTTTTTTTTTCAGAATCTCCGGGGTACCTGGAGGTCGCGGTGCACCACGCGACAGTTGTTTTCCAAATCCAAGTCACTCAGATCACACGAGCACCCAAGCATGCTTGAAACTCATTCAAATACAAGTGGTTCTTTCTGTTGTCTTGATTGTTTCCCACTCATTCCTTTTGGTTTGGGGAATATGTCAAAATCCCATGCCCAGAGAACTTCAGATAGAGTTCGCGGAAATGCTCAGTGGACAACCCAGGCAGGGTAAGGATAAGCATTTCCACACTACTCAGAGAATTTTTATTTTCAGGGATGGATTTTTAGCCCAATTCAAGTTGAAGAAAAGTGGTTTCGTGAAAATCGCAGAAAATTTTTTTTCAGAAACTCCGGGGTGCCTGGAGGTCGCGGTGCACCACGCGACAGTTGTATTCCAAAACTGAGTCACTCAGATCACACGAGCACCCAAGCATGCTTGAAACTCATTCAAATGCAAGTGCTTCTATCTGTTGTCTTGATTGTTTCCCACTCATTCCTTTTGGTTTGGGGAATATGTCAAAATCCCATGCCCAGAGAACTTCAGATAGAGTTCGCGGAAATGCTCAGTGGACAACCCAGGCAGGGTAAGGATCAGCATTTCCACACTACTCAGAGAATTTTTATTTTCAGGGATGGATTTTTAGCCCAATTCAAGTTGAAGAAAAGTGGTTTCGTGAAAATCGCAGAAAATTTTTTTTCAGAAACTCCGGGGTGCCTGGAGGTCGCGGTGCACCACGCGACAGTTGTATTCCAAAACTGAGTCACTCAGATCACACGAGCACCCAAGCATGCTTGAAACTCATTCAAATGCAAGTGCTTCTATCTGTTGTCTTGATTGTTTCCCACTCATTCCTTTTGGTTTGGGGAATATGTCAAAATCCCATGCCCAGAGAACTTCAGATAGAGTTCGCGGAAATGCTCAGTGGACAACACAGGCAGGGTAAGGATCAGCATTTCCACACTACTCAGAGAATTTTTATTTTCAGGGATGGATTTTTAGCCCAATTCAAGTTGAAGAAAAGTGGTTTCGTGAAAATCGCAGAAATTTTTTTTTCAGAAACTCCGGGGTGCCTGGAGGTCGCGGTGCACCACGCGACAGTTGTATTACAAATCCAAGTCACTCAGATCACACGAGCACCCAAGTATGCTTGAAAGTCATTCAAATACAAGTGGTTCTATCTGTTGTCTTGATTGTTTCCCACTCATTCCTTTTGGTTTGGGGAATATGTCAAAATCCCATGCCCAGAGAACTTCAGATAGAGTTCGCGGAAATGCTCAGTGGACAACCCAGGCAGGGTAAGGATCAGCATTTCCACACTACTCAGAGAATTTTTATTTTCAGGGATGGATTTTTAGTCCAATTCAAGTTGAAGAAAATTGGTTTCGTGAAAATCGCAGAAAATTTTTTTTCAGAAACTCCGGGGTGCCTGGAGGTCGCGGTGCACCACGCGACAGTTGTATTCCAAAACTGAGTCACTCAGATCACACGAGCACCCAAGCATGCTTGAAACTCATTCAAATGCAAGTGCTTCTATCTGTTGTCTTGATTGTTTCCCACTCATTCCTTTTGGTTTGGGGAATATGTCAAAATCCCATGCCCAGAGAACTTCAGATAGAGTTCGCGGAAATGCTCAGTGGACAACCCAGGCAGGGTAAGGATCAGCATTTCCACACTACTCAGAGAATTTTTATTTTCAGGGATGGATTTTTAGCCCAATTCAAGTTGAAGAAAAGTGGTTTCGTGAAAATCGCAGAAAATTTTTTTTCAGAAACTCCGGGGTGCCTGGAGGTCGCGGTGCACCACGCGACAGTTGTATTCCAAAACTGAGTCACTCAGATCACACGAGCACCCAAGCATGCTTGAAACTCATTCAAATGCAAGTGCTTCTATCTGTTGTCTTGATTGTTTCCCACTCATTCCTTTTGGTTTGGGGAATATGTCAAAATCCCATGCCCAGAGAACTTCAGATAGAGTTCGCGGAAATGCTCAGTGGACAACCCAGGCAGGGTAAGGATCAGCATTTCCACACTACTCAGAGAATTTTTATTTCCAGGGATGGATTTTTAGCCCAATTCAAGTTGAAGAAAAGTGGTTTTGTGAAAATCGCAGAAATTTTTTTTTCAGAAACTCCGGGGTGCCTGGAGGTCGCGGTGCACCACGCGACAGTTGAATTCCAAAACCGAGTCACTCAGATCACTCGAGCACCCAAGCATGCTTGAAACTCATTCAAATGCAATTGCTTCTATCTGTTGTCTTGATTGTTTCCCACTCATTCCTTTTGGTTTGGGGAATATGTCTAAATCCCATGCCCAGAGAACTTCAGATAGAGTTCGCGGAAATGCTCAGTGGACAACCCAGGCAGGGTAAGGATCAGCATTTCCACACTACTCAGATAATTTTTATTTTCAGGGATGGATTTTTAGCCCAATTCAAGTTGAAGAAAAGTGGTTTCGTGAAAATCGCAGAAATTTTTTTTTCAGAAACTCCGGGGTGCCTGGAGGTCGCGGTTCACCACGCGACAGTTGTATTCCAAAACTGAGTCACTCAGATCACACGAGCACCCAAGCATGCTTGAAACTCATTCAAATGCAAGTGCTTCTATCTGTTGTCTTGATTGTTTCCCACTCATTCCTTTTGGATTGGGGAATATGTCAAAATCCCATGCCCAGAAAACTTCAGATAGAGTTCGCGGAAATGCTCAGTGGACAACCGAGGCAGGATAAGGATCAGCATTTCCACACTACTCAGAGAATTTTTATTTTCAGGGATGGATTTCTAGCCCAATTCAAGTTGAAGAAAAGTGGTTTCGTGAAAATCGCAGAATTTTTTTTTTCAGAAACTCCGGGGTGCCTGGAGGTCGCGGTGCACCACGCGACAGTTGTTTTCCAAATCCAAGTCACTCAGATCACACGAGCACCCAAGCATGCTTGAAACTCATTCAAATACAAGTGGTTCTATCTGTTGTCTTGATTGTTTCCCACTCATTCCTTTTGGTTTGGGGAATATGTCAAAATCCCATGCCCAGAGAACTTCAGATAGAGTTCGCGGAAATACTCAGTGGACAACCCAGGCAGGGTAAGGATCAGCATTTCCACACTACTCAGAGAATTTTTATTTTCAGGGATGGATTTTTAGCCCAATTCAAGTTGAAGAAAAGTGGTTTCGTGAAAATCGCAGAAATTTTTTTTTTCAGAAACTCCGGGGTGCCTGGAGGTCGCGGTTCACCACGCGACAGTTGTATTCCAAAACTGAGTCACTCAGATCACACGAGCACCCAAGCATGCTTGAAACTCATTCAAATGCAAGTGCTTCTATCTGTTGTCTTGATTGTTTCCCACTCATTCCTTTTGGTTTGGGGAATATGTCAAAATCCCATGCCCAGAGAACTTCAGATAGAGTTCGCGGAAATGCTCAGTGGACAACCCAGGCAGGGTAAGGATCAGCATTTCCACACTACTCAGAGAATTTTTATTTTCAGGGATGGATTTTTAGCCCAATTCAAGTTGAAGAAAAGTGGTTTCGTGAAAATCGCAGAAAATTTTTTTTCAGAAACTTCGGGGTGCCTGGAGGTCGCGGTGCACCACGCGACAGTTGTATTCCAAAACTGAGTCACTCAGATCACACGAGCACCCAAGCATGCTTGAAACTCATTCAAATGCAAGTGCTTCTATCTGTTGTCTTGATTGTTTCCCACTCATTCCTTTTGGTTTGGGGAATATGTCAAAATCCCATGCCCAGAGAACTTCAGATAGAGTTCGCGGAAATGCTCAGTGGACAACCCAGGCAGGGTAAGGATCAGCATTTCCACACTACTCAGAGAATTTTTATTTTCAGGGATGGATTTTTAGCCCAATTCAAGTTGAAGAAAAGTGGTTTCGTGAAAATCGCAGAAAATTTTTTTTCAGAAACTCCGGGGTGCCTGGAGGTCGCGGTGCACCACGCGACAGTTGTATTCCAAAACTGAGTCACTCAGATCACACGAGCACCCAAGCATGCTTGAAACTCATTCAAATGCAAGTGCTTCTATCTGTTGTCTTGATTGTTTCCCACTCATTCCTTTTGGTTTGGGGAATATGTCAAAATCCCATGCCCAGAGAACTTCAGATAGAGTTCGCGGAAATGCTCAGTGGACAACCCAGGCAGGGTAAGGATCAGCATTTCCACACTACTCAGAGAATTTTTATTTCCAGGGATGGATTTTTAGCCCAATTCAAGTTGAAGAAAAGTGGTTTTGTGAAAATCGCAGAAATTTTTTTTTCAGAAACTCCGGGGTGCCTGGAGGTCGCGGTGCACCACGCGACAGTTGAATTCCAAAACCGAGTCACTCAGATCACTCGAGCACCCAAGCATGCTTGAAACTCATTCAAATGCAATTGCTTCTATCTGTTGTCTTGATTGTTTCCCACTCATTCCTTTTGGTTTGGGGAATATGTCTAAATCCCATGCCCAGAGAACTTCAGATAGAGTTCGCGGAAATGCTCAGTGGACAACCCAGGCAGGGTAAGGATCAGCATTTCCACACTACTCAGATAATTTTTATTTTCAGGGATGGATTTTTAGCCCAATTCAAGTTGAAGAAAAGTGGTTTCGTGAAAATCGCAGAAATTTTTTTTTCAGAAACTCCGGGGTGCCTGGAGGTCGCGGTTCACCACGCGACAGTTGTATTCCAAAACTGAGTCACTCAGATCACACGAGCACCCAAGCATGCTTGAAACTCATTCAAATGCAAGTGCTTCTATCTGTTGTCTTGATTGTTTCCCACTCATTCCTTTTGGTTTGGGGAATATGTCAAAATCCCATGCCCAGAGAACTTCAGATAGAGTTCGCGGAAATGCTCAGTGGACAACCCAGGCAGGGTAAGGATCAGCATTTCCACACTACTCAGAGAATTTTTATTTTCAGGGATGGATTTTTAGCCCAATTCAAGTTGAAGAAAAGTGGTTTCGTGAAAATCGAAGAAAATTTTTTGTCAGAAACTCCGGGGTGCCTGGAGGTCGCGGTGCACCACGCGACAGTTGTATTCCAAAACTGAGTCACTCAGATCACACGAGCACCCAAGCATGCTTGAAACTCATTCAAATGCAAGTGCTTCTATCTGTTGTCTTGATTGTTTCCCACTCATTACTTTTGGTTTGGGGAATATGTCAAAATCCCATGCCCAGAGAACTTCAGATAGAGTTCGCGGAAATGCTCAGTGGACAACCCAGGCAGGGTAAGGATCAGCATTTCCACACTACTCAGAGAATTTTTATTTTCAGGGATGGATTTTTAGCCCAATTCAAGTTGAAGAAAAGTGGTTTCGTGAAAATCGGAGAAAATTTTTTTTCAGAAACTCCGGGGTGCCTGGAGGTCGCGGAGCACCACGCGACAGTTGAATTCCAAAACCGAGTCACTCAGATCACTCGAGCACCCAAGCATGCTTGAAACTCATTCAAATGCAAGTGCTTCTATCTGTTGTCTTGATTGTTTCCCACTCATTCCTTTTGGTTTGGGGAATATGTCTAAATCCCATGCCCAGAGAACTTCAGATAGAGTTCGCGGAAATGCTCAGTGGACAACCCAGGCAGGGTAAGGATCAGCATTTCCACACTACTCAGAGAATTTTTATTTTCAGGGATGGATTTTTAGCCCAATTCAAGTTGAAGAAAAGTGGTTTCGTGAAAATCGCAGAAATTTTTTTTTCAGAAACTCCGGGGTGCCTGGAGGTCGCGGTGCACCACGCGACAGTTGTATTACAAATCCAAGTCACTCAGATCACACGAGCACCCAAGTATGCTTGAAAGTCATTCAAATACAAGTGGTTCTATCTGTTGTCTTGATTGTTTCCCACTCATTCCTTTTGGTTTGGGGAATATGTCAAAATCCCATGCCCAGAGAACTTCAGATAGAGTTCGCGGAAATGCTCAGTGGACAACCCAGGCAGGGTAAGGATCAGCATTTCCACACTACTCAGAGAATTTTTATTTTCAGGGATGGATTTTTAGCCCAATTCAAGTTGAAGAAAAGTGGTTTCGTGAAAATCGCAGAAAATTTTTTTTCAGAAACTCCGGGGTGCCTGGAGGTCGCGGTGCACCACGCGACAGTTGTATTCCAAAACTGAGTCACTCAGATCACACGAGCACCCAAGCATGCTTGAAACTCATTCAAATGCAAGTGCTTCTATCTGTTGTCTTGATTGTTTCCCACTCATTCCTTTTGGTTTGGGGAATATGTCAAAATCCCATGCCCAGAGAACTTCAGATAGAGTTCGCGGAAATGCTCAGTGGACAACCCAGGCAGGGTAAGGATCAGCATTTCCACACTACTCAGAGAATTTTTATTTTCAGGGATGGATTTTTAGCCCAATTCAAGTTGAAGAAAAGTGGTTTCGTGAAAATCGCAGAAAATTTTTTTTCAGAAACTCCGGGGTGCCTGGAGGTCGCGGTGCACCACGCGACAGTTGTATTCCAAAACTGAGTCACTCAGATCACACGAGCACCCAAGCATGCTTGAAACTCATTCAAATGCAAGTGCTTCTATCTGTTGTCTTGATTGTTTCCCACTCATTCCTTTTGGTTTGGGGAATATGTCAAAATCCCATGCCCAGAGAACTTCAGATAGAGTTCGCGGAAATGCTCAGTGGACAACCCAGGCAGGGTAAGGATCAGCATTTCCACACTACTCAGAGAATTTTTATTTCCAGGGATGGATTTTTAGCCCAATTCAAGTTGAAGAAAAGTGGTTTTGTGAAAATCGCAGAAATTTTTTTTTCAGAAACTCCGGGGTGCCTGGAGGTCGCGGTGCACCACGCGACAGTTGAATTCCAAAACCGAGTCACTCAGATCACTCGAGCACCCAAGCATGCTTGAAACTCATTCAAATGCAATTGCTTCTATCTGTTGTCTTGATTGTTTCCCACTCATTCCTTTTGGTTTGGGGAATATGTCTAAATCCCATGCCCAGAGAACTTCAGATAGAGTTCGCGGAAATGCTCAGTTGACAACCCAGGCAGGGTAAGGATCAGCATTTCCACACTACTCAGATAATTTTTATTTTCAGGGATGGATTTTTAGCCCAATTCAAGTTGAAGAAAAGTGGTTTCGTGAAATTCGCAGAAATTTTTTTTTCAGAAACTCCGGGGTGCCTGGAGGTCGCGGTTCACCACGCGACAGTTGTATTCCAAAACTGAGTCACTCAGATCACACGAGCACCCAAGCATGCTTGAAACTCATTCAAATGCAAGTGCTTCTATCTGTTGTCTTGATTGTTTCCCACTCATTCCTTTTGGATTGGGGAATATGTCAAAATCCCATGCCCAGAAAACTTCAGATAGAGTTCGCGGAAATGCTCAGTGGACAACCGAGGCAGGATAAGGATCAGCATTTCCACACTACTCAGAGAATTTTTATTTTCAGGGATGGATTTCTAGCCCAATTCAAGTTGAAGAAAAGTGGTTTCGTGAAAATCGCAGAATTTTTTTTTTCAGAAACTCCGGGGTGCCTGGAGGTCGCGGTGCACCACGCGACAGTTGTTTTCCAAATCCAAGTCACTCAGATCACACGAGCACCCAAGCATGCTTGAAACTCATTCAAATACAAGTGGTTCTATCTGTTGTCTTGATTGTTTCCCACTCATTCCTTTTGGTTTGGGGAATATGTCAAAATCCCATGCCCAGAGAACTTCAGATAGAGTTCGCGGAAATACTCAGTGGACAACCCAGGCAGGGTAAGGATCAGCATTTCCACACTACTCAGAGAATTTTTATTTTCAGGGATGGATTTTTAGCCCAATTCAAGTTGAAGAAAAGTGGTTTCGTGAAAATCGCAGAAATTTTTTTTTCAGAAACTCCGGGGTGCCTGGAGGTCGCGGTTCACCACGCGACAGTTGTATTCCAAAACTGAGTCACTCAGATCACACGAGCACCCAAGCATGCTTGAAACTCATTCAAATGCAAGTGCTTCTATCTGTTGTCTTGATTGTTTCCCACTCATTCCTTTTGGTTTGGGGAATATGTCAAAATCCCATGCCCAGAGAACTTCAGATAGAGTTCGCGGAAATGCTCAGTGGACAACCGAGGCAGGATAAGGATCAGCATTTCCACACTACTCAGAGAATTTTTATTTCCAGGGATGGATTTTTAGCCCAATTCAAGTTGAAGAAAAGTGGTTTCGTGAAAATCGCAGAAAATTTTTTTTCAGAAACTCCGGGGTGCCTGGAGGTCGCGGTGCACCACGCGACAGTTGTTTTCCAAATCCAAGTCACTCAGATCACACGAGCACCCAAGCATGCTTGAAACTCATTCAAATACAAGTGGTTCTATCTGTTGTCTTGATTGTTTCCCACTCATTCCTTTTGGTTTGGGGAATATGTCAAAATCCCATGCCCAGAGAACTTCAGATAGAGTTCGCGGAAATGCTCAGTGGACAACCCAGGCAGGGTAAGGATCAGCATTTCCACACTACTCAGAGAATTTTTATTTTCAGGGATGGATTTTTAGCCCAATTCAAGTTGAAGAAAAGTGGTTTCGTGAAAATCGCAGAAATTTTTTTTTCAGAAACTCCGGGGTGCCTGGAGGTCGCGGTGCACCACGCGACAGTTGTATTCCAAAACTGAGTCACTCAGATCACACGAGCACCCAAGCATGCTTGAAACTCATTCAAATGCAAGTGCTTCTATCTGTTGTCTTGATTGTTTCCCACTCATTCCTTTTGTTTTGGGGAATATGTCAAAATCCCATGCCCAGAGAACTTCAGATAGAGTTCGCGGAAATGCTCAGTGGACAACCCAGGCAGGGTAAGGATCAGCATTTCCACACTACTCAGAGAATTTTTATTTTCAGGGATGGATTTTTAGCCCAATTCAAGTTGAAGAAAAGTGGTTTCGTGAAAATCGCAGAAAATTTTTTTTCAGAAACTCCGGGGTGCCTGGAGGTCGCGGTGCACCACGCGACAGTTGTATTCCAAAACTGAGTCACTCAGATCACACGAGCACCCAAGCATGCTTGAAACTCATTCAAATGCAAGTGCTTCTATCTGTTGTCTTGATTGTTTCCCACTCATTACTTTTGGTTTGGGGAATATGTCAAAATCCCATGCCCAGAGAACTTCAGATAGAGTTGGCGGAAATGCTCAGTGGACAACCCAGGCAGGGTAAGGATCAGCATTTCCACACTACTCAGAGAATTTTTATTTTCAGGGATGGATTTTTAGCCCAATTCAAGTTGAAGAAAAGTGGTTTCGTGAAAATCACAGAAATTTTTTTTTCAGAAACTCCGGGGTGCCTGGAGGTCGCGGTGCACCACGCGACAGTTGTATTACAAATCCAAGTCACTCAGATCACACGAGCACCCAAGTATGCTTGAAAGTCATTCAAATACAAGTGGTTCTATCTGTTGTCTTGATTGTTTCCCACTCATTCCTTTTGGTTTGGGGAATATGTCAAAATCCCATGCCCAGAGAACTTCAGATAGAGTTCGCGGAAATGCTCAGTGGACAACCCAGGCAGGGTAAGGATCAGCATTTCCACACTACTCAGAGAATTTTTATTTTCAGGGATGGATTTTTAGCCCAATTCAAGTTGAAGAAAAGTGGTTTCGTGAAAATCGCAGAAAATTTTTTTTCAGAAACTTCGGGGTGCCTGGAGGTCGCGGTGCACCACGCGACAGTTGTATTCCAAAACTGAGTCACTCAGATCACACGAGCACCCAAGCATGCTTGAAACTCATTCAAATGCAAGTGCTTCTATCTGTTGTCTTGATTGTTTCCCACTCATTCCTTTTGGTTTGGGGAATATGTCAAAATCCCATGCCCAGAGAACTTCAGATAGAGTTCGCGGAAATGCTCAGTGGACAACCCAGGCAGGGTAAGGATCAGCATTTCCACACTACTCAGAGAATTTTTATTTTCAGGGATGGATTTTTAGCCCAATTCAAGTTGAAGAAAAGTGGTTTCGTGAAAATCGCAGAAAATTTTTTTTCAGAAACTCCGGGGTGCCTGGAGGTCGCGGTGCACCACGCGACAGTTGTATTCCAAAACTGAGTCACTCAGATCACACGAGCACCCAAGCATGCTTGAAACTCATTCAAATGCAAGTGCTTCTATCTGTTGTCTTGATTGTTTCCCACTCATTCCTTTTGGTTTGGGGAATATGTCAAAATCCCATGCCCAGAGAACTTCAGATAGAGTTCGCGGAAATGCTCAGTGGACAACCCAGGCAGGGTAAGGATCAGCATTTCCACACTACTCAGAGAATTTTTATTTCCAGGGATGGATTTTTAGCCCAATTCAAGTTGAAGAAAAGTGGTTTTGTGAAAATCGCAGAAATTTTTTTTTCAGAAACTCCGGGGTGCCTGGAGGTCGCGGTGCACCACGCGACAGTTGAATTCCAAAACCGAGTCACTCAGATCACTCGAGCACCCAAGCATGCTTGAAACTCATTCAAATGCAATTGCTTCTATCTGTTGTCTTGATTGTTTCCCACTCATTCCTTTTGGTTTGGGGAATATGTCTAAATCCCATGCCCAGAGAACTTCAGATAGAGTTCGCGGAAATGCTCAGTGGACAACCGAGGCAGGATAAGGATCAGCATTTCCACACTACTCAGAGAATTTTTATTTCCAGGGATGGATTTTTAGCCCAATTCAAGTTGAAGAAAAGTGGTTTCGTGAAAATCGCAGAAAATTTTTTTTCAGAAACTCCGGGGTGCCTGGAGGTCGCGGTGCACCACGCGACAGTTGTTTTCCAAATCCAAGTCACTCAGATCACACGAGCACCCAAGCATGCTTGAAACTCATTCAAATACAAGTGGTTCTATCTGTTGTCTTGATTGTTTCCCACTCATTCCTTTTGGTTTGGGGAATATGTCAAAATCCCATGCCCAGAGAACTTCAGATAGAGTTCGCGGAAATGCTCAGTGGACAACCCAGGCAGGGTAAGGATCAGCATTTCCACACTACTCAGAGAATTTTTATTTTCAGGGATGGATTTTTAGCCCAATTCAAGTTGAAGAAAAGTGGTTTCGTGAAAATCGCAGAAATTTTTTTTTCAGAAACTCCGGGGTGCCTGGAGGTCGCGGTGCACCACGCGACAGTTGTATTCCAAAACTGAGTCACTCAGATCACACGAGCACCCAAGCATGCTTGAAACTCATTCAAATGCAAGTGCTTCTATCTGTTGTCTTGATTGTTTCCCACTCATTCCTTTTGTTTTGGGGAATATGTCAAAATCCCATGCCCAGAGAACTTCAGATAGAGTTCGCGGAAATGCTCAGTGGACAACCCAGGCAGGGAAAGGATCAGCATTTCCACACTACTCAGAGAATTTTTATTTTCAGGGATGGATTTTTAGCCCAATTCAAGTTGAAGAAAAGTGGTTTCGTGAAAATCGCAGAAAATTTTTTTTCAGAAACTCCGGGGTGCCTGGAGGTCGCGGTGCACCACGCGACAGTTGTATTACAAATCCAAGTCACTCAGATCACACGAGCACCCAAGCATGCTTGAAACTCATTCAAATATAAGTGGTTCTATCTGTTGTCTTGATTGTTTCCCACTCATTCCTTTTGGTTTGGGGAATATGTCAAAATCCCATGCCCAGAGAACTTCAGATAGAGTTCGCGGAAATGCTCAGTGGACAACCCAGGCAGGGTAAGGATCAGCATTTCCACACTACTCAGAGAATTTTTATTTTCAGGGATGGATTTTTAGCCCAATTCAAGTTGAAGAAAAGTGGTTTCGTGAAAATCGTAGAAAATTTTTTTTCAGAAACTCCGGGGTGCCTGGAGGTCGCGGTGCACCACGCGACAGTTGTATTCCAAAACTGAGTCACTCAGATCACACGAGCACCCAAGCATGCTTGAAACTCATTCAAATGCAAGTGCTTCTATCTGTTGTCTTGATTGTTTCCCACTCATTCCTTTTGGTTTGGGGAATATGTCAAAATCCCATGCCCAGAGAACTTCAGATAGAGTTCGCGGAAATGCTCAGTGGACAACCCAGGCAGGGTAGGGATCAGCATTTCCACACTACTCAGAGAATTTTTATTTTCAGGGATGGATTTTTAGCCCAATTCAAGTTGAAGAAAAGTGGTTTCGTGAAAATCGCAGAAAATTTTTTTTCAGAAACTCCGGGGTGCCTGGAGGTCGCGGTGCACCACGCGACAGTTGTATTACAAATCCAAGTCACTCAGATCACACGAGCACCCAAGCATGCTTGAAACTCATTCAAATATAAGTGGTTCTATCTGTTGTCTTGATTGTTTCCCACTCATTCCTTTTGGTTTGGGGAATATGTCAAAATCCCATGCCCAGAGAACTTCAGATAGAGTTCGCGGAAATGCTCAGTGGACAACCCAGGCAGGGTAAGGATCAGCATTTCCACACTACTCAGAGAATTTTTATTTTCAGGGATGGATTTTTAGCCCAATTCAAGTTGAAGAAAAGTGGTTTCGTGAAAATCGCAGAAAATTTTTTTTTCAGAAACTCCGGGGTGCCTGGAGGTCGCAGTGCACCACGCGACAGTTGTATTCCAAAACTGAGTCACTCAGATCACACGAGCACCCAAGCATGCTTGAAACTCATTCAAATGCAAGTGCTTCTATCTGTTGTCTTGATTGTTTCCCACTCATTCCTTTTGGTTTGGGGAATATGTCAAAATCCCATGCCCAGAGAACTTCAGATAGAGTTCGCGGAAATGCTCAGTGGACAACCCAGGCAGGGTAAGGATCAGCATTTCCACACTACTCAGAGAATTTTTATTTTCAGGGATGGATTTTTAGCCCAATTCAAGTTGAAGAAAAGTGGTTTCGTGAAAATCGCAGAAATTTTTTTTTCAGAAACTCCGGTGTGCCTGGAGGTCGCGGTGCACCACGCGACAGTTGTATTCCAAAACTGAGTCACTCAGATCACACGAGCACCCAAGCATGCTTGAAACTCATTCAAATGCAAGTGCTTCTATCTGTTGTCTTGATTGTTTCCCACTCATTCCTTTTGGTTTGGGGAATATGTCAAAATCCCATGCCCAGAGAACTTCAGATAGAGTTCGCGGAAATGCTCAGTGGACAACCCAGGCAGGGTAAGGATCAGCATTTCCACACTACTCAGAGAATTTTTATTTTCAGGGATGGATTTTTAGCCCAATTCAAGTTGAAGAAAAGTGGTTTCGTGAAAATCGCAGAAAATTTTTTTTCAGAAACTCCGGGGTGCCTGGAGGTCGCGGTGCACCACGCGACAGTTGTATTCCAAAACTGAGTCACTCAGATCACACGAGCACCCAAGCATGCTTGAAACTCATTCAAATGCAAGTGCTTCTATCTGTTGTCTTGATTGTTTCCCACTGATTGCTTTTGGTTTGGGGAATATGTCAAAATCCCATGCCCAGAGAACTTCAGATAGAGTTCGCGGAAATGCTCAGTGGACAACCCAGGCAGGGTAAGGATCAGCATTTCCACACTACTCAGAGAATTTTTATTTTCAGGGATGGATTTTTAGCCCAATTCAAGTTGAAGAAAAGTGGTTTCGTGAAAATCGCAGAAATTTTTTTTTCAGAAACTCCGGGGTGCCTGGAGGTCGCGGTGCACCACGCGACAGTTGTATTCCAAAACTGAGTCACTCAGATCACACGAGCACCAAAGCATACTTGAAACTCATTCAAATGCAAGTGCTTCTATCTGTTGTCTTGACTGTTTCCCACTCATTCCTTTTGGTTTGGGGAATATGTCAAAATCCCATGCCCAGAGAACTTCAGATAGAGTTCGCAGAAATGCTCAGTGGACAACCCAGGCAGGGTAAGGATCAGCATTTCCACACTACTCAGAGAATTTTTATTTTCAGGGATGGATTTTTAGCCCAATTCAAGTTGAAGAAAAGTGGTTTCGTGAAAATCGCAGAAAATTTTTTTTCAGAAACTCCGGGGTGCCTGGAGGTCGCGGTGCACCACGCGACAGTTGTATTCCAAAACTGAGTCACTCAGATCACACGAGCACCCAAGCATGCTTGAAACTCATTCAAATGCAAGTGCTTCAATCTGTTGTCTTGATTGTTTCCCACTCATTCCTTTTGGTTTGGGGAATATGTCAAAATCCCATGCCCAGAGAACTTCAGATAGAGTTCGCGGAAATGCTCAGTGGACAACCCAGGCAGGGTAAGGATCAGCATTTCCACACTACTCAGAGAATTTTTATTTTCAGGGATGGATTTTTAGCCCAATTCAAGTTGAAGAAAAGTGGTTTCGTGAAAATCGCAGAAAATTTTTTTTCAGAAACTCCGGGGTGCCTGGAGGTCGCGGTGCACCACGCGACAGTTGTATTCCAAAACTGAGTCACTCAGATCACACGAGCACCCAAGCATGCTTGAAACTCATTCAAATGCAAGTGCTTCTATCTGTTGTCTTGATTGTTTCCCACTCATTCCTTTTGGTTTGGGGAATATGTCAAAATCCCATGCCCAGAGAACTTCAGATAGAGTTCGCGGAAATGCTCAGTGGACAACACAGGCAGGGTAAGGATCAGCATTTCCACACTACTCAGAGAATTTTTATTTTCAGGGATGGATTATTAGCCCAATTCAAGTTGAAGAAAAGTGGTTTCGTGAAAATCGCAGAAAATTTTTTTTCAGAAACTCCGGGGTGCCTGGAGGTCGCGGTGCACCACGCGACAGTTGTATTCCAAAACTGAGTCACTCAGATCACACGAGCACCCAAGCATGCTTGAAACTCATTCAAATGCAAGTGCTTCTATCTGTTGTCTTGATTGTTTCCCACTCATTCCTTTTGGTTTGGGGAATATGTCAAAATCCCATGCCCAGAGAACTTCAGATAGAGTTCGCGGAAATGCTCAGTGGACAACCCAGGCAGGGTAAGGATCAGCATTTCCACACTACTCAGAGAATTTTTATTTTCAGGGATGGATTTTTAGCCCAATTCAAGTTGAAGAAAAGTGGTTTCGTGAAAATCGCAGAAAATTTTTTTTCAGAAACTCCGGGGTGCCTGGAGGTCGCGGTGCACCACGCGACAGTTGTATTCCAAAACTGAGTCACTCAGATCACACGAGCACCCAAGCATGCTTGAAACTCATTCAAATGCAAGTGCTTCTATCTGTTGTCTTGATTGTTTCCCACTCATTCCTTTTGGTTTGGGGAATATGTCAAAATCCCATGCCCAGAGAACTTCAGATAGAGTTCGCGGAAATGCTCAGTGGACAACCCAGGCAGGGTAAGGATCAGCATTTCCACACTACTCAGAGAATTTCTATTTTCAGGGATGGATTTTTAGCCCAATTCAAGTTGAAGAAAAGTGGTTTCGTGAAAATCGCAGAAAATTTTTTTTCAGAAACTCCGGGGTGCCTGGAGGTCGCGGTGCACCACGCGACAGTTGTATTCCAAAACTGAGTCACTCAGATCACACGAGCACCCAAGCATGCTTGAAACTCATTCAAATGCAAGTGCTTCTATCTGTTGTCTTGATTGTTTCCCACTCATTCCTTTTGGTTTGGGGAATATGTCAAAATCCCATGCCCAGAGAACTTCAGATAGAGTTCGCGGAAATGCTCAGTGGACAACCCAGGCAGGGTAAGGATCAGCATTTCCACACTACTCAGAGAATTTCTATTTTCAGGGATGGATTTTTAGCCCAATTCAAGTTGAAGAAAAGTGGTTTAGTGAAAATCGCAGAAAATTTTTTTTCAGAAACTCCGGGGTGCCTGGAGGTCGCGGTGCACATCGCGACAGTTGTATTCCAAAACTGAGTCACTCAGATCACACGAGCACCCAAGCATGCTTGAAACTCATTCAAATGCAAGTGCTTCTATCTGTTGTCTTGATTGTTTCCCACTCATTCCTTTTGGTTTGGGGAATATGTCAAAATCCCATGCCCAGAGAACTTCAGATAGAGTTCGCGGAAATCCTCAGTGGACAACCCAGGCAGGGTAAGGATCAGCATTTCCACACTACTCAGAGAATTTTTATTTTCAGGGATGGATTTTTAGCCCAATTCAAGTTGAAGAAAAGTGGTTTCGTGAAAATCGCAGAAAATTTTTTTTCAGAAACTCCGGGGTGCCTGGAGGTCGCGGTGCACCACGCGACAGTTGTATTCCAAAACTGAGTCACTCAGATCACACGAGCACCCAAGCATGCTTGAAACTCATTCAAATGCAAGTGCTTCTATCTGTTGTCTTGATTGTTTCCCACTCATTCCTTTTGGTTTGGGGAATATGTCAAAATCCCATGCCCAGAGAACTTCAGATAGAGTTCGCGGAAATGCTCAGTGGACAACCCAGGCAGGGTAAGGATCAGCATTTCCACACTACTCAGAGAATTTTTATTTTCAGGGATGGATTTTTAGCCCAATTCAAGTTGAAGAAAAGTGGTTTCGTGAAAATCGCAGAAAATTTTTTTTCAGAAACTCCGGGGTGCCTGGAGGTCGCGGTGCACCACGCGACAGTTGTATTCCAAAACTGAGTCACTCAGATCACACGAGCACCCAAGCATGCTTGAAACTCATTCAAATGCAAGTGCTTCTATCTGTTGTCTTGATTGTTTCCCACTCATTCCTTTTGGTTTGGGGAATATGTCAAAATCCCATGCCCAGAGAACTTCAGATAGAGTTCGCGGAAATGCTCAGTGGACAACCCAGGCAGGGTAAGGATCAGCATTTCCACACTACTCAGAGAATTTCTATTTTCAGGGATGGATTTTTAGCCCAATTCAAGTTGAAGAAAAGTGGTTTCGTGAAAATCGCAGAAAATTTTTTTTCAGAAACTCCGGGGTGCCTGGAGGTCGCGGTGCACCACGCGACAGTTGTATTCCAAAACTGAGTCACTCAGATCACACGAGCACCCAAGCATGCTTGAAACTCATTCAAATGCAAGTGCTTCTATCTGTTGTCTTGATTGTTTCCCACTCATTCCTTTTGGTTTGGGGAATATGTCAAAATCCCATGCCCAGAGAACTTCAGATAGAGTTCGCGGAAATGCTCAGTGGACAACCCAGGCAGGGTAAGGATCAGCATTTCCACACTACTCAGAGAATTTCTATTTTCAGGGATGGATTTTTAGCCCAATTCAAGTTGAAGAAAAGTGGTTTAGTGAAAATCGCAGAAAATTTTTTTTCAGAAACTCCGGGGTGCCTGGAGGTCGCGGTGCACATCGCGACAGTTGTATTCCAAAACTGAGTCACTCAGATCACACGAGCACCCAAGCATGCTTGAAACTCATTCAAATGCAAGTGCTTCTATCTGTTGTCTTGATTGTTTCCCACTCATTCCTTTTGGTTTGGGGAATATGTCAAAATCCCATGCCCAGAGAACTTCAGATAGAGTTCGCGGAAATCCTCAGTGGACAACCCAGGCAGGGTAAGGATCAGCATTTCCACACTACTCAGAGAATTTTTATTTTCAGGGATGGATTTTTAGCCCAATTCAAGTTGAAGAAAAGTGGTTTCGTGAAAATCGCAGAAAATTTTTTTTCAGAAACTCCGGGGTGCCTGGAGGTCGCGGTGCACCACGCGACAGTTGTATTCCAAAACTGAGTCACTCAGATCACACGAGCACCCAAGCATGCTTGAAACTCATTCAAATGCAAGTGCTTCTATCTGTTGTCTTGATTGTTTCCCACTCATTCCTTTTGGTTTGGGGAATATGTCAAAATCCCATGCCCAGAGAACTTCAGATAGAGTTCGCGGAAATGCTCAGTGGACAACCCAGGCAGGGTAAGGATCAGCATTTCCACACTACTCAGAGAATTTTTATTTTCAGGGATGGATTTTTAGCCCAATTCAAGTTGAAGAAAAGTGGTTTCGTGAAAATCGCAGAAAATTTTTTTTCAGAAACTCCGGGGTGCCTGGAGGTCGCGGTGCACCACGCGACAGTTGTATTCCAAAACTGAGTCACTCAGATCACACGAGCACCCAAGCATGCTTGAAACTCATTCAAATGCAAGTGCTTCTATCTGTTGTCTTGATTGTTTCCCACTCATTCCTTTTGGTTTGGGGAATATGTCAAAATCCCATGCCCAGAGAACTTCAGATAGAGTTCGCGGAAATGCTCAGTGGACAACCCAGGCAGGGTAAGGATCAGCATTTCCACACTACTCAGAGAATTTTTATTTTCAGGGATGGATTTTTAGCCCATTTCAAGTTGAAGAAAAGTGGTTTCGTGAAAATCGCAGAAAATTTTTTTTCAGAAACTCCGGGGTGCCTGGAGGTCGCGGTGCACCACGCGACAGTTGTATTCCAAAACTGAGTCACTCAGATCACACGAGCACCCAAGCATTCTTGAAACTCATTCAAATGCAAGTGCTTCTATCTGTTGTCTTGATTGTTTCCCACTCATTCCTTTTGGTTTGGGGAATATGTCAAAATCCCATGCCCAGAGAACTTCAGATAGAGTTCGCGGAAATGCTCAGTGGACAACCCAGGCAGGGTAAGGATCAGCATTTCCACACTACTCAGAGAATTTCTATTTTCAGGGATGGATTTTTAGCCCAATTCAAGTTGAAGAAAAGTGGTTTAGTGAAAATCGCAGAAAATTTTTTTTCAGAAACTCCGGGGTGCCTGGAGGTCGCGGTGCACATCGCGACAGTTGTATTCCAAAACTGAGTCACTCAGATCACACGAGCACCCAAGCATGCTTGAAACTCATTCAAATGCAAGTGCTTCTATCTGTTGTCTTGATTGTTTCCCACTCATTCCTTTTGGTTTGGGGAATATGTCAAAATCCCATGCCCAGAGAACTTCAGATAGAGTTCGCGGAAATCCTCAGTGGACAACCCAGGCAGGGTAAGGATCAGCATTTCCACACTACTCAGAGAATTTTTATTTTCAGGGATGGATTTTTAGCCCAATTCAAGTTGAAGAAAAGTGGTTTCGTGAAAATCGCAGAAAAATTTTTTTCAGAAACTCCGGGGTGCCTGGAGGTCGCGGTGCACCACGCGACAGTTGTATTCCAAAACTGAGTCACTCAGATCACACGAGCACCCAAGCATGCTTGAAACTCATTCAAATGCAAGTGCTTCTATCTGTTGTCTTGATTGTTTCCCACTCATTCCTTTTGGTTTGGGGAATATGTCAAAATCCCATGCCCAGAGAACTTCAGATAGAGTTCGCGGAAATGCTCAGTGGACAACCCAGGCAGGGTAAGGATCAGCATTTCCACACTACTCAGAGAATTTTTATTTTCAGGGATGGATTTTTAGCCCAATTCAAGTTGAAGAAAAGTGGTTTCGTGAAAATCGCAGAAAATTTTTTTTCAGAAACTCCGGGGTGCCTGGAGGTCGCGGTGCACCACGCGACAGTTGTATTCCAAAACTGAGTCACTCAGATCACACGAGCACCCAAGCATGCTTGAAACTCATTCAAATGCAAGTGCTTCTATCTGTTGTCTTGATTGTTTCCCACTCATTCCTTTTGGTTTGGGGAATATGTCAAAATCCCATGCCCAGAGAACTTCAGATAGAGTTCGCGGAAATGCTCAGTGGACAACCCAGGCAGGGTAAGGATCAGCATTTCCACACTACTCAGAGAATTTTTATTTTCAGGGATGGATTTTTAGCCCATTTCAAGTTGAAGAAAAGTGGTTTCGTGAAAATCGCAGAAAATTTTTTTTCAGAAACTCCGGGGTGCCTGGAGGTCGCGGTGCACCACGCGACAGTTGTATTCCAAAACTGAGTCACTCAGATCACACGAGCACCCAAGCATTCTTGAAACTCATTCAAATGCAAGTGCTTCTATCTGTTGTCTTGATTGTTTCCCACTCATTCCTTTTGGTTTGGGGAATATGTCAAAATCCCATGCCCAGAGAACTTCAGATAGAGTTCGCGGAAATGCTCAGTGGACAACCCAGGCAGGGTAAGGATCAGCATTTCCACACTACTCAGAGAATTTTTATTTTCAGGGATGGATTTTTAGCCCAATTCAAGTTGAAGAAAAGTGGTTTCGTGAAAATCGCAGAAAATTTTTTTTCAGAAACTCCGGGGTGCCTGGAGGTCGCGGTGCACCACGCGACAGTTGTATTCCAAAACTGAGTCACTCAGATCACACGAGCACCCAAGCATGCTTGAAACTCATTCAAATGCAAGTGCTTCTATCTGTTGTCTTGATTGTTTCCCACTCATTCCTTTTGGTTTGGGGAATATGTCAAAATCCCATGCCCAGAGAACTTCAGATAGAGTTCGCGGAAATGCTCAGTGGACAACCCAGGCAGGGTAAGGATCAGCATTTCCACACTACTCAGAGAATTTTTATTTTCAGGGATGGATTTTTAGCCCAATTCAAGTTGAAGAAAAGTGGTTTCGTGAAAATCGCAGAAAATTTTTTTTCAGAAACTCCGGGGTGCCTGGAGGTCGCGGTGCACCACGCGACAGTTGTATTCCAAAACGGAGTCACTCAGATCACACGAGCACCCAAGCATGCTTGAAACTCATTCAAATGCAAGTGCTTCTATCTGTTGTCTTGATTGTTTCCCACTCATTCCTTTTGGTTTGGGGAATATGTCAAAATCCCATGCCCAGAGAACTTCAGATAGAGTTCGTGGAAATGCTCAGTGGACAACCCAGGCAGGGTAAGGATCAGCATTTCCACACTACTCAGAGAATTTCTATTTTCAGGGATGGATTTTTAGCCCAATTCAAGTTGAAGAAAAGTGGTTTCGTGAAAATCGCAGAAAATTTTTTTTCAGAAACTCCGGGGTGCCTGGAGGTCGCGGTGCACATCGCGACAGTTGTATTCCAAAACTGAGTCACTCAGATCACACGAGCACCCAAGCATGCTTGAAACTCATTCAAATGCAAGTGCTTCTATCTGTTGTCTTGATTGTTTCCCACTCATTCCTTTTGGTTTGGGGAATATGTCAAAATCCCATGCCCAGAGAACTTCAGATAGAGTTCGCGGAAATCCTCAGTGGACAACCCAGGCAGGGTAAGGATCAGCATTTCCACACTACTCAGAGAATTTTTATTTTCAGGGATGGATTTTTAGCCCAATTCAAGTTGAAGAAAAGTGGTTTCGTGAAAATCGCAGAAAATTTTTTTTCAGAAACTCCGGGGTGCCTGGAGGTCGCGGTGCACCACGCGACAGTTGTATTCCAAAACTGAGTCACTCAGATCACACGAGCACCCAAGCATGCTTGAAACTCATTCAAATGCAAGTGCTTCTATCTGTTGTCTTGATTGTTTCCCACTCATTCCTTTTGGTTTGGGGAATATGTCAAAATCCCATGCCCAGAGAACTTCAGATAGAGTTCGCGGAAATGCTCAGTGGACAACCCAGGCAGGGTAAGGATCAGCATTTCCACACTACTCAGAGAATTTTTATTTTCAGGGATGGATTTTTAGCCCAATTCAAGTTGAAGAAAAGTGGTTTCGTGAAAATCGCAGAAAATTTTTTTTCAGAAACTCCGGGGTGCCTGGAGGTCGCGGTGCACCACGCGACAGTTGTATTCCAAAACTGAGTCACTCAGATCACACGAGCACCCAAGCATGCTTGAAACTCATTCAAATGCAAGTGCTTCTATCTGTTGTCTTGATTGTTTCCCACTCATTCCTTTTGGTTTGGGGAATATGTCAAAATCCCATGCCCAGAGAACTTCAGATAGAGTTCGCGGAAATGCTCAGTGGACAACCCAGGCAGGGTAAGGATCAGCATTTCCACACTACTCAGAGAATTTCTATTTTCAGGGATGGATTTTTAGCCCAATTCAAGTTGAAGAAAAGTGGTTTCGTGAAAATCGCAGAAATTTTTTTTTCAGAAACTCCGGGGTGCCTGGAGGTCGCGGTGCACCACGCGACAGTTGTATTCCAAAACTGAGTCACTCAGATCACACGAGCACCCAAGCATGCTTGAAACTCATTCAAATGCAAGTGCTTCTATCTGTTGTCTTGATTGTTTCCCACTCATTCCTTTTGGTTTGGGGAATATGTCAAAATCCCATGCCCAGAGAACTTCAGATAGAGTTCGCGGAAATGCTCAGTGGACAACCCAGGCAGGGTAAGGATCAGCATTTCCACACTACTCAGAGAATTTTTATTTTCAGGGATGGATTTTTAGCCCAATTCAAGTTGAAGAAAAGTGGTTTCGTGAAAATCGCAGAATTTTTTTTTTCAGAAACTCCGGGGTGCCTGGAGGTCGCGGTGCACCACGCGACAGTTGTATTCCAAAACTGAGTCACTCAGATCACACGAGCACCCAAGCATGCTTGAAACTCATTCAAATGCAAGTGCTTCTATCTGTGGTCTTGATTGTTTCCCACTCATTCCTTTTGGTTTGGGGAATATGTCAAAATCCCATGCCCAGGGAACTTCAGATAGAGTTCGCGGAAATGCTCAGTGGACAACCCAGGCAGGGTAAGGATCAGCATTTCCACACTACTCAGAGAATTTTTATTTTCAGGGATGGATTTTAAGCCCAATTCAAGTTGAAGAAAAGTGGTTTCGTGAAAATCGCAGAAATTTTTTTTTCAGAAACTCCGGGGTGCCTGGAGGTCGCGGTGCACCACGCGACAGTTGTATTCCAAAACTGAGTCACTCAGATCACACGAGCAACCAAGCATGCTTGAAACTCATTCAAATACAAGTGCTTCTATCTGTTGTCTTGATTGTTTCCCACTCATTCCTTTTGGTTTGGGGAATATGTCAAAATCCCATGCCCAGAGAACTTCAGATAGAGTTCGCGGAAATGCTCAGTGGACAACCCAGGCAGGGTAAGGATCAGCATTTCCATACTACTCAGAGAATTTTTATTTTCAGGGATGGATTTTTAGCCCATTTCAAGTTGAAGAAAAGTGGTTTCGTGAAAATCGCAGAAAATTTTTTTTCAGAAACTCCGGGGTGCCTGGAGGTCGCGGTGCACCACGCGACAGTTGTATTCCAAAACTGAGTCACTCAGATCACACGAGCACCCAAGCATTCTTGAAACTCATTCAAATGCAAGTGCTTCTATCTGTTGTCTTGATTGTTTCCCACTCATTCCTTTTGGTTTGGGGAATATGTCAAAATCCCATGCCCAGAGAACTTCAGATAGAGTTCGCGGAAATGCTCAGTGGACAACCCAGGCAGGGTAAGGATCAGCATTTCCACACTACTCAGAGAATTTCTATTTTCAGGGATGGATTTTTAGCCCAATTCAAGTTGAAGAAAAGTGGTTTCGTGAAAATCGCAGAAAATTTTTTTTCAGAAACTCCGGGGTGCCTGGAGGTCGCGGTGCACCACGCGACAGTTGTATTCCAAAACTGAGTCACTCAGATCACACGAGCACCCAAGCATGCTTGAAACTCATTCAAATGCAAGTGCTTCTATCTGTTGTCTTGATTGTTTCCCACTCATTCCTTTTGGTTTGGGGAATATGTCAAAATCCCATGCCCAGAGAACTTCAGATAGAGTTCGCGGAAATGCTCAGTGGACAACCCAGGCAGGGTAAGGATCAGCATTTCCACACTACTCAGAGAATTTTTATTTTCAGGGATGGATTTTTAGCCCAATTCAAGTTGAAGAAAAGTGGTTTCGTGAAAATCGCAGAATTTTTTTTTTCAGAAACTCCGGGGTGCCTGGAGGTCGCGGTGCACCACGCGACAGTTGTATTCCAAAACTGAGTCACTCAGATCACACGAGCACCCAAGCATGCTTGAAACTCATTCAAATGCAAGTGCTTCTATCTGTGGTCTTGATTGTTTCCCACTCATTCCTTTTGGTTTGGGGAATATGTCAAAATCCCATGCCCAGGGAACTTCAGATAGAGTTCGCGGAAATGCTCAGTGGACAACCCAGGCAGGGTAAGGATCAGCATTTCCACACTACTCAGAGAATTTTTATTTTCAGGGATGGATTTTAAGCCCAATTCAAGTTGAAGAAAAGTGGTTTCGTGAAAATCGCAGAAATTTTTTTTTCAGAAACTCCGGGGTGCCTGGAGGTCGCGGTGCACCACGCGACAGTTGTATTCCAAAACTGAGTCACTCAGATCACACGAGCAACCAAGCATGCTTGAAACTCATTCAAATACAAGTGCTTCTATCTGTTGTCTTGATTGTTTCCCACTCATTCCTTTTGGTTTGGGGAATATGTCAAAATCCCATGCCCAGAGAACTTCAGATAGAGTTCGCGGAAATGCTCAGTGGACAACCCAGGCAGGGTAAGGATCAGCATTTCCATACTACTCAGAGAATTTTTATTTTCAGGGATGGATTTTTAGCCCATTTCAAGTTGAAGAAAAGTGGTTTCGTGAAAATCGCAGAAAATTTTTTTTCAGAAACTCCGGGGTGCCTGGAGGTCGCGGTGCACCACGCGACAGTTGTATTCCAAAACTGAGTCACTCAGATCACACGAGCACCCAAGCATTCTTGAAACTCATTCAAATGCAAGTGCTTCTATCTGTTGTCTTGATTGTTTCCCACTCATTCCTTTTGGTTTGGGGAATATGTCAAAATCCCATGCCCAGAGAACTTCAGATAGAGTTCGCGGAAATGCTCAGTGGACAACCCAGGCAGGGTAAGGATCAGCATTTCCACACTACTCAGAGAATTTCTATTTTCAGGGATGGATTTTTAGCCCAATTCAAGTTGAAGAAAAGTGGTTTCGTGAAAATCGCAGAAAATTTTTTTTCAGAAACTCCGGGGTGCCTGGAGGTCGCGGTGCAGCACGCGACAGTTGTATTCCAAAACTGAGTCACTCAGATGACACGAGCACCCAAGCATGCTTGAAACTCATTCAAATGCAAGTGCTTCTATCTGTTGTCTTGATTGTTTCCCACTCATTCCTTTTGGTTTGGGGAATATGTCAAAATCCCATGCCCAGAGAACTTCAGATAGAGTTCGCGGAAATGCTCAGTGGACAACCCAGGCAGGGTAAGGATCAGCATTTCCACACTACTCAGAGAATTTTTATTTTCAGGGATGGATTTTTAGCCCAATTCAAGTTGAAGAAAAGTGGTTTCGTGAAAATCGCAGAATTTTTTTTTTCAGAAACTCCGGGGTGCCTGGAGGTCGCGGTGCACCACGCGACAGTTGTATTCCAAAACTGAGTCACTCAGATCACACGAGCACCCAAGCATGCTTGAAACTCATTCAAATGCAAGTGCTTCTATCTGTGGTCTTGATTGTTTCCCACTCATTCCTTTTGGTTTGGGGAATATGTCAAAATCCCATGCCCAGGGAACTTCAGATAGAGTTCGCGGAAATGCTCAGTGGACAACCCAGGCAGGGTAAGGATCAGCATTTCCACACTACTCAGAGAATTTTTATTTTCAGGGATGGATTTTAAGCCCAATTCAAGTTGAAGAAAAGTGGTTTCGTGAAAATCGCAGAAATTTTTTTTTCAGAAACTCCGGGGTGCCTGGAGGTCGCCGTGCACCACGCGACAGTTGTTTTCCAAATCCAAATCACTCAGATCACACGAGCACCCAAGCATGCTTGAAACTCATTCAAATACAAGTGGTTCTATCTGATGTCTTGATTGTTTCCCACTTATTCCTTTTGGTTTGGGGAATATGTCAAAATCCCATGCCCAGAGAACTTCAGATAGAGTTCGCGGAAATGCTCAGTGGACAACCCAGGCAGGGTAAGGATCAGCATTTCCACACTACTCAGAGAATTTTTATTTTCAGGGATGGATTTTTAGCCCAATTCAAGTTGAAGAAAAGTGGTTTCGTGAAAATCGCAGAAAATTTTTTTTCAGAAACTCCGGGGTGCCTGGAGGTCGCGGTGCACCACGCGACAGTTGTATTCCAAAACTGAGTCACTCAGATCACACGAGCACCCAAGCATGCTTGAAACTCATTCAAATGCAAGTGCTTCTATCTGTTGTCTTGATTGTTTCCCACTCATTACTTTTGGTTTGGGGAATATGTCAAAATCCCATGCCCAGAGAACTTCAGATAGAGTTCGCGGAAATGCTCAGTGGACAACCCAGGCAGGGTAAGGATCAGCATTTCCACACTACTCAGAGAATTTTTATTTTCAGGGATGGATTTTTAGCCCAATTCAAGTTGAAGAAAAGTGGTTTCGTGAAAATCGCAGAAAATTTTTTTTCAGAAACTCCGGGGTGCCTGGAGGTCGCGGTGCAGCACGCGACAGTTGTATTCCAAAACTGAGTCACTCAGATGACACGAGCACCCAAGCATGCTTGAAACTCATTCAAATGCAAGTGCTTCTATCTGTTGTCTTGATTGTTTCCCACTCATTCCTTTTGGTTTGGGGAATATGTCAAAATCCCATGCCCAGAGAACTTCAGATAGAGTTCGCGGAAATGCTCAGTGGACAACCCAGGCAGGGTAAGGATCAGCATTTCCACACTACTCAGAGAATTTTTATTTTCAGGGATGGATTTTTAGCCCAATTCAAGTTGAAGAAAAGTGGTTTCGTGAAAATCGCAGAATTTTTTTTTTCAGAAACTCCGGGGTGCCTGGAGGTCGCGGTGCACCACGCGACAGTTGTATTCCAAAACTGAGTCACTCAGATCACACGAGCACCCAAGCATGCTTGAAACTCATTCAAATGCAAGTGCTTCTATCTGTGGTCTTGATTGTTTCCCACTCATTCCTTTTGGTTTGGGGAATATGTCAAAATCCCATGCCCAGGGAACTTCAGATAGAGTTCGCGGAAATGCTCAGTGGACAACCCAGGCAGGGTAAGGATCAGCATTTCCACACTACTCAGAGAATTTTTATTTTCAGGGATGGATTTTAAGCCCAATTCAAGTTGAAGAAAAGTGGTTTCGTGAAAATCGCAGAAATTTTTTTTTCAGAAACTCCGGGGTGCCTGGAGGTCGCGGTGCAGCACGCGACAGTTGTATTCCAAAACTGAGTCACTCAGATGACACGAGCACCCAAGCATGCTTGAAACTCATTCAAATGCAAGTGCTTCTATCTGTTGTCTTGATTGTTTCCCACTCATTCCTTTTGGTTTGGGGAATATGTCAAAATCCCATGCCCAGAGAACTTCAGATAGAGTTCGCGGAAATGTTCAGTGGACAACCCAGGCAGGGTAAGGATCAGCATTTCCACACTACTCAGAGAATTTTTATTTTCAGGGATGGATTTTTAGCCCAATTCAAGTTGATGAAAAGTGGTTTCGTGAAAATCGCAGAAAATTTTTTTTCAGAAACTCCGGGGTGCCTGGAGGTCGCGGTGCACCACGCGACAGTTGTATTCCAAAACTGAGTCACTCAGATCACACGAGCACCCAAGCATGCTTGAAACTCATTCAAATGCAAGTGCTTCTATCTGTTGTCTTGATTGTTTCCCACTCATTACTTTTGGTTTGGGGAATATGTCAAAATCCCATGCCCAGAGAACTTCAGATAGAGTTCGCGGAAATGCTCAGTGGACAACCCAGGCAGGGTAAGGATCAGCATTTCCACACTACTCAGAGAATTTTTATTTTCAGGGATGGGTTTTTAGCCCAATTCAAGTTGAAGAAAAGTGGTTTCGTGAAAATCGCAGAAAATTTTTTTTCAGAAACTCCGGGGTGCCTGGAGGTCGCGGTGCACCACGCGACAGTTGTATTCCAAAACTGAGTCACTCAGATCACACGAGCACCCAAGCATGCTTGAAACTCATTCAAATGCAAGTGCTTCTATCTGTTGTCTTGATTGTTTCCCACACATTCCTTTTGGTTTGGGGAATATGTCAAAATCCCATGACCAGAGAACTTCAGATAGAGTTCGCGGAAATGCTCAGTGGACAACCGAGGCAGGATAAGGATCAGCATTTCCACACTACTCAGAGAATTTTTATTTTCAGGGATGGATTTTTAGCCCAATTCAAGTTGAAGAAAAGTGGTTTCGTGAAAATCGCAGAATTTTTTTTTTCAGAAACTCCAGGGTGCCTGGAGGTCGCGGTGCACCACGCGACAGTTGTTTTCCAAATCCAAGTCACTCAGATCACACGAGCACCCAAGCATGCTTGAAACTCATTCAAATACAAGTGGTTCTATCTGTTGTCTTGATTGTTTCCCACTTATTCCTTTTGGTTTGGGGAATATGTCAAAATCCCATGCCCAGAGAACTTCAGATAGAGTTTGCGGAAATGCTCAGTGGACAACCCAGGCAGGGTAAGGATCAGCATTTCCACACTACTCAGAGAATTTTTATTTTCAGGGATGGATTTTTAGCCCAATTCAAGTTGAAGAAAAGTGGTTTCGTGAAAATCGCAGAAAATTTTTTTTCAGAAACTCCGGGGTGCCTGGAGGTCGCAGTGCACCACGCGACAGTTGTATTCCAAAACTGAGTCACTCAGATCACACGAGCACCCAAGCATGCCTGAAACTCATTCAAATGCAAGTGCTTCTATCTGTTGTCTTGATTGTTTCCCACTCATTACTTTTGGTTTGGGGAATATGTCAAAATCCCATGCCCAGAGAACTTCAGATAGAGTTCGCGGAAATGCTCAGTGGACAACCCAGGCAGGGTAAGGATCAGCATTTCCACACTACTCAGAGAATTTTTATTTTCAGGGATGGATTATTAGCCCAATTCAAGTTGAAGAAAAGTCGTTTCGTGAAAATCGCAGAAAATTTTTTTTCAGAAACTCCGGGGTGCCTGGAGGTCGCGGTGCACCACGCGACAGTTGTATTCCAAAACTGAGTCACTCAGATCACACGAGCACCCAAGCATGCTTGAAACTCATTCAAATGCAAGTGCTTCTATCTGTTGTCTTGATTGTTTCCCACTCATTCCTTTTGGTTTGGGGAATATGTAGAAATCCCATGCCCAGAGAACTTCAGATAGAGTTCGCGGAAATGCTCAGTGGACAACCCAGGCAGGGTAAGGATCAGCATTTCCACACTACTCAGAGAATTTTTATTTTCAGGGATGGATTTTAAGCCCAATTCAAGTTGAAGAAAAGTGGTTTCGTGAAAATCGCAGAAATTTTTTTTTCAGAAACTCCGGGGTGCCTGGAGGTCGCGGTGCACCACGCGACAGTTGTATTCCAAAACTGAGTCACTCAGATCACACGAGCACCCAAGCATGCTTGAAACTCATTCAAATGCAAGTGCTTCTATCTGTTGTCTTGATTGTTTCCCACTCATTCCTTTTGGTTTGGGGAATATGTCAAAATCCCATGCCCAGAGAACTTCAGATAGAGTTCGCGGAAATGCTCAGTGGACAACCCAGGCAGGGTAAGGATCAGCATTTCCACACTACTCAGAGAATTTTTATTTTCAGGGATGGATTTTTAGCCCAATTCAAGTTGAAGAAAAGTGGTTTCGTGAAAATCGCAGAAAATTTTTTTTCAGAAACTCCGGGGTGCCTGGAGGTCGCGGTGCAGCACGCGACAGTTGTATTCCAAAACTGAGTCACTCAGATGACACGAGCACCCAAGCATGCTTGAAACTCATTCAAATGCAAGTGCTTCTATCTGTTGTCTTGATTGTTTCCCACTCATTCCTTTTGGTTTGGGGAATATGTCAAAATCCCATGCCCAGAGAACTTCAGATAGAGTTCGCGGAAATGCTCAGTGGACAACCCAGGCAGGGTAAGGATCAGCATTTCCACACTACTCAGAGAATTTTTATTTTCAGGGATGGATTTTTAGCCCAATTCAAGTTGAAGAAAAGTGGTTTCGTGAAAATCGCAGAATTTTTTTTTTCAGAAACTCCGGGGTGCCTGGAGGTCGCGGTGCACCACGCGACAGTTGTATTCCAAAACTGAGTCACTCAGATCACACGAGCACCCAAGCATGCTTGAAACTCATTCAAATGCAAGTGCTTCTATCTGTGGTCTTGATTGTTTCCCACTCATTCCTTTTGGTTTGGGGAATATGTCAAAATCCCATGCCCAGGGAACTTCAGATAGAGTTCGCGGAAATGCTCAGTGGACAACCCAGGCAGGGTAAGGATCAGCATTTCCACACTACTCAGAGAATTTTTATTTTCAGGGATGGATTTTAAGCCCAATTCAAGTTGAAGAAAAGTGGTTTCGTGAAAATCGCAGAAATTTTTTTTTCAGAAACTCCGGGGTGCCTGGAGGTCGCGGTGCACCACGCGACAGTTGTATTCCAAAACTGAGTCACTCAGATCACACGAGCAACCAAGCATGCTTGAAACTCATTCAAATACAAGTGCTTCTATCTGTTGTCTTGATTGTTTCCCACTCATTCCTTTTGGTTTGGGGAATATGTCAAAATCCCATGCCCAGAGAACTTCAGATAGAGTTCGCGGAAATGCTCAGTGGACAACCCAGGCAGGGTAAGGATCAGCATTTCCATACTACTCAGAGAATTTTTATTTTCAGGGATGGATTTTTAGCCCATTTCAAGTTGAAGAAAAGTGGTTTCGTGAAAATCGCAGAAAATTTTTTTTCAGAAACTCCGGGGTGCCTGGAGGTCGCGGTGCACCACGCGACAGTTGTATTCCAAAACTGAGTCACTCAGATCACACGAGCACCCAAGCATTCTTGAAACTCATTCAAATGCAAGTGCTTCTATCTGTTGTCTTGATTGTTTCCCACTCATTCCTTTTGGTTTGGGGAATATGTCAAAATCCCATGCCCAGAGAACTTCAGATAGAGTTCGCGGAAATGCTCAGTGGACAACCCAGGCAGGGTAAGGATCAGCATTTCCACACTACTCAGAGAATTTCTATTTTCAGGGATGGATTTTTAGCCCAATTCAAGTTGAAGAAAAGTGGTTTCGTGAAAATCGCAGAAAATTTTTTTTCAGAAACTCCGGGGTGCCTGGAGGTCGCGGTGCAGCACGCGACAGTTGTATTCCAAAACTGAGTCACTCAGATGACACGAGCACCCAAGCATGCTTGAAACTCATTCAAATGCAAGTGCTTCTATCTGTTGTCTTGATTGTTTCCCACTCATTCCTTTTGGTTTGGGGAATATGTCAAAATCCCATGCCCAGAGAACTTCAGATAGAGTTCGCGGAAATGCTCAGTGGACAACCCAGGCAGGGTAAGGATCAGCATTTCCACACTACTCAGAGAATTTTTATTTTCAGGGATGGATTTTTAGCCCAATTCAAGTTGAAGAAAAGTGGTTTCGTGAAAATCGCAGAATTTTTTTTTTCAGAAACTCCGGGGTGCCTGGAGGTCGCGGTGCACCACGCGACAGTTGTATTCCAAAACTGAGTCACTCAGATCACACGAGCACCCAAGCATGCTTGAAACTCATTCAAATGCAAGTGCTTCTATCTGTGGTCTTGATTGTTTCCCACTCATTCCTTTTGGTTTGGGGAATATGTCAAAATCCCATGCCCAGGGAACTTCAGATAGAGTTCGCGGAAATGCTCAGTGGACAACCCAGGCAGGGTAAGGATCAGCATTTCCACACTACTCAGAGAATTTTTATTTTCAGGGATGGATTTTAAGCCCAATTCAAGTTGAAGAAAAGTGGTTTCGTGAAAATCGCAGAAATTTTTTTTTCAGAAACTCCGGGGTGCCTGGAGGTCGCCGTGCACCACGCGACAGTTGTTTTCCAAATCCAAATCACTCAGATCACACGAGCACCCAAGCATGCTTGAAACTCATTCAAATACAAGTGGTTCTATCTGATGTCTTGATTGTTTCCCACTTATTCCTTTTGGTTTGGGGAATATGTCAAAATCCCATGCCCAGAGAACTTCAGATAGAGTTCGCGGAAATGCTCAGTGGACAACCCAGGCAGGGTAAGGATCAGCATTTCCACACTACTCAGAGAATTTTTATTTTCAGGGATGGATTTTTAGCCCAATTCAAGTTGAAGAAAAGTGGTTTCGTGAAAATCGCAGAAAATTTTTTTTCAGAAACTCCGGGGTGCCTGGAGGTCGCGGTGCACCACGCGACAGTTGTATTCCAAAACTGAGTCACTCAGATCACACGAGCACCCAAGCATGCTTGAAACTCATTCAAATGCAAGTGCTTCTATCTGTTGTCTTGATTGTTTCCCACTCATTACTTTTGGTTTGGGGAATATGTCAAAATCCCATGCCCAGAGAACTTCAGATAGAGTTCGCGGAAATGCTCAGTGGACAACCCAGGCAGGGTAAGGATCAGCATTTCCACACTACTCAGAGAATTTTTATTTTCAGGGATGGATTTTTAGCCCAATTCAAGTTGAAGAAAAGTGGTTTCGTGAAAATCGCAGAAAATTTTTTTTCAGAAACTCCGGGGTGCCTGGAGGTCGCGGTGCAGCACGCGACAGTTGTATTCCAAAACTGAGTCACTCAGATGACACGAGCACCCAAGCATGCTTGAAACTCATTCAAATGCAAGTGCTTCTATCTGTTGTCTTGATTGTTTCCCACTCATTCCTTTTGGTTTGGGGAATATGTCAAAATCCCATGCCCAGAGAACTTCAGATAGAGTTCGCGGAAATGCTCAGTGGACAACCCAGGCAGGGTAAGGATCAGCATTTCCACACTACTCAGAGAATTTTTATTTTCAGGGATGGATTTTTAGCCCAATTCAAGTTGAAGAAAAGTGGTTTCGTGAAAATCGCAGAATTTTTTTTTTCAGAAACTCCGGGGTGCCTGGAGGTCGCGGTGCACCACGCGACAGTTGTATTCCAAAACTGAGTCACTCAGATCACACGAGCACCCAAGCATGCTTGAAACTCATTCAAATGCAAGTGCTTCTATCTGTGGTCTTGATTGTTTCCCACTCATTCCTTTTGGTTTGGGGAATATGTCAAAATCCCATGCCCAGGGAACTTCAGATAGAGTTCGCGGAAATGCTCAGTGGACAACCCAGGCAGGGTAAGGATCAGCATTTCCACACTACTCAGAGAATTTTTATTTTCAGGGATGGATTTTAAGCCCAATTCAAGTTGAAGAAAAGTGGTTTCGTGAAAATCGCAGAAATTTTTTTTTCAGAAACTCCGGGGTGCCTGGAGGTCGCGGTGCAGCACGCGACAGTTGTATTCCAAAACTGAGTCACTCAGATGACACGAGCACCCAAGCATGCTTGAAACTCATTCAAATGCAAGTGCTTCTATCTGTTGTCTTGATTGTTTCCCACTCATTCCTTTTGGTTTGGGGAATATGTCAAAATCCCATGCCCAGAGAACTTCAGATAGAGTTCGCGGAAATGTTCAGTGGACAACCCAGGCAGGGTAAGGATCAGCATTTCCACACTACTCAGAGAATTTTTATTTTCAGGGATGGATTTTTAGCCCAATTCAAGTTGATGAAAAGTGGTTTCGTGAAAATCGCAGAAAATTTTTTTTCAGAAACTCCGGGGTGCCTGGAGGTCGCGGTGCACCACGCGACAGTTGTATTCCAAAACTGAGTCACTCAGATGACACGAGCACCCAAGCATGCTTGAAACTCATTCAAATGCAAGTGCTTCTATCTGTTGTCTTGATTGTTTCCCACTCATTACTTTTGGTTTGGGGAATATGTCAAAATCCCATGCCCAGAGAACTTCAGATAGAGTTCGCGGAAATGCTCAGTGGACAACCCAGGCAGGGTAAGGATCAGCATTTCCACACTACTCAGAGAATTTTTATTTTCAGGGATGGGTTTTTAGCCCAATTCAAGTTGAAGAAAAGTGGTTTCGTGAAAATCGCAGAAAATTTTTTTTCAGAAACTCCGGGGTGCCTGGAGGTCGCGGTGCACCACGCGACAGTTGTATTCCAAAACTGAGTCACTCAGATCACACGAGCACCCAAGCATGCTTGAAACTCATTCAAATGCAAGTGCTTCTATCTGTTGTCTTGATTGTTTCCCACACATTCCTTTTGGTTTGGGGAATATGTCAAAATCCCATGACCAGAGAACTTCAGATAGAGTTCGCGGAAATGCTCAGTGGACAACCGAGGCAGGATAAGGATCAGCATTTCCACACTACTCAGAGAATTTTTATTTTCAGGGATGGATTTTTAGCCCAATTCAAGTTGAAGAAAAGTGGTTTCGTGAAAATCGCAGAATTTTTTTTTTCAGAAACTCCAGGGTGCCTGGAGGTCGCGGTGCACCACGCGACAGTTGTTTTCCAAATCCAAGTCACTCAGATCACACGAGCACCCAAGCATGCTTGAAACTCATTCAAATACAAGTGGTTCTATCTGTTGTCTTGATTGTTTCCCACTTATTCCTTTTGGTTTGGGGAATATGTCAAAATCCCATGCCCAGAGAACTTCAGATAGAGTTTGCGGAAATGCTCAGTGGACAACCCAGGCAGGGTAAGGATCAGCATTTCCACACTACTCAGAGAATTTTTATTTTCAGGGATGGATTTTTAGCCCAATTCAAGTTGAAGAAAAGTGGTTTCGTGAAAATCGCAGAAAATTTTTTTTCAGAAACTCCGGGGTGCCTGGAGGTCGCAGTGCACCACGCGACAGTTGTATTCCAAAACTGAGTCACTCAGATCACACGAGCACCCAAGCATGCTTGAAACTCATTCAAATGCAAGTGCTTCTATCTGTTGTCTTGATTGTTTCCCACTCATTACTTTTGGTTTGGGGAATATGTCAAAATCCCATGCCCAGAGAACTTCAGATAGAGTTCGCGGAAATGCTCAGTGGACAACCCAGGCAGGGTAAGGATCAGCATTTCCACACTACTCAGAGAATTTTTATTTTCAGGGATGGATTATTAGCCCAATTCAAGTTGAAGAAAAGTCGTTTCGTGAAAATCGCAGAAAATTTTTTTTCAGAAACTCCGGGGTGCCTGGAGGTCGCGGTGCACCACGCGACAGTTGTATTCCAAAACTGAGTCACTCAGATCACACGAGCACCCAAGCATGCTTGAAACTCATTCAAATGCAAGTGCTTCTATCTGTTGTCTTGATTGTTTCCCACTCATTCCTTTTGGTTTGGGGAATATGTAGAAATCCCATGCCCAGAGAACTTCAGATAGAGTTCGCGGAAATGCTCAGTGGACAACCCAGGCAGGGTAAGGATCAGCATTTCCACACTACTCAGAGAATTTTTATTTTCAGGGATGGATTTTAAGCCCAATTCAAGTTGAAGAAAAGTGGTTTCGTGAAAATCGCAGAAATTTTTTTTTCAGAAACTCCGGGGTGCCTGGAGGTCGCGGTGCACCACGCGACAGTTGTATTCCAAAACTGAGTCACTCAGATCACACGAGCACCCAAGCATGCTTGAAACTCATTCAAATGCAAGTGCTTCTATCTGTTGTCTTGATTGTTTCCCACTCATTCCTTTTGGTTTGGGGAATATGTCAAAATCCCATGCCCAGAGAACTTCAGATAGAGTTCGCGGAAATGCTCAGTGGACAACCCAGGCAGGGTAAGGATCAGCATTTCCACACTACTCAGAGAATTTTTATTTTCAGGGATGGATTTTTAGCCCAATTCAAGTTGAAGAAAAGTGGTTTCGTGAAAATCGCAGAAAATTTTTTTTCAGAAACTCCGGGGTGCCTGGAGGTCGCGGTGCAGCACGCGACAGTTGTATTCCAAAACTGAGTCACTCAGATGACACGAGCACCCAAGCATGCTTGAAACTCATTCAAATGCAAGTGCTTCTATCTGTTGTCTTGATTGTTTCCCACTCATTCCTTTTGGTTTGGGGAATATGTCAAAATCCCATGCCCAGAGAACTTCAGATAGAGTTCGCGGAAATGCTCAGTGGACAACCCAGGCAGGGTAAGGATCAGCATTTCCACACTACTCAGAGAATTTTTATTTTCAGGGATGGATTTTTAGCCCAATTCAAGTTGAAGAAAAGTGGTTTCGTGAAAATCGCAGAATTTTTTTTTTCAGAAACTCCGGGGTGCCTGGAGGTCGCGGTGCACCACGCGACAGTTGTATTCCAAAACTGAGTCACTCAGATCACACGAGCACCCAAGCATGCTTGAAACTCATTCAAATGCAAGTGCTTCTATCTGTGGTCTTGATTGTTTCCCACTCATTCCTTTTGGTTTGGGGAATATGTCAAAATCCCATGCCCAGGGAACTTCAGATAGAGTTCGCGGAAATGCTCAGTGGACAACCCAGGCAGGGTAAGGATCAGCATTTCCACACTACTCAGAGAATTTTTATTTTCAGGGATGGATTTTAAGCCCAATTCAAGTTGAAGAAAAGTGGTTTCGTGAAAATCGCAGAAATTTTTTTTTCAGAAACTCCGGGGTGCCTGGAGGTCGCGGTGCACCACGCGACAGTTGTATTCCAAAACTGAGTCACTCAGATCACACGAGCACCCAAGCATGCTTGAAACTCATTCAAATGCAAGTGCTTCTATCTGTTGTCTTGATTGTTTCCCACTCATTCCTTTTGGTTTGGGGAATATGTCAAAATCCCATGCCCAGAGAACTTCAGATAGAGTTCGCGGAAATGTTCAGTGGACAACCCAGGCAGGGTAAGGATCAGCATTTCCACACTACTCAGAGAATTTTTATTTTCAGGGATGGATTTTTAGCCCAATTCAAGTTGATGAAAAGTGGTTTCGTGAAAATCGCAGAAAATTTTTTTTCAGAAACTCCGGGGTGCCTGGAGGTCGCGGTGCACCACGCGACAGTTGTATTCCAAAACTGAGTCACTCAGATCACACGAGCACCCAAGCATGCTTGAAACTCATTCAAATGCAAGTGCTTCTATCTGTTGTCTTGATTGTTTCCCACTCATTACTTTTGGTTTGGGGAATATGTCAAAATCCCATGCCCAGAGAACTTCAGATAGAGTTCGCGGAAATGCTCAGTGGACAACCCAGGCAGGGTAAGGATCAGCATTTCCACACTACTCAGAGAATTTTTATTTTCAGGGATGGGTTTTTAGCCCAATTCAAGTTGAAGAAAAGTGGTTTCGTGAAAATCGCAGAAAATTTTTTTTCAGAAACTCCGGGGTGCCTGGAGGTCGCGGTGCACCACGCGACAGTTGTATTCCAAAACTGAGTCACTCAGATCACACGAGCACCCAAGCATGCTTGAAACTCATTCAAATGCAAGTGCTTCTATCTGTTGTCTTGATTGTTTCCCACACATTCCTTTTGGTTTGGGGAATATGTCAAAATCCCATGACCAGAGAACTTCAGATAGAGTTCGCGGAAATGCTCAGTGGACAACCGAGGCAGGATAAGGATCAGCATTTCCACACTACTCAGAGAATTTTTATTTTCAGGGATGGATTTTTAGCCCAATTCAAGTTGAAGAAAAGTGGTTTCGTGAAAATCGCAGAATTTTTTTTTTCAGAAACTCCAGGGTGCCTGGAGGTCGCGGTGCACCACGCGACAGTTGTTTTCCAAATCCAAGTCACTCAGATCACACGAGCACCCAAGCATGCTTGAAACTCATTCAAATACAAGTGGTTCTATCTGTTGTCTTGATTGTTTCCCACTTATTCCTTTTGGTTTGGGGAATATGTCAAAATCCCATGCCCAGAGAACTTCAGATAGAGTTCGCGGAAATGCTCAGTGGACAACCCAGGCAGGGTAAGGATCAGCATTTCCACACTACTCAGAGAATTTTTATTTTCAGGGATGGATTTTTAGCCCAATTCAAGTTGAAGAAAAGTGGTTTCGTGAAAATCGCAGAAAATTTTTTTTCAGAAACTCCGGGGTGCCTGGAGGTCGCAGTGCACCACGCGACAGTTGTATTCCAAAACTGAGTCACTCAGATCACACGAGCACCCAAGCATGCTTGAAACTCATTCAAATGCAAGTGCTTCTATCTGTTGTCTTGATTGTTTCCCACTCATTACTTTTGGTTTGGGGAATATGTCAAAATCCCATGCCCAGAGAACTTCAGATAGAGTTCGCGGAAATGCTCAGTGGACAACCCAGGCAGGGTAAGGATCAGCATTTCCACACTACTCAGAGAATTTTTATTTTCAGGGATGGATTATTAGCCCAATTCAAGTTGAAGAAAAGTCGTTTCGTGAAAATCGCAGAAAATTTTTTTTCAGAAACTCCGGGGTGCCTGGAGGTCGCGGTGCACCACGCGACAGTTGTATTCCAAAACTGAGTCACTCAGATCACACGAGCACCCAAGCATGCTTGAAACTCATTCAAATGCAAGTGCTTCTATCTGTTGTCTTGATTGTTTCCCACTCATTCCTTTTGGTTTGGGGAATATGTAGAAATCCCATGCCCAGAGAACTTCAGATAGAGTTCGCGGAAATGTTCAGTGGACAACCCAGGCAGGGTAAGGATCAGCATTTCCACACTACTCAGAGAATTTTTATTTTCAGGGATGGATTTTTAGCGCAATTCAAGTTGATGAAAAGTGGTTTCGTGAAAATCGCAGAAAATTTTTTTTCAGAAACTCCGGGGTGCCTGGAGGTCGCGGTGCACCACGCGACAGTTGTATTCCAAAACTGAGTCACTCAGATCACACGAGCACCCAAGCATGCTTGAAACTCATTCAAATGCAAGTGCTTCTATCTGTTGTCTTGATTGTTTCCCACTCATTACTTTTGGTTTGGGGAATATGTCAAAATCCCATGCCCAGAGAACTTCAGATAGAGTTCGCGGAAATGCTCAGTGGACAACCCAGGCAGGGTAAGGATCAGCATTTCCACACTACTCAGAGAATTTTTATTTTCAGGGATGGATTTTTAGCCCAATTCAAGTTGAAGAAAAGTGGTTTCGTGAAAATCGCAGAATTTTTTTTTTCAGAAACTCCGGGGTGCCTGGAGGTCGCGGTGCACCACGCGACAGTTGTATTCCAAAACTGAGTCACTCAGATCACACGAGCACCCAAGCATGCTTGAAACTCATTCAAATGCAAGTGCTTCTATCTGTGGTCTTGATTGTTTCCCACTCATTCCTTTTGGTTTGGGGAATATGTCAAAATCCCATGCCCAGAGAACTTCAGATAGAGTTCGCGGAAATGCTCAGTGGACAACCCAGGCAGGGTAAGGATCAGCATTTCCACACTACTCAGAGAATTTTTATTTTCAGGGATGGATTTTTAGCCCAATTCAAGTTGAAGAAAAGTGGTTTCGTGAAAATCGCAGAAAATTTTTTTTCAGAAACTCCGGGGTGCCTGGAGGTCGCGGTGCAGCACGCGACAGTTGTATTCCAAAACTGAGTCACTCAGATGACACGAGCACCCAAGCATGCTTGAAACTCATTCAAATGCAAGTGCTTCTATCTGTTGTCTTGATTGTTTCCCACTCATTCCTTTTGGTTTGGGGAATATGTCAAAATCCCATGCCCAGAGAACTTCAGATAGAGTTCGCGGAAATGCTCAGTGGACAACCCAGGCAGGGTAAGGATCAGCATTTCCACACTACTCAGAGAATTTTTATTTTCAGGGATGGATTTTTAGCCCAATTCAAGTTGAAGAAAAGTGGTTTCGTGAAAATCGCAGAATTTTTTTTTTCAGAAACTCCGGGGTGCCTGGAGGTCGCGGTGCACCACGCGACAGTTGTATTCCAAAACTGAGTCACTCAGATCACACGAGCACCCAAGCATGCTTGAAACTCATTCAAATGCAAGTGCTTCTATCTGTGGTCTTGATTGTTTCCCACTCATTCCTTTTGGTTTGGTGAATATGTCAAAATCCCATGCCCAGGGAACTTCAGATAGAGTTCGCGGAAATGCTCAGTGGACAACCCAGGCAGGGTAAGGATCAGCATTTCCACACTACTCAGAGAATTTTTATTTTCAGGGATGGTTTTGTAGCCCAATTCAAGTTGATGAAAAGTGGTTTCGTGAAAATCGCAGAAAATTTTTTTTCAGAAACTCCGGGGTGCCTGGAGGTCGCGGTGCACCACGCGACAGTTGTATTCCAAAACTGAGTCACTCAGATCACACGAGCACCCAAGCATGCTTGAAACTCATTCAAATGCAAGTGCTTCTATCTGTTGTCTTGATTGTTTCCCACTCATTACTTTTGGTTTGGGGAATATGTCAAAATCCCATGCCCAGAGAACTTCAGATAGAGTTCGCGGAAATGCTCAGTGGACAACCCAGGCAGGGTAAGGATCAGCATTTCCACACTACTCAGAGAATTTTTATTTTCAGGGATGGGTTTTTAGCCCAATTCAAGTTGAAGAAAAGTGGTTTCGTGAAAATCGCAGAAAATTTTTTTTCAGAAACTCCGGGGTGCCTGGAGGTCGCGGTGCACCACGCGACAGTTGTATTCCAAAACTGAGTCACTCAGATCACACGAGCACCCAAGCATGCTTGAAACTCATTCAAATACAAGTGCTTCTATCTGTTGTCTTGATTGTTTCCCACACATTCCTTTTGGTTTGGGGAATATGTCAAAATCCCAAGAACAGAGAACTTCAGATAGAGTTCGCGGAAATGCTCAGTGGACAACCGAGGCAGGATAAGGATCAGCATTTCCACACTACTCAGAGAATTTTTATTTTCAGGGATGGATTTTTAGCCTAATTCAAGTTGAAGAAAAGTGGTTTCGTGAAAATCGCAGAATTTTTTTTTTCAGAAACTCCAGGGTGCCTGGAGGTCGCGGTGCACCACGCGACAGTTGTTTTCCAAATCCAAGTCACTCAGATCATACGAGCACCCAAGCATGCTTGAAACTCATTCAAATACAAGTGGTTCTATCTGTTGTCTTGATTGTTTCCCACTTATTCCTTTTGGTTTGGGGAATATGTCAAAATCCCATGCCCAGAGAACTTCAGATAGAGTTCGCGGAAATGCTCAGTGGACAACCCAGGCAGGGTAAGGATCAGCATTTCCACACTACTCAGAGAATTTTTATTTTCAGGGATGGATTTTTAGCCCAATTCAAGTTGAAGAAAAGTGGTTTCGTGAAAATCGCAGAAAATTTTTTTTCAGAAACTCCGGGGTGCCTGGAGGTCGCAGTGCACCACGCGACAGTTGTATTCCAAAACTGAGTCACTCAGATCACACGAGCACCCAAGCATGCTTGAAACTCATTCAAATGCAAGTGCTTCTATCTGTTGTCTTGATTGTTTCCCACTCATTACTTTTGGTTTGGGGAATATGTCAAAATCCCATGCCCAGAGAACTTCAGATAGAGTTCGCGGAAATGCTCAGTGGACAACCCAGGCAGGGTAAGGATCAGCATTTCCACACTACTCAGAGAATTTTTATTTTCAGGGATGGATTATTAGCCCAATTCAAGTTGAAGAAAAGTCGTTTCGTGAAAATCGCAGAAAATTTTTTTTCAGAAACTCCGGGGTGCCTGGAGGTCGCGGTGCACCACGCGACAGTTGTATTCCAAAACTGAGTCACTCAGATCACACGAGCACCCAAGCATGCTTGAAACTCATTCAAATGCAAGTGCTTCTATCTGTTGTCTTGATTGTTTCCCACTCATTCCTTTTGGTTTGGGGAATATGTAGAAATCCCATGCCCAGAGAACTTCAGATAGAGTTCGCGGAAATGCTCAGTGGACAACCCAGGCAGGGTAAGGATCAGCATTTCCACACTACTCAGAGAATTTTTATTTTCAGGGATGGATTTTAAGCCCAATTCAAGTTGAAGAAAAGTGGTTTCGTGAAAATCGCAGAAATTTTTTTTTCAGAAACTCCGGGGTGCCTGGAGGTCGCGGTGCACCACGCGACAGTTGTATTCCAAAACTGAGTCACTCAGATCACACGAGCACCCAAGCATGCTTGAAACTCATTCAAATGCAAGTGCTTCTATCTGTTGTCTTGATTGTTTCCCACTCATTCCTTTTGGTTTGGGGAATATGTCAAAATCCCATGCCCAGAGAACTTCAGATAGAGTTCGCGGAAATGTTCAGTGGACAACCCAGGCAGGGTAAGGATCAGCATTTCCACACTACTCAGAGAATTTTTATTTTCAGGGATGGATTTTTAGCCCAATTCAAGTTGATGAAAAGTGGTTTCGTGAAAATCGCAGAAAATTTTTTTTCAGAAACTCCGGGGTGCCTGGAGGTCGCGGTGCACCACGCGACAGTTGTATTCCAAAACTGAGTCACTCAGATCACACGAGCACCCAAGCATGCTTGAAACTCATTCAAATGCAAGTGCTTCTATCTGTTGTCTTGATTGTTTCCCACTCATTACTTTTGGTTTGGGGAATATGTCAAAATCCCATGCCCAGAGAACTTCAGATAGAGTTCGCGGAAATGCTCAGTGGACAACCCAGGCAGGGTAAGGATCAGCATTTCCACACTACTCAGAGAATTTTTATTTTCAGGGATGGATTTTTAGCCCAATTCAAGTTGAAGAAAAGTGGTTTCGTGAAAATCGCAGAATTTTTTTTTTCAGAAACTCCGGGGTGCCTGGAGGTCGCGGTGCACCACGCGACAGTTGTATTCCAAAACTGAGTCACTCAGATCACACGAGCACCCAAGCATGCTTGAAACTCATTCAAATGCAAGTGCTTCTATCTGTGGTCTTGATTGTTTCCCACTCATTCCTTTTGGTTTGGGGAATATGTCAAAATCCCATGCCCAGGGAACTTCAGATAGAGTTCGCGGAAATGCTCAGTGGACAACCCAGGCAGGGTAAGGATCAGCATTTCCACACTACTCAGAGAATTTTTATTTTCAGGGATGGATTTTAAGCCCAATTCAAGTTGAAGAAAAGTGGTTTCGTGAAAATCGCAGAAATTTTTTTTTCAGAAACTCCGGGGTGCCTGGAGGTCGCGGTGCACCACGCGACAGTTGTATTCCAAAACTGAGTCACTCAGATCACACGAGCACCCAAGCATGCTTGAAACTCATTCAAATGCAAGTGCTTCTATCTGTTGTCTTGATTGTTTCCCACTCATTCCTTTTGGTTTGGGGAATATGTCAAAATCCCATGCCCAGAGAACTTCAGATAGAGTTCGCGGAAATGTTCAGTGGACAACCCAGGCAGGGTAAGGATCAGCATTTCCACACTACTCAGAGAATTTTTATTTTCAGGGATGGATTTTTAGCCCAATTCAAGTTGATGAAAAGTGGTTTCGTGAAAATCGCAGAAAATTTTTTTTCAGAAACTCCGGGGTGCCTGGAGGTCGCGGTGCACCACGCGACAGTTGTATTCCAAAACTGAGTCACTCAGATCACACGAGCACCCAAGCATGCTTGAAACTCATTCAAATGCAAGTGCTTCTATCTGTTGTCTTGATTGTTTCCCACTCATTACTTTATGTTTGGGGAATATGTCAAAATCCCATGCCCAGAGAACTTCAGATAGAGTTCGCGGAAATGCTCAGTGGACAACCCAGGCAGGGCAAGGATCAGCATTTCCACACTACTCAGAGAATTTTTATTTTCAGGGATGGGTTTTTAGCCCAATTCAAGTTGAAGAAAAGTGGTTTCGTGAAAATCGCAGAAAATTTTTTTTCAGAAACTCCGGGGTGCCTGGAGGTCGCGGTGCACCACGCGACAGTTGTATTCCAAAACTGAGTCACTCAGATCACACGAGCACCCAAGCATGCTTGAAACTCATTCAAATACAAGTGCTTCTATCTGTTGTCTTGATTGTTTCCCACACATTCCTTTTGGTTTGGGGAATATGTCAAAATCCCATGACCAGAGAACTTCAGATAGAGTTCGCGGAAATGCTCAGTGGACAACCGAGGCAGGATAAGGATCAGCATTTCCACACTACTCAGAGAATTTTTATTTTCAGGGATGGATTTTTAGCCTAATTCAAGTTGAAGAAAAGTGGTTTCGTGAAAATCGCAGAATTTTTTTTTTCAGAAACTCCAGGGTGCCTGGAGGTCGCGGTGCACCACGCGACAGTTGTTTTCCAAATCCAAGTCACTCAGATCACACGAGCACCCAAGCATGCTTGAAACTCATTCAAATACAAGTGGTTCTATCTGTTGTCTTGATTGTTTCCCACTTATTCCTTTTGGTTTGGGGAATATGTCAAAATCCCATGCCCAGAGAACTTCAGATAGAGTTCGCGGAAATGCTCAGTGGACAACCCAGGCAGGGTAAGGATCAGCATTTCCACACTACTCAGAGAATTTTTATTTTCAGGGATGGATTTTTAGCCCAATTCAAGTTGAAGAAAAGTGGTTTCGTGAAAATCGCAGAAAATTTTTTTTCAGAAACTCCGGGGTGCCTGGAGGTCGCAGTGCACCACGCGACAGTTGTATTCCAAAACTGAGTCACTCAGATCACACGAGCACCCAAGCATGCTTGAAACTCATTCAAATGCAAGTGCTTCTATCTGTTGTCTTGATTGTTTCCCACTCATTACTTTTGGTTTGGGGAATATGTCAAAATCCCATGCCCAGAGAACTTCAGATAGAGTTCGCGGAAATGCTCAGTGGACAACCCAGGCAGGGTAAGGATCAGCATTTCCACACTACTCAGAGAATTTTTATTTTCAGGGATGGATTATTAGCCCAATTCAAGTTGAAGAAAAGTCGTTTCGTGAAAATCGCAGAAAATTTTTTTTCAGAAACTCCGGGGTGCCTGGAGGTCGCGGTGCACCACGCGACAGTTGTATTCCAAAACTGAGTCACTCAGATCACACGAGCACCCAAGCATGCTTGAAACTCATTCAAATGCAAGTGCTTCTATCTGTTGTCTTGATTGTTTCCCACTCATTCCTTTTGGTTTGGGGAATATGTAGAAATCCCATGCCCAGAGAACTTCAGATAGAGTTCGCGGAAATGCTCAGTGGACAACCCAGGCAGGGTAAGGATCAGCATTTCCACACTACTCAGAGAATTTTTATTTTCAGGGATGGATTTTAAGCCCAATTCAAGTTGAAGAAAAGTGGTTTCGTGAAAATCGCAGAAATTTTTTTTTCAGAAACTCCGGGGTGCCTGGAGGTCGCGGTGCACCACGCGACAGTTGTATTCCAAAACTGAGTCACTCAGATCACACGAGCACCCAAGCATGCTTGAAACTCATTCAAATGCAAGTGCTTCTATCTGTTGTCTTGATTGTTTCCCACTCATTCCTTTTGGTTTGGGGAATATGTCAAAATCCCATGCCCAGAGAACTTCAGATAGAGTTCGCGGAAATGTTCAGTGGACAACCCAGGCAGGGTAAGGATCAGCATTTCCACACTACTCAGAGAATTTTTATTTTCAGGGATGGATTTTTAGCCCAATTCAAGTTGATGAAAAGTGGTTTCGTGAAAATCGCAGAAAATTTTTTTTCAGAAACTCCGGGGTGCCTGGAGGTCGCGGTGCACCACGCGACAGTTGTATTCCAAAACTGAGTCACTCAGATCACACGAGCACCCAAGCATGCTTGAAACTCATTCAAATGCAAGTGCTTCTATCTGTTGTCTTGATTGTTTCCCACTCATTACTTTTGGTTTGGGGAATATGTCAAAATCCCATGCCCAGAGAACTTCAGATAGAGTTCGCGGAAATGCTCAGTGGACAACCCAGGCAGGGTAAGGATCAGCATTTCCACACTACTCAGAGAATTTTTATTTTCAGGGATGGATTTTTAGCCCAATTCAAGTTGAAGAAAAGTGGTTTCGTGAAAATCGCAGAATTTTTTTTTTCAGAAACTCCGGGGTGCCTGGAGGTCGCGGTGCACCACGCGACAGTTGTATTCCAAAACTGAGTCACTCAGATCACACGAGCACCCAAGCATGCTTGAAACTCATTCAAATGCAAGTGCTTCTATCTGTGGTCTTGATTGTTTCCCACTCATTCCTTTTGGTTTGGGGAATATGTCAAAATCCCATGCCCAGGGAACTTCAGATAGAGTTCGCGGAAATGCTCAGTGGACAACCCAGGCAGGGTAAGGATCAGCATTTCCACACTACTCAGAGAATTTTTATTTTCAGGGATGGATTTTAAGCCCAATTCAAGTTGAAGAAAAGTGGTTTCGTGAAAATCGCAGAAATTTTTTTTTCAGAAACTCCGGGGTGCCTGGAGGTCGCGGTGCACCACGCGACAGTTGTATTCCAAAACTGAGTCACTCAGATCACACGAGCACCCAAGCATGCTTGAAACTCATTCAAATGCAAGTGCTTCTATCTGTTGTCTTGATTGTTTCCCACTCATTCCTTTTGGTTTGGGGAATATGTCAAAATCCCATGCCCAGAGAACTTCAGATAGAGTTCGCGGAAATGTTCAGTGGACAACCCAGGCAGGGTAAGGATCAGCATTTCCACACTACTCAGAGAATTTTTATTTTCAGGGATGGATTTTTAGCCCAATTCAAGTTGATGAAAAGTGGTTTCGTGAAAATCGCAGAAAATTTTTTTTCAGAAACTCCGGGGTGCCTGGAGGTCGCGGTGCACCACGCGACAGTTGTATTCCAAAACTGAGTCACTCAGATCACACGAGCACCCAAGCATGCTTGAAACTCATTCAAATGCAAGTGCTTCTATCTGTTGTCTTGATTGTTTCCCACTCATTACTTTATGTTTGGGGAATATGTCAAAATCCCATGCCCAGAGAACTTCAGATAGAGTTCGCGGAAATGCTCAGTGGACAACCCAGGCAGGGCAAGGATCAGCATTTCCACACTACTCAGAGAATTTTTATTTTCAGGGATGGGTTTTTAGCCCAATTCAAGTTGAAGAAAAGTGGTTTCGTGAAAATCGCAGAAAATTTTTTTTCAGAAACTCCGGGGTGCCTGGAGGTCGCGGTGCACCACGCGACAGTTGTATTCCAAAACTGAGTCACTCAGATCACACGAGCACCCAAGCATGCTTGAAACTCATTCAAATACAAGTGCTTCTATCTGTTGTCTTGATTGTTTAACACACATTCCTTTTGGTTTGGGGAATATGTCAAAATCCCATGACCAGAGAACTTCAGATAGAGTTCGCGGAAATGCTCAGTGGACAACCGAGGCAGGATAAGGATCAGCATTTCCACACTACTCAGAGAATTTTTATTTTCAGGGATGGATTTTTAGCCCAATTCAAGTTGAAGAAAAGTGGTTTCGTGAAAATCGCAGAATTTTTTTTTTCAGAAACTCCAGGGTGCCTGGAGGTCGCGGTGCACCACGCGACAGTTGTTTTCCAAATCCAAGTCACTCAGATCACACGAGCACCCAAGCATGCTTGAAACTCATTCAAATACAAGTGGTTCTATCTGTTGTCTTGATTGTTTCCCACTTATTCCTTTTGGTTTGGGGAATATGTCAAAATCCCATGCCCAGAGAACTTCAGATAGAGTTCGCGGAAATGCTCAGTGGACAACCCAGGCAGGGTAAGGATCAGCATTTCCACACTACTCAGAGAATTTTTATTTTCAGGGATGGATTATTAGCCCAATTCAAGTTGAAGAAAAGTGGTTTCGTGAAAATCGCAGAAAATTTTTTTTCAGAAACTCCGGGGTGCCTGGAGGTCGTGGTGCACCACGCGACAGTTGTATTCCAAAACTGAGTCACTCAGATCACACGAGCACCCAAGCATGCTTGAAACTCATTCAAATACAAGTGCTTCTATCTGTTGTCTTGATTGTTTCTCACTCATTACTTTTGGTTTGGGGAATATGTCAAAATCCCATGCCCAGAGAACTTCAGATAGAGTTCGCGGAAATGCTCAGTGGACAACCCAGGCAGGGTAAGGATCAGCATTTCCACACTACTCAGAGAATTTTTATTTTCAGGGATGGATTTTTAGCCCAATTCAAGTTGAAGAAAAGTGGTTTCGTGAAAATCGCAGAAAATTTTTTTTCAGAAACTCCGGGGTGCCTGGAGGTCGCGGTGCACCACGCGACAGTTGTATTCCAAAACTGAGTCACTCAGATCACACGAGCACCCAAGCATGCTTGAAACTCATTCAAATGCAAGTGCTTCTATCTGTTGTCTTGATTGTTTCCCACTCATTACTTTTGGTTTGGGGAATATGTCAAAATCCCATGCCCAGAGAACTTCAGATAGAGTTGGCGGAAATGCTCAGTGGACAACCCAGGCAGGGTAAGGATCAGCATTTCCACACTACTCAGAGAATTTTTATTTTCAGGGATGGATTTATAGCCCAATTGAAGTTGAAGAAAAGTGGTTTCGTGAAAATCGCAGAAAATTTTTTTTCAGAAACTCCGGGGTGCCTGGAGGTCGCGGTGCACCACGCGACAGTTGTATTCCAAAACTGAGTCACTCAGATCACACGAGCACCCAAGCATGCTTGAAACTCATTCAAATGCAAGTGCTTCTATCTGTTGTCTTGATTGTTTCCCACTCATTCCTTTTGGTTTGGGGAATATGTCAAAATCCCATGCCCAGAGAACTTCAGATAGAGTTCGCGGAAATGCTCAGTGGACAACCCAGGCAGGGTAAGGATCAGCATTTCCACACTACTCAGAGAATTTTTATTTTCAGGGATGGATTTTTAGCCCAATTCAAGTTGAAGAAAAGTGGTTTCGTGAAAATCGCAGAAAATTTTTTTTCAGAAACTCCGGGGTGCCTGGAGGTCGCGGTGCACCACGCGACAGTTGTATTCCAAAACTGAGTCACTCAGATCACACGAGCACCCAAGCATGCTTGAAACTCATTCAAATGCAAGTCCTTCTATCTGTTGTCTTGATTGTTTCCCACTCATTACTTTTGGTTTGGGGAATATGTCAAAATCCCATGCCCAGAGAACTTCAGATAGAGTTCGCGGAAATGCTCAGTGGACAACCCAGGCAGGGTAAGGATCAGCATTTCCACACTACTCAGAGAATTTTTATTTTCAGGGATGGATTTTTAGCCCAATTCAAGTTGAAGAAAAGTGGTTTCGTGAAAATCGCAGAAAATTCTTTTTCAGAAACTCCGGGGTGCCTGGAGGTCGCGGTGCACCACGCGACAGTTGTATTCCAAAACTGAGTCACTCAGATCACACGAGCACCCAAGCATGCTTGAAACTCATTCAAATGCAAGTGCTTCTATCTGTTGTCTTGATTGTTTCCCACTCATTCCTTTTGGTTTGGGGAATATGTCAAAATCCCATGCCCAGAGAACTTCAGATAGAGTTCGCGGAAATGCTCAGTGGACAACCCAGGCAGGGTAAGGATCAGCATTTCCACACTACTCAGAGAATTTTTATTTTCAGGGATGGATTTTTAGCCCAATTCAAGTTGAAGAAAAGTGGTTTCGTGAAAATCGCAGAAAATTTTTTTTCAGAAACTCCGGGGTGCCTGGAGGTCGCGGTGCACCACGCGACAGTTGTATTCCAAAACTGAGTCACTCAGATCACACGAGCACCCAAGCATGCTTGAAACTCATTCAAATGCAAGTGCTTCTATCTGTTGTCTTGATTGTTTCCCACTCATTCCTTTTGGTTTGGGGAATATGTCAAAATCCCATGCCCAGAGAACTTCAGATAGAGTTCGCGGAAATGCTCAGTGGACAACCCAGGCAGGGTAAGGATCAGCATTTCCACACTACTCAGAGAATTTTTATTTTCAGGGATGGATTTTTAGCCCAATTCAAGTTGAAGAAAAGTGGTTTCGTGAAAATCGCAGAAAATTTTTTTTCAGAAACTCCGGGGTGCCTGGAGGTCGCGGTGCACCACGAGACAGTTGTATTCCAAAACTGAGTCACTCAGATCACACGAGCACCCAAGCATGCTTGAAACTCATTCAAATGCAAGTGCTTCTATCTGTTGTCTTGATTGTTTCCCACTCATTCCTTTTGGTTTGGGGAATATGTCAAAATCCCATGCCCAGAGAACTTCAGATAGAGTTCGCGGAAATGTTCAGTGGACAACCCAGGCAGGGTAAGGATCAGCATTTCCACACTACTCAGAGAATTTTTATTTTCAGGGATGGATTTTTAGCCCAATTCAAGTTGAAGAAAAGTGGTTTCGTGAAAATCGCAGAATTTTTTTTTTCAGAAACTCCAGGGTGCCTGGAGGTCGCGGTGCACCACGCGACAGTTGTTTTCCAAATCCAAGTCACTCAGATCACACGAGCACCCAAGCATGCTTGAAACTCATTCAAATACAAGTGGTTCTATCTGTTGTCTTGATTGTTTCCCACTTATTCCTTTTGGTTTGGGGAATATGTCAAAATCCCATGCCCAGAGAACTTCAGATAGAGTTCGCGGAAATGCTCAGTGGACAACCCAGGCAGGGTAAGGATCAGCATTTCCACACTACTCAGAGAATTTTTATTTTCAGGGATGGATTATTAGCCCAATTCAAGTTGAAGAAAAGTGGTTTCGTGAAAATCGCAGAAAATTTTTTTTCAGAAACTCCGGGGTGCCTGGAGGTCGTGGTGCACCACGCGACAGTTGTATTCCAAAACTGAGTCACTCAGATCACACGAGCACCCAAGCATGCTTGAAACTCATTCAAATACAAGTGCTTCTATCTGTTGTCTTGATTGTTTCTCACTCATTACTTTTGGTTTGGGGAATATGTCAAAATCCCATGCCCAGAGAACTTCAGATAGAGTTCGCGGAAATGCTCAGTGGACAACCCAGGCAGGGTAAGGATCAGCATTTCCACACTACTCAGAGAATTTTTATTTTCAGGGATGGATTTTTAGCCCAATTCAAGTTGAAGAAAAGTGGTTTCGTGAAAATCGCAGAAAATTTTTTTTCAGAAACTCCGGGGTGCCTGGAGGTCGCGGTGCACCACGCGACAGTTGTATTCCAAAACTGAGTCACTCAGATCACACGAGCACCCAAGCATGCTTGAAACTCATTCAAATGCAAGTGCTTCTATCTGTTGTCTTGATTGTTTCCCACTCATTACTTTTGGTTTGGGGAATATGTCAAAATCCCATGCCCAGAGAACTTCAGATAGAGTTGGCGGAAATGCTCAGTGGACAACCCAGGCAGGGTAAGGATCAGCATTTCCACACTACTCAGAGAATTTTTATTTTCAGGGATGGATTTATAGCCCAATTGAAGTTGAAGAAAAGTGGTTTCGTGAAAATCGCAGAAAATTTTTTTTCAGAAACTCCGGGGTGCCTGGAGGTCGCGGTGCACCACGCGACAGTTGTATTCCAAAACTGAGTCACTCAGATCACACGAGCACCCAAGCATGCTTGAAACTAATTCAAATGCAAGTGCTTCTATCTGTTGTCTTGATTGTTTCCCACTCATTCCTTTTGGTTTGGGGAATATGTCAAAATCCCATGCCCAGAGAACTTCAGATAGAGTTCGCGGAAATGCTCAGTGGACAACCCAGGCAGGGTAAGGATCAGCATTTCCACACTACTCAGAGAATTTTTATTTTCAGGGATGGATTTTTAGCCCAATTCAAGTTGAAGAAAAGTGGTTTCGTGAAAATCGCAGAAAATTCTTTTTCAGAAACTCCGGGGTGCCTGGAGGTCGCGGTGCACCACGCGACAGTTGTATTCCAAAACTGAGTCACTCAGATCACACGAGCACCCAAGCATGCTTGAAACTCATTCAAATGCAAGTGCTTCTATCTGTTGTCTTGATTGTTTCCCACTCATTCCTTTTGGTTTGGGGAATATGTCAAAATCCCATGCCTAGAGAACTTCAGATAGAGTTCGCGGAAATGCTCAGTGGACAACCCAGGCAGGGTAAGGATCAGCATTTCCACACTACTCAGAGAATTTTTATGTTCAGGGATGGATTTTTAGCCCAATTCAAGTTGAAGAAAAGTGGTTTCGTGAAAATCGCAGAAAATTCTTTTTCAGAAACTCCGGGGTGCCTGGAGGTCGCGGTGCACCACGCGACAGTTGTATTCCAAAACTGAGTCACTCAGATCACACGAGCACCCAAGCATGCTTGAAACTCATTCAAATGCAAGTGCTTCTATCTGTTGTCTTGATTGTTTCCCACTCATTCCTTTTGGTTTGGGGAATATGTCAAAATCCCATGCCCAGAGAACTTCAGATAGAGTTCGCGGAAATGCTCAGTGGACAACCCAGGCAGGGTAAGGATCAGCATTTCCACACTACTCAGAGAATTTTTATTTTCAGGGATGGATTTTTAGCCCAATTCAAGTTGAAGAAAAGTGGTTTCGTGAAAATCGCAGAAAATTTTTTTTCAGAAACTCCGGGGTGCCTGGAGGTCGCGGTGCACCACGCGACAGTTGTATTCCAAAACTGAGTCACTCAGATCACACGAGCACCCAAGCATGCTTGAAACTCATTCAAATGCAAGTGCTTCTATCTGTTGTCTTGATTGTTTCCCACTCATTCCTTTTGGTTTGGGGAATATGTCAAAATCCCATGCCCAGAGAACTTCAGATAGAGTTCGCGGAAATGCTCAGTGGACAACCCAGGCAGGGTAAGGATCAGCATTTCCACACTACTCAGAGAATTTTTATTTTCAGGGATGGATTTTTAGCCCAATTCAAGTTGAAGAAAAGTGGTTTCGTGAAAATCGCAGAAAATTTTTTTTCAGAAACTCCGGGGTGCCTGGAGGTCGCGGTGCACCACGAGACAGTTGTATTCCAAAACTGAGTCACTCAGATCACACGAGCACCCAAGCATGCTTGAAACTCATTCAAATACAAGTGGTTCTATCTGTTGTCTTGATTGTTTCCCACTTATTCCTTTTGGTTTGGGGAATATGTCAAAATCCCATGCCCAGAGAACTTCAGATAGAGTTCGCGGAAATGCTCAGTGGACAACCCAGGCAGGGTAAGGATCAGCATTTCCACACTACTCAGAGAATTTTTATTTTCAGGGATGGATTATTAGCCCAATTCAAGTTGAAGAAAAGTGGTTTCGTGAAAATCGCAGAAAATTTTTTTTCAGAAACTCCGGGGTGCCTGGAGGTCGTGGTGCACCACGCGACAGTTGTATTCCAAAACTGAGTCACTCAGATCACACGAGCACCCAAGCATGCTTGAAACTCATTCAAATACAAGTGCTTCTATCTGTTGTCTTGATTGTTTCTCACTCATTACTTTTGGTTTGGGGAATATGTCAAAATCCCATGCCCAGAGAACTTCAGATAGAGTTCGCGGAAATGCTCAGTGGACAACCCAGGCAGGGTAAGGATCAGCATTTCCACACTACTCAGAGAATTTTTATTTTCAGGGATGGATTTTTAGCCCAATTCAAGTTGAAGAAAAGTGGTTTCGTGAAAATCGCAGAAAATTTTTTTTCAGAAACTCCGGGGTGCCTGGAGGTCGCGGTGCACCACGCGACAGTTGTATTCCAAAACTGAGTCACTCAGATCACACGAGCACCCAAGCATGCTTGAAACTCATTCAAATGCAAGTGCTTCTATCTGTTGTCTTGATTGTTTCCCACTCATTACTTTTGGTTTGGGGAATATGTCAAAATCCCATGCCCAGAGAACTTCAGATAGAGTTGGCGGAAATGCTCAGTGGACAACCCAGGCAGGGTAAGGATCAGCATTTCCACACTACTCAGAGAATTTTTATTTTCAGGGATGGATTTATAGCCCAATTGAAGTTGAAGAAAAGTGGTTTCGTGAAAATCGCAGAAATTTTTTTTTCAGAAACTCCGGGGTGCCTGGAGGTCGCGGTGCACCACGCGACAGTTGTATTCCAAAACTGAGTCACTCAGATCACACGAGCACCCAAGCATGCTTGAAACTCATTCAAATGCAAGTGCTTCTATCTGTTGTCTTGATTGTTTCCCACTCATTCCTTTTGGTTTGGGGAATATGTCAAAATCCCATGCCCAGAGAACTTCAGATAGAGTTCGCGGAAATGCTCAGTGGACAACCCAGGCAGGGTAAGGATCAGCATTTCCACACTACTCAGAGAATTTTTATTTTCAGGGATGGATTTTTAGCCCAATTCAAGTTGAAGAAAAGTGGTTTCGTGAAAATCGCAGAAAATTTTTTTTCAGAAACTCCGGGGTGCCTGGAGGTCGCGGTGCACCACGCGACAGTTGTATTCCAAAACTGAGTCACTCAGATCACACGAGCACCCAAGCATGCTTGAAACTCATTCAAATGCAAGTGCTTCTATCTGTTGTCTTGATTGTTTCCCACTCATTACTTTTGGTTTGGGGAATATGTCAAAATCCCATGCCCAGAGAACTTCAGATAGAGTTCGCGGAAATGCTCAGTGGACAACCCAGGCAGGGTAAGGATCAGCATTTCCACACTACTCAGAGAATTTTTATTTTCAGGGATGGATTTTTAGCCCAATTCAAGTTGAAGAAAAGTGGTTTCGTGAAAATCGCAGAAAATTCTTTTTCAGAAACTCCGGGGTGCCTGGAGGTCGCGGTGCACCACGCGACAGTTGTATTCCAAAACTGAGTCACTCAGATCACACGAGCACCCAAGCATGCTTGAAACTCATTCAAATGCAAGTGCTTCTATCTGTTGTCTTGATTGTTTCCCACTCATTCCTTTTGGTTTGGGGAATATGTCAAAATCCCATGCCCAGAGAACTTCAGATAGAGTTCGCGGAAATGCTCAGTGGACAACCCAGGCAGGGTAAGGATCAGCATTTCCACACTACTCAGAGAATTTTTATTTTCAGGGATGGATTTTTAGCCCAATTCAAGTTGAAGAAAAGTGGTTTCGTGAAAATCGCAGAAAATTTTTTTTCAGAAACTCCGGGGTGCCAGGAGGTCGCGGTGCACCACGCGACAGTTGTATTCCAAAACTGAGTCACTCAGATCACACGAGCACCCAAGCATGCTTGAAACTCATTCAAATGCAAGTGCTTCTATCTGTTGTCTTGATTGTTTCCCACTCATTCCTTTTGGTTTGGGGAATATGTCAAAATCCCATGCCCAGAGAACTTCAGATAGAGTTCGCGGAAATGCTCAGTGGACAACCCAGGCAGGGTAAGGATCAGCATTTCCACACTACTCAGAGAATTTTTATTTTCAGGGATGGATTTTTAGCCCAATTCAAGTTGAAGAAAAGTGGTTTCGTGAAAATCGCAGAAAATTTTTTTTCAGAAACTCCGGGGTGCCTGGAGGTCGCGGTGCACCACGCGACAGTTGTATTCCAAAACTGAGTCACTCAGATCACACGAGCACCCAAGCATGCTTGAAACTCATTCAAATGCAAGTGCTTCTATATGTTGTCTTGATTGTTTCCCACTCATTCCTTTTGGTTTGGGGAATATGTCAAAATCCCATGCCCAGAGAACTTCAGATAGAGTTCGCGGAAATGCTCAGTGGACAACCCAGGCAGGGTAAGGATCAGCATTTCCACACTACTCAGAGAATTTTTATTTTCAGGGATGGATTTTTAGCCCAATTCAAGTTGAAGAAAAGTGGTTTCGTGAAAATCGCAGAAAATTGTTTTTCAGAAACTCCGGGGTGCCTGGAGGTCGCGGTGCACCACGCGACAGTTGTATTCCAAAACTGAGTCACTCAGATCACACGAGCACCCAAGCATGCTTGAAACTCATTCAAATGCAAGTGCTTCTATCTGTTGTCTTGATTGTTTCCCACTCATTACTTTTGGTTTGGGGAATATGTCAAAATCCCATGCCCAGAGAACTTCAGATAGAGTTGGCGGAAATGCTCAGTGGACAACCCAGGCAGGGTAAGGATCAGCATTTCCACACTACTCAGAGAATTTTTATTTTCAGGGATGGATTTTTAGCCCAATTCAAGTTGAAGAAAAGTGGTTTCGTGAAAATCGCAGAAAATTTTTTTTCAGAAAATCCGGGGTGCCTTGAGGTCGCGGTGCACCACGCGACAGTTGTATTCCAAAACTGAGTCACTCAGATCACACGAGCACCCAAGCATGCTTGAAACTCATTCAAATGCAAGTGCTTCTATCTGTTGTCTTGATTGTTTCCCACTCATTCCTTTTGGTTTGGGGAATATGTCAAAATCCCATGCCCAGAGAACTTCAGATAGAGTTCGCGGAAATGTTCAGTGGACAACCCAGGCAGGGTAAGGATCAGCATTTCCACACTACTCAGAGAATTTTTATTTTCAGGGATGGATTTTTAGCCCAATTCAAGTTGAAGAAAAGTGGTTTCGTGAAAATCGCAGAAAGTTTTTTTTCAGAAACTCCGGGGTGCCTGGAGGTCGCGGTGCACCACGCGACAGTTGTATTCCAAAACTGAGTCACTCAGATCACACGAGCACCCAAGCATGCTTGAAACTCATTCAAATGCAAGTGCTTCTATCTGTTGTCTTGATTGTTTCCCACTCATTACTTTTGGTTTGGGGAATATGTCAAACTCCCATGCCCAGAGAACTTCAGATAGAGTTCGCGGAAATGCTCAGTGGACAACCCAGGCAGGGTAAGGATCAGCATTTCCACACTACTCAGAGAATTTTTATTTTCAGGGATGGGTTTTTAGCCCAATTCAAGTTGAAGAAAAGTGGTTTCGTGAAAATCGCAGAAAATTTTTTTTCAGAAACTCCGGGGTGCCTGGAGGTCGCGGTGCACCACGCGACAGTTGTATTCCAAAACTGAGTCACTCAGATCACACGAGCACCCAAGCATGCTTGAAACTCATTCAAATACAAGTGCTTCTATCTGTTGTCTTGATTGTTTCCCACTCATTCCTTTTGGTTTGGGGAATATGTCAAAATCCCATGCCCAGAGAACTTCAGATAGAGTTCGCGGAAATGCTCAGTGGACAACCCAGGCAGGGTAAGGATCAGCATTTCCACACTACTCAGAGAATTTTTATTTTTAGGGATGGATTTTTAGCCCAATTCAAGTTGAAGAAAAGTGGTTTCGTGAAAATCGCAGAAATTTTTTTTTCAGAAACTCCGGGGTGCCTGGAGGTCGCGGTGCACCACGCGACAGTTGTATTCCAAAACTGAGTCACTCAGATCACACGAGCACCCAAGCATGCTTGAAACTCATTCAAATGCAAGTGCTTCTATCTGTTGTCTTGATTGTTTCCCACTCATTCCTTTTGGTTTGGGGAATATGTCAAACTCCCACGCCCAGAGAACTTCAGATAGAGTTCGCGGAAATGCTCAGTGGACAACCCAGGCAGGGTAAGGATCAGCATTTCCACACTGCTCAGAGAATTTTTATTTTCAGGGATGGATTTTTAGCCCAATTCAAGTTGAAGAAAAGTGGTTTCGTGAAAATCGCAGAAATTTTTTTTTCAGAAACTCTGGGGTGCCTGGAGGTCGCGGTGCACCACGCGACAGTTGTATTCCAAAACCGAGTCACTCAGATCACACGAGCACCCAAGCATGCTTGAAACTCATTCAAATGCAAGTGCTTCTATCTGTTGTCTTGATTGTTTCCCACTCATTCCTTTTGGTTTGGGGAATATGTCAAAATCCCATGCCCAGAGAACTTCAGATAGAGTTGCGGAAATGCTCAGTGGACAACCCAGGCAGGGTAAGGATCAGCATTTCCACACTACTCAGCGAATTTTTATTTTCAGGGATGGATTTTTAGCCCAATTCAAGTTGAAGAAAAGTGGTTTCGTGAAAATCGCAGAAAATTTTTTTTCAGAAACTCCGGGGTGCCTGGAGGTCGCGGTGCACCACGCGACAGTTGTATTCCAAAACTGAGTCACTCAGATCACACGAGCACCCAAGCATGCTTGAAACTCATTCAAATGCAAGTGCTTCTATCTGTTGTCTTGATTGTTTCCCACTCATTCCTTTTGGTTTGGGGAATATGTCAAACTCCCATGCCCAGAGAACTTCAGATAGAGTTCGCGGAAATGCTCAGTGGACAACCCAGGCAGGGTAAGGATCAGCATTTCCACACTACTCAGAGAATTTTTATTTTCAGGGATGGATTTTTAGCCCAATTCAAGTTGAAGAAAAGTGGTTTCGTGAAAATCGCAGAAAATTTTTTTTCAGAAACTCCGGGGTGCTTGGAGGTCGCGGTGCACCACGCGACAGTTGTATTCCAAAACTGAGTCACTCAGATCACACGAGTACCCAAGCATGCTTGAAACTCATTCAAATGCAAGTGCTTCTATCTGTTGTCTTGATTGTTTCCCACTCATTCCTTTTGGTTTGGGGAATATGTCAAAATCCCACGCCCAGAGAACTTCAGATAGAGTTCGCGGAAATGCTCAGTGGACAACCCAGGCAGGGTAAGGATCAGCATTTCCACACTGCTCCGAGAATTTTTATTTTCAGGGATGGATTTTTAGCCCAATTCAAGTTGAAGAAAAGTGGTTTCGTGAAAATCGCAGAAAATTTTTTTTCAGAAACTCCGGGGTGCCTGGAGGTCGTGGTGCACCACGCGACAGTTGTATTCCAAAACTGAGTCACTCAGATCACACGAGCACCCAAGCATGCTTGAAACTCATTCAAATGCAAGTGCTTCTATCTGTTGTCTTGATTGTTTCCCACTCATTCCTTTTGGTTTGGGGAATATGTCAAAATCCCATGCCCAGAGAACTTCAGATAGAGTTCGCGGAAATGCTCAGTGGACAACCCAGGCAGGGTAAGGATCAGCATTTCCACACTACTCAGAGAATTTTTATTTTCAGGGATGGATTTTTAGCCCAATTCAAGTTGAAGAAAAGTGGTTTCGTGAAAATCGCAGAAAATTGTTTTTCAGAAACTCCGGGGTGCCTGGAGGTCGCGGTGCACCACGCGACAGTTGTATTCCAAAACTGAGTCACTCAGATCACACGAGCACCCAAGCATGCTTGAAACTCATTCAAATGCAAGTGCTTCTATCTGTTGTCTTGATTGTTTCCCACTCATTCCTTTTGGTTTGGGGAATATGTCAAACTCCCACGCCCAGAGAACTTCAGATAGAGTTCGCGGAAATGCTCAGTGGACAACCCAGGCAGGGTAAGGATCAGCATTTCCACACTACTCAGAGAATTTTTATTTTCAGGGATGGATTTTTAGCCCAATTCAAGTTGAAGAAAAGTGGTTTCGTGAAAATCGCAGAAAATTTTTTTTCAGAAACTCCGGGGTGCCTGGAGGTCGCGGTGCACCACGCGACAGTTGTATTCCAAAACTGAGTCACTTAGATCACACGAGCACCCAAGCATTCTTGAAACTCATTCAAATGCAAGTGCTTCTATCTGTTGTCTTGATTGTTTCCCACTCATTCCTTTTGGTTTGGGGAATATATCAAAATCCCATGCCCAGAGAACTTCAGATAGAGTTCGCGGAAATGCTCAGTGGACAACCCAGGCAGGGTAAGGATTAGCATTTCCACACTACTCAGAGAATTTTTATTTTCAGGGATGGATTTTTAGCCCAATTCAAGTTGAAGAAAAGTGGTTTCGTGAAAATCGCAGAAAATTTTTTTTCAGAAACTCCGGGGTGCCTGGAGGTCGCAGTGCACCACGCGACAGTTGTATTCCAAAACTGAGTCACTCAGATCACACGAGCACCCAAGCATGCTTGAAACTCATTCAAATGCAAGTGCTTCTATCTGTTGTCTTGATTGTTTCCCACTCATTCCTTTTGGTTTGGGGAATATCTCAAAATCCCATGCCCAGAGAACTTCAGATAGAGTTCGCCGAAATGCTCAGTGGACAACCCAGGCAGGGTAAGGATCAGCATTTCCACACTACTCAGAGAATTTTTATTTTCAGGGATGGATTTTTAGCCCAATTCAAGTTGAAGAAAAGTGGTTTCGTGAAAATCGCAGAAAATTTTTTTTCAGAAACTCCGGGGTGCCTGGAGGTCGCGGTGCACCACGCGACAGTTGTATTCCAAAACTGAGTCACTCAGATCACACGAGCACCCAAGCATGCTTGAAACTCATTCAAATGCAAGTGCTTCTATCTGTTGTCTTGATTGTTTCCCACTCATTCCTATTGGTTTGGGGAATATGTCAAAATCCCATGCCCAGAGAACTTCAGATAGAGTTCGCGGAAATGCTCAGTGGACAACCCAGGCAGGGTAAGGATCAGCATTTCCACACTACTCAGAGAATTTTTATTTTCAGGGATGGATTTTTAGCCCAATTCAAGTTGAAGAAAAGTGGTTTCGTGAAAATCGCAGAAAATTTTTTTTCAGAAACTCCGGGGTGCTTGGAGGTCGCGGTGCACCACGCGACAGTTGTATTCCAAAACTGAGTCACTCAGATCACACGAGTACCCAAGCATGCTTGAAACTCATTCAAATGCAAGTGCTTCTATCTGTTGTCTTGATTGTTTCCCACTCATTCCTTTTGGTTTGGGGAATATGTCAAAATCCCACGCCCAGAGAACTTCAGATAGAGTTCGCGGAAATGCTCAGTGGACAACCCAGGCAGGGTAAGGATCAGCATTTCCACACTGCTCCTAGAATTTTTATTTTCAGGGATGGATTTTTAGCCCAATTCAAGTTGAAGAAAAGTGGTTTCGTGAAAATCGCAGAAAATTTTTTTTCAGAAACTCCGGGGTGCCTGGAGGTCGCAGTGCACCACGCGACAGTTGTATTCCAAAACTGAGTCACTCAGATCACACGAGCACCCAAGCATGCTTGAAACTCATTCAAATGCAAGTGCTTCTATCTGTTGTCTTGATTGTTTCCCACTCATTCCTTTTGGTTTGGGGAATATGTAAAAATCTTATGCCCAGAGAACTTCAGATAGAGTTCGCGGAAATGCTCAGTGGACAACCCAGGCAGGGTAAGGATCAGCATTTCCACACTACTCAGAGAATTTTTATTTTCAGGGATGGATTTTTAGCCCAATTCAAGTTGAAGAAAAGTGGTTTCGTGAAAATCGCAGAAAATTGTTTTTCAGAAACTCCGGGGTGCCTGGAGGTCGCGGTGCACCACGCGACAGTTGTATTCCAAAACTGAGTCACTCAGATCACACGAGCACCCAAGCATGCTTGAAACTCATTCAAATGCAAGTGCTTCTATCTGTTGTCTTGATTGTTTCCCACTCATTCCTTTTGGTTTGGGGAATATGTCAAACTCCCATGCCCAGAGAACTTCAGATAGAGTTCGCGGAAATGCTCAGTGGACAACCCAGGCAGGGTAAGGATCAGCATTTCCACACTGCTCCGAGAATTTTTATTTTCAGGGATGGATTTTTAGCCCAATTCAAGTTGAAGAAAAGTGGTTTCGTGAAAATCGCAGAAAATTTTTTTTCAGAAACTCCGGGGTGCCTGGAGGTCGTGGTGCACCACGCGACAGTTGTATTCCAAAACTGAGTCACTCAGATCACACGAGCACCCAAGCATGCTTGAAACTCATTCAAATGCAAGTGCTTCTATCTGTTGTCTTGATTGTTTCCCACTCATTCCTTTTGGTTTGGGGAATATGTCAAAATCCCACGCCCAGAGAACTTCAGATAGAGTTCGCGGAAATGCTCAGTGGACAACCCAGGCAGGGTAAGGATCAGCATTTCCACTCTACTCAGAGAATTTTTATTTTCAGGGATGGATTTTTAGCCCAATTCAAGTTGAAGAAAAGTGGTTTCGTGAAAATCGCAGAAAATTGTTTTTCAGAAACTCCGGGGTGCCTGGAGGTCGCGGTGCACCACGCGACAGTTGTATTCCAAAACTGAGTCACTCAGATCACACGAGCACCCAAGCATGCTTGAAACTCATTCAAATGCAAGTGCTTCTATCTGTTGTCTTGATTGTTTCCCACTCATTCCTTTTGGTTTGGGGAATATGTCAAACTCCCACGCCCAGAGAACTTCAGATAGAGTTCGCGGAAATGCTCAGTGGACAACCCAGGCAGGGTAAGGATCAGCATTTCCACACTGCTCAGAGAATTTTTATTTTCAGGGATGGATTTTTAGCCCAATTCAAGTTGAAGAAAAGTGGTTTCGTGAAAATCGCAGAAATTTTTTTTTCAGAAACTCTGGGGTGCCTGGAGGTCGCACTGCACCACGCGACAGTTGTATTCCAAAACCGAGTCACTCAGATCACACGAGCACCCAAGCATGCTTGAAACTCATTCAAATGCAAGTGCTTCTATCTGTTGTCTTGATTGTTTCCCACTCATTCCTTTTGGTTTGGGGAATATGTCAAAATCCCATGCCCAGAGAACTTCAGATAGAGTTCGCGGAAATGCTCAGTGGACAACCCAGGCAGGGTAAGGATCAGCATTTCCACACTGCTCAGAGAATTTTTATTTTCAGGGATGGATTTTTAGCCCAATTCAAGTTGAAGAAAAGTGGTTTCGTGAAAATCGCAGAAAATTTTTTTTCAGAAACTCAGGGGTGCTTGGAGGTCGCGGTGCACCACGCGACAGTTGTATTCCAAAACTGAGTAACTCAGATCACACGAGTACCCAAGCATGCTTGAAACTCATGCAAATGCAAGTGCTTCTATCTGTTGTCTTGATTGTTTCCCACTCATTCCTTTTGGTTTGGGGAATATGTAAAAATCTTATGCCCAGAGAACTTCAGATAGAGTTCGCGGAAATGCTCAGTGGACAACCCAGGCAGGGTCAGGATCAGCATTTCCACACTACTCAGAGAATTTTTATTTTCAGGGATAAATTTTTAGCCCAATTCAAGTTGAAGAAAAGTGGTTTCGTGAAAATCGCAGAAAATTTTTTTTCAGAAACTCCGGGGTGCCTGGAGGTCGCGGTGCACCACGCGACAGTTGTATTCCAAAACTGAGTCACTTAGATCACACGAGCACCCAAGCATGCTTGAAACTCATTCAAATGCAAGTGCTTCTATCTGTTGTCTTTATTGTTTCCCACTCATTCCTTTTGGTTTGGGGAATATATCAAAATCCCATGCCCAGAGAACTTCAGATAGAGTTCGCGGAAATGCTCAGTGGACAACCCAGGCAGGGTAAGGATTAGCATTTCCACACTACTCAGAGAATTTTTATTTTCAGGGATGGATTTTTAGCCCAATTCAAGTTGAAGAAAAGTGGTTTCGTGAAAATCGCAGAAAATTTTTTTTCAGAAACTCCGGGGTGCCTGGAGGTCGCAGTGCACCACGCGACAGTTGTATTCCAAAACTGAGTCACTCAGATCACACGAGCACCCAAGCATGCTTGAAACTCATTCAAATGCAAGTGCTTCTATCTGTTGTCTTGATTGTTTCCCACTCATTCCTTTTGGTTTGGGGAATATGTCAAAATCCCATGCCCAGAGAACTTCAGATAGAGTTCGCGGAAATGCTCAGTGGACAACCCAGGCAGGGTAAGGATCAGCATTTCCACACTACTCAGAGAATTTTTATTTTCAGGGATGGATTTTTAGCCCAATTCAAGTTGAAGAAAAGTGGTTTCGTGAAAATCGCAGAAAATTTTTTTTCAGAAACTCCGGGGTGCTTGGAGGTCGCGGTGCACCACGCGACAGTTGTATTCCAAAACTGAGTCACTCAGATCACACGAGTACCCAAGCATGCTTGAAACTCATTCAAATGCAAGTGCTTCTATCTGTTGTCTTGATTGTTTCCCACTCATTCCTTTTGGTTTGGGGAATATGTCAAAATCACACGCCCAGAGAACTTCAGATAGAGTTCGCGGAAATGCTCAGTGGACAACCCAGGCAGGGTAAGGATCAGCATTTCCACACTGCTCCGAGAATTTTTATTTTCAGGGATGGATTTTTAGCCCAATTCAAGTTGAAGAAAAGTGGTTTCGTGAAAATCGCAGAAAATTTTTTTTCAGAAACTCCGGGGTGCCTGGAGGTCGCAGTGCACCACGCGACAGTTGTATTCCAAAACTGAGTCACTCAGATCACACGAGCACCCAAGCATGCTTGAAACTCATTCAAATGCAAGTGCTTCTATCTGTTGTCTTGATTGTTTCCCACTCATTCCTTTTGGTTTGGGGAATATGTAAAAATCTTATGCCCAGAGAACTTCAGATAGAGTTCGCGGAAATGCTCAGTGGACAACCCAGGCAGGGTAAGGATCAGCATTTCCACACTACTCAGATAATTTTTATTTTCAGGGATGGATTTTTAGCCCAATTCAAGTTGAAGAAAAGTGGTTTCGTGAAAATCGCAGAAAATTGTTTTTCAGAAACTCTGGGGTGCCTGGAGGTCGCGGTGCACCACGCGACAGTTGTATTCCAAAACTGAGTCACTCAGATCACACGAGCACCCAAGCATGCTTGAAACTCATTCAAATACAAGTGCTTCTATCTGTTGTCTTGATTGTTTCCCACTCATTCCTTTTGGTTTGGGGAATATGTCAAACTCCCACGCCCAGAGAACTTCAGATAGAGTTCGCGGAAATGCTCAGTGGACAACCCAGGCAGGGTAAGGATCAGCATTTCCACACTGCTCAGAGAATTTTTATTTTCAGGGATGGATTTTTAGCCCAATTCAAGTTGAAGAAAAGTGGTTTCGTGAAAATCGCAGAAATTTTTTTTTCAGAAAATCTGGGGTGCCTGGAGGTCGCGGTGCACCACGCGACAGTTGTATTCCAAAACCGAGTCACTCAGATCACACGAGCACCCAAGCATGCTTGAAACTCATTCAAATGCAAGTGCTTCTATCTGTTGTCTTGATTGTTTCCCACTCATTCCTTTTGGTTTGGGGAATATGTCAAAATCCCATGCCCAGAGAACTTCAGATAGAGTTGCGGAAATGCTCAGTGGACAACCCAGGCAGGGTAAGGATCAGCATTTCCACACTACTCAGAGAATTTTTATTTTCAGGGATGGATTTTTAGCCCAATTCAAGTTGAAGAAAAGTGGTTTCGTGAAAATCGCAGAAAATTTTTTTTCAGAAACTCCGGGGTGCCTGGAGGTCGCGGTGCACCACGCGACAGTTGTATTCCAAAACTGAGTCACTCAGATCACACGAGCACCCAAGCATGCTTGAAACTCATTCAAATGCAAGTGCTTCTATCTGTTGTCTTGATTGTTTCCCACTCATTCCTTTTGGTTTGGGGAATATGTCAAACTCCCATGCCCAGAGAACTTCAGATAGAGTTCGCGGAAATGCTCAGTGGACAACCCAGGCAGGGTAAGGATCAGCATTTCCACACTACTCAGAGAATTTTTATTTTCAGGGATGGATTTTTAGCCCAATTCAAGTTGAAGAAAAGTGGTTTCGTGAAAATCGCAGAAAATTTTTTTTCAGAAACTCCGGGGTGCTTGGAGGTCGCGGTGCACCACGCGACAGTTGTATTCCAAAACTGAGTCACTCAGATCACACGAGTACCCAAGCATGCTTGAAACTCATTCAAATGCAAGTGCTTCTATCTGTTGTCTTGATTGTTTCCCACTCATTCCTTTTGGTTTGGGGAATATGTCAAAATCCCACGCCCAGAGAACTTCAGATAGAGTTCGCGGAAATGCTCAGTGGACAACCCAGGCAGGGTAAGGATCAGCATTTCCACACTGCTCCGAGAATTTTTATTTTCAGGGATGGATTTTTAGCCCAATTCAAGTTGAAGAAAAGTGGTTTCGTGAAAATCGCAGAAATTTTTTTTTCAGAAACTCCGGGGTGCCTGGAGGTCGTGGTGCACCACGCGACAGTTGTATTCCAAAACTGAGTCACTCAGATCACACGAGCACCCAAGCATGCTTGAAACTCATTCAAATGCAAGTGCTTCTATCTGTTGTCTTGATTGTTTCCCACTCATTCCTTTTGGTTTGGGGAATATGTCAAAATCCCATGCCCAGAGAACTTCAGATAGAGTTCGCGGAAATGCTCAGTGGACAACCCAGGCAGGGTAAGGATCAGCATTTCCACACTACTCAGAGAATTTTTATTTTCAGGGATGGATTTTTAGCCCAATTCAAGTTGAAGAAAAGTGGTTTCGTGAAAATCGCAGAAAATTGTTTTTCAGAAACTCCGGGGTGCCTGGAGGTCGCGGTGCACCACGCGACAGTTGTATTCCAAAACTGAGTCACTCAGATCACACGAGCACCCAAGCATGCTTGAAACTCATTCAAATGCAAGTGCTTCTATCTTTTGTCTTGATTGTTTCCCACTCATTCCTTTTGGTTTGGGGAATATGTCAAAATCCCATGCCCAGAGAACTTCAGATAGAGTTCGCGGAAATGCTCAGTGGACAACCCAGGCAGGGGAAGGATCAGCATTTCCACACTACTCAGAGAATTTTTATTTTCAGGGATGGATTTTTAGCCCAATTCAAGTTGAAGAAAAGTGGTTTCGTGAAAATCGCAGAAAATTGTTTTTCAGAAACTCCGGGGTGCCTGGAGGTCGCGGTGCACCACGCGACAGTTGTATTCCAAAACTGAGTCACTCAGATCACACGAGCACCCAAGCATGCTTGAAACTCATTCAAATGCAAGTGCTTCTATCTGTTGTCTTGATTGTTTCCCACTCATTCCTTTTGGTTTGGGGAATATGTCAAACTCCCACGCCCAGAGAACTTCAGATAGAGTTTGCGGAAATGCTCAGTGGACAACCCAGGCAGGGTAAGGATCAGCATTTCCACACTGCTCCGAGAATTTTTATTTTCAGGGATGGATTTTTAGCCCAATTCAAGTTGAAGAAAAGTGGTTTCGTGAAAATCGCAGAAAATTTTTTTTCAGAAACTCCGGGGTGCCTGGAGGTCGTGGTGCACCACGCGACAGTTGTATTCCAAAACTGAGTCACTCAGATCACACGAGCACCCAAGCATGCTTGAAACTCATTCAAATGCAAGTGCTTCTATCTGTTGTCTTGATTGTTTCCCACTCATTCCTTTTGGTTTGGGGAATATGTCAAAATCCCATGCCCAGAGAACTTCAGATAGAGTTCGCGGAAATGCTCAGTGGACAACCCAGGCAGGGTAAGGATCAGCATTTCCACACTACTCAGAGAATTTTTATTTTCAGGGATGGATTTTTAGCCCAATTCAAGTTGAAGAAAAGTGGTTTCGTGAAAATCGCAGAAAATTGTTTTTCAGAAACTCCGGGGTGCCTGGAGGTCGCGGTGCACCACGCGACAGTTGTATTCCAAAACCGAGTCACTCAGATCACACGAGCACCCAAGCATGCTTGAAACTCATTCAAATGCAAGTGCTTCTATCTGTTGTCTTGATTGTTTCCCACTCATTCCTTTTGGTTTGGGGAATATGTCAAACTCCCACGCCCAGAGAACTTCAGATAGAGTTCGCGGAAATGCTCAGTGGACAACCCAGGCAGGGTAAGGATCAGCATTTCCACACTGCTCAGAGAATTTTTATTTTCAGGGATGGATTTTTAGCCCAATTCAAGTTGAAGAAAAGTGGTTTCGTGAAAATCGCAGAAATTTTTTTTTCAGAAACTCTGGGGTGCCTGGAGGTCGCACTGCACCACGCGACAGTTGTATTCCAAAACCGAGTCACTCAGATCACACGAGCACCCAAGCATGCTTGAAACTCATTCAAATGCAAGTGCTTCTATCTGTTGTCTTGATTGTTTCCCACTCATTCCTTTTGGTTTGGGGAATATGTCAAAATCCCATGCCCAGAGAACTTCAGATAGAGTTGCGGAAATGCTCAGTGGACAACCCAGGCAGGGTAAGGATCAGCATTTCCACACTACTCAGAGAATTTTTATTTTCAGGGATGGATTTTTAGCCCAATTCAAGTTGAAGAAAAGTGGTTTCGTGAAAATCGCAGAAAATTTTTTTTCAGAAACTCCGGGGTGCCTGGAGGTCGCGGTGCACCACGCGACAGTTGTATTCCAAAACTGAGTCACTCAGATCACACGAGCACCCAAGCATGCTTGAAACTCATTCAAAAGCAAGTGCTTCTATCTGTTGTCTTGAATGTTTCCCACTCATTCCTTTTGGTTTGGGGAAAATGTCAAAATCCCATGCCCAGAGAACTTCAGATAGAGTTCGCGGAAATGCTCAGTGGACAACCCAAGCAGGGTAAGGATCAGCATTTCCACACTACTCAGAGAATTTTTATTTTCAGGGATGGATTTTTAGCCCAATTCAAGTTGAAGAAAAGTGGTTTCGTGAAAATCGCAGAAAATTTTTTTTCAGAAACTCCGGGGTGCCTGGAGGTCGTGGTGCACCACGCGACAGTTGTATTCCAAAACTGAGTCACTCAGATCACACGAGCACCCAAGCATGCTTGAAACTCATTCAAATGCAAGTGCTTCTATCTGTTGTCTTGATTGTTTCCCACTCATTCCTTTTGGTTTGGGGAATATGTCAAAATCCCATGCCCAGAGAACTTCAGATAGAGTTCGCGGAAATGCTCAGTGTACAACCCAGGCAGGGTAAGGATCAGCATTTCCACACTACTCAGAGAATTTTTATTTTCAGGGATGGATTTTTAGCCCAATTCAAGTTGAAGAAAAGTGGTTTCGTGAAAATCGCAGAAAATTTTTTTTCAGAAACTCCGTGGTGCCTGGAGGTCGCGGTGCACCACGCGACAGTTGTATTCCAAAACTGAGTCACTCAGATCACACGAGCACCCAAGCATGCTTGAAACTCATTCAAATGCAAGTGCTTCTATCTGTTGTCTTGATTGTTTCCCACTCATTCCTTTTGGTTTGGGGAATATGTCAAAATCCCATGCCCAGAGAACTTCAGATAGAGTTCGCGGAAATGCTCAGTGGACAACCCAGGCAGGGTAAGGATCAGCATTTCCACACTACTCAGAGAATTTTTATTTTCAGGGATGGATTTTTAGCCCAATTCAAGTTGAAGAAAAGTGGTTTCGTGAAAATCGCAGAAATTTTTTTTTCAGAAACTCCGGGGTGCCTGGAGGTCGCGGTTCACCACGCGACAGTTGTATTCCAAAACTGAGTCACTCAGATCACACGAGTACCCAAGCATGCTTGAAACTCATTCAAATGCAAGTGCTTCTATCTGTTGTCTTGATTGTTTCCCACTCATTCCTTTTGGTTTGGGGAATATGTCAAAATCCCATGCCCAGAGAACTTCAGATAGAGTTGCGGAAATGCTCAGTGGACAACCCAGGCAGGGTAAGGATCAGCATTTCCACACCACTCAGAGAATTTTTATTTTCAGGGATGGATTTTTAGCCCAATTCAAGTTGAAGAAAAGTGGTTTCGTGAAAATCGCAGAAAATTTTTTTTCAGAAACTCCGGGGTGCCTGGAGGTCGCGGTGCACCACGCGACAGTTGTATTCCAAAACTGAGTCACTCAGATCACACGAGCACCCAAGCATGCTTGAAACTCATTCAAATGCAAGTGCTTCTATCTGTTGTCTTGAATGTTTCCCACTCATTCCTTTTGGTTTGGGGAAAATGTCAAAATCCCATGCCCAGAGAACTTCAGATAGAGTTCGCGGAAATGCTCAGTGGACAACCCAGGCAGGGTAAGGATCAGCATTTCCACACTACTCAGAGAATTTTTATTTTCAGGGATGGATTTTTAGCCCAATTCAAGTTGAAGAAAAGTGGTTTCGTGAAAATCGCAGAAAATTTTTTTTCAGAAACTCCGGGGTGCCTGGAGGTCGTGGTGCACCACGCGACAGTTGTATTCCAAAACTGAGTCACTCAGATCACACGAGCACCCAAGCATTCTTGAAACTCATTCAAATGCAAGTGCTTCTATCTGTTGTCTTGATTGTTTCCCACTCATTCCTGTTGGTTTGGGGAATATGTCAAAATCCCATGCCCAGAGAACTTCAGATAGAGTTCGCGGAAATGCTCTGTGGACAACCCAGGCAGGGTAAGGATCAGCATTTCCACACTACTCAGAGAATTTTTATTTTCAGGGATGGATTTTTAGCCCAATTCAAGTTGAAGAAATGTGGTTTTGTGAGAATCGCAGAAATTTTTTTTTCAGAAACTCCGGGGTGCCTGGAGGTCGCGGTGCACCACGCGACAGTTGTATTCCAAAACTGAGTCACTCAGATCACACGAGCACCCAAGCATGCTTGAAACTCATTCAAATGCAAGTGCTTCTATCTGTTGTCTTGATTGTTTCCCACTCATTCCTTTTGGTTTGGGGAATATGTCAAAATCCCATGCCCAGAGAACTTCAGATAGAGTTCGCGGAAATGCTCAGTGGACAACCCAGGCAGGGTAAGGATCAGCATTTCCACACTACTCAGAGAATTTTTATTTTCAGGGATGGATTTTTAGCCCAATTCAAGTTGAAGAAAAGTGGTTTCGTGAAAATCGCAGAAAATTTTTTTTCAGAAACTCCGTGGTGCCTGGAGGTCGCGGTGCACCACGCGACAGTTGTATTCCAAAACTAAGTCACTCAGATCACACGAGCACCCAAGCATGCTTGAAACTCATTCAAATGCAAGTGCTTCTATCTGTTGTCTTGATTGTTTCCCACTCATTCCTTTTGGTTTGGGGAATATGTCAAACTCCCACGCCCAGAGAACTTCAGATAGAGTTCGCGGAAATGCTCAGTGGACAACCCAGGCAGGGTAAGGATCAGCATTTCCACACTGCTCAGAGAATTTTTATTTTCAGGGATGGATTTTTAGCCCAATTCAAGTTGAAGAAAAGTGGTTTCGTGAAAATCGCAGAAATTTTTTTTTCAGAAACTCTGGGGTGCCTGGAGGTCGCACTGCACCACGCGACAGTTGTATTCCAAAACCGAGTCACTCAGATCACACGAGCACCCAAGCATGCTTGAAACTCATTCAAATGCAAGTGCTTCTATCTGTTGTCTTGATTGTTTCCCACTCATTCCTTTTGGTTTGGGGAATATGTCAAAATCCCATGCCCAGAGAACTTCAGATAGAGTTCGCGGAAATGCTCAGTGGACAACCCAGGCAGGGTAAGGATCAGCATTTCCACACTGCTCAGAGACTTTTTATTTTCAGGGATGGATTTTTAGCCCAATTCAAGTTGAAGAAAAGTGGTTTCGTGAAAATCGCAGAAAATTTTTTTTCAGAAACTCCGGGGTGCCTGGAGGTCGCGGTGCACCACGCGACAGTTGTATTCCAAAACTGAGTCACTCAGATCACACGAGTACCCAAGCATGCTTGAAACTCATTCAAATGCAAGTGCTTCTATCTGTTGTCTTGATTGTTTCCCACTCATTCCTTTTGGTTTGGGGAATATGTAAAAATCTTATGCCCAGAGAACTTCAGATAGAGTTCGCGGAAATGCTCAGTGGACAACCCAGGCAGGGTCAGGATCAGCATTTCCACACTACTCAGAGAATTTTTATTTTCAGGGATAAATTTTTAGCCCAATTCAAGTTGAAGAAAAGTGGTTTCGTGAAAATCGCAGAAAATTTTTTTTCAGAAACTCCGGGGTGCCTGGAGGTCGCGGTGCACCACGCGACAGTTGTATTCCAAAACTGAGTCACTTAGATCACACGAGCACCCAAGCATGCTTGAAACTCATTCAAATGCAAGTGCTTCTATCTGTTGTCTTGATTGTTTCCCACTCATTCCTTTTGGTTTGGGGAATATGTCAAAATCCCATGCCCAGAGAACTTCAGATAGAGTTCGCGGAAATGCTCAGTGGACAACCCAGGCAGGGTAAGGATCAGCATTTCCACACTACTCAGAGAATTTTTATTTTCAGGGATGGATTTTTAGCCCAATTCAAGTTGAAGAAAAGTGGTTTCGTGAAAATCGCAGAAAATTTTTTTTCAGAAACTCCGGGGTGCTTGGAGGTCGCGGTGCACCACGCGACAGTTGTATTCCAAAACTGAGTCACTCAGATCACACGAGTACCCAAGCATGCTTGAAACTCATTCAAATGCAAGTGCTTCTATCTGTTGTCTTGATTGTTTCCCACTCATTCCTTTTGGTTTGGGGAATATGTCAAAATCCCACGCCCAGAGAACTTCAGATAGAGTTCGCGGAAATGCTCAGTGGACAACCCAGGCAGGGTAAGGATCAGCATTTCCACACTGCTCCGAGAATTTTTATTTTCAGGGATGGATTTTTAGCCCAATTCAAGTTGAAGAAAAGTGGTTTCGTGAAAATCGCAGAAAATTTTTTTTCAGAAACTCCGGGGTGCCTGGAGGTCGCAGTGCACCACGCGACAGTTGTATTCCAAAACTGAGTCACTCAGATCACACGAGCACCCAAGCATGCTTGAAACTCATTCAAATGCAAGTGCTTCTATCTGTTGTCTTGATTGTTTCCCACTCATTCCTTTTGGTTTGGGGAATATGTAAAAATCTTATGCCCAGAGAACTTCAGATAGAGTTCGCGGAAATGCTCAGTGGACAACCCAGGCAGGGTAAGGATCAGCATTTCCACACTACTCAGATAATTTTTATTTTCAGGGATGGATTTTTAGCCCAATTCAAGTTGAAGAAAAGTGGTTTCGTGAAAATCGCAGAAAATTGTTTTTCAGAAACTCCGGGGTGCCTGGAGGTCGCGGTGCACCACGCGACAGTTGTATTCCAAAACTGAGTCACTCAGATCACACGAGCACCCAAGCATGCTTGAAACTCATTCAAATACAAGTGCTTCTATCTGTTGTCTTGATTGTTTCCCACTCATTCCTTTTGGTTTGGGGAATATGTCAAACTCCCACGCCCAGAGAACTTCAGATAGAGTTCGCGGAAATGCTCAGTGGACAACCCAGGCAGGGTAAGGATCAGCATTTCCACACTGCTCAGAGAATTTTTATTTTCAGGGATGGATTTTTAGCCCAATTCAAGTTGAAGAAAAGTGGTTTCGTGAAAATCGCAGAAATTTTTTTTTCAGAAACTCTGGGGTGCCTGGAGGTCGCGGTGCACCACGCGACAGTTGTATTCCAAAACCGAGTCACTCAGATCACACGAGCACCCAAGCATGCTTGAAACTCATTCAAATGCAAGTGCTTCTATCTGTTGTCTTGATTGTTTCCCACTCATTCCTTTTGGTTTGGGGAATATGTCAAAATCCCATGCCCAGAGAACTTCAGATAGAGTTGCGGAAATGCTCAGTGGACAACCCAGGCAGGGTAAGGATCAGCATTTCCACACTACTCAGAGAATTTTTATTTTCAGGGATGGATTTTTAGCCCAATTCAAGTTGAAGAAAAGTGGTTTCGTGAAAATCGCAGAAAATTTTTTTTCAGAAACTCCGGGGTGCCTGGAGGTCGCGGTGCACCACGCGACAGTTGTATTCCAAAACTGAGTCACTCAGATCACACGAGCACCCAAGCATGCTTGAAACTCATTCAAATGCAAGTGCTTCTATCTGTTGTCTTGATTGTTTCCCACTCATTCCTTTTGGTTTGGGGAATATGTCAAACTCCCATGCCCAGAGAACTTCAGATAGAGTTCGCGGAAATGCTCAGTGGACAACCCAGGCAGGGTAAGGATCAGCATTTCCACACTACTCAGAGAATTTTTATTTTCAGGGATGGATTTTTAGCCCAATTCAAGTTGAAGAAAAGTGGTTTCGTGAAAATCGCAGAAAATTTTTTTTCAGAAACTCCGGGGTGCTTGGAGGTCGCGGTGCACCACGCGACAGTTGTATTCCAAAACTGAGTCACTCAGATCACACGAGTACCCAAGCATGCTTGAAACTCATTCAAATGCAAGTGCTTCTATCTGTTGTCTTGATTGTTTCCCACTCATTCCTTTTGGTTTGGGGAATATGTCAAAATCCCACGCCCAGAGAACTTCAGATAGAGTTCGCGGAAATGCTCAGTGGACAACCCAGGCAGGGTAAGGATCAGCATTTCCACACTGCTCCGAGAATTTTTATTTTCAGGGATGGATTTTTAGCCCAATTCAAGTTGAAGAAAATTGGTTTCGTGAAAATCGCAGAAATTTTTTTTTCAGAAACTCCGGGGTGCCTGGAGGTCGTGGTGCACCACGCGACAGTTGTATTCCAAAACTGAGTCACTCAGATCACACGAGCACCCAAGCATGCTTGAAACTCATTCAAATGCAAGTGCTTCTATCTGTTGTCTTGATTGTTTCCCACTCATTCCTTTTGGTTTGGGGAATATGTCAAAATCCCATGCCCAGAGAACTTCAGATAGAGTTCGCGGAAATGCTCAGTGGACAACCCAGGCAGGGTAAGGATCAGCATTTCCACACTACTCAGAGAATTTTTATTTTCAGGGATGGATTTTTAGCCCAATTCAAGTTGAAGAAAAGTGGTTTCGTGAAAATCGCAGAAAATTGTTTTTCAGAAACTCCGGGGTGCCTGGAGGTCGCGGTGCACCACGCGACAGTTGTATTCCAAAACTGAGTCACTCAGATCACACGAGCACCCAAGCATGCTTGAAACTCATTCAAATGCAAGTGCTTCTATCTTTTGTCTTGATTGTTTCCCACTCATTCCTTTTGGTTTGGGGAATATGTCAAAATCCCATGCCCAGAGAACTTCAGATAGAGTTCGCGGAAATGCTCAGTGGACAACCCAGGCAGGGTAAGGATCAGCATTTCCACACTACTCAGAGAATTTTTATTTTCAGGGATGGATTTTTAGCCCAATTCAAGTTGAAGAAAAGTGGTTTCGTGAAAATCGCAGAAAATTGTTTTTCAGAAACTCCGGGGTGCCTGGAGGTCGCGGTGCACCACGCGACAGTTGTATTCCAAAACTGAGTCACTCAGATCACACGAGCACCCAAGCATGCTTGAAACTCATTCAAATGCAAGTGCTTCTATCTGTTGTCTTGATTGTTTCCCACTCATTCCTTTTGGTTTGGGGAATATGTCAAACTCCCACGCCCAGAGAACTTCAGATAGAGTTTGCGGAAATGCTCAGTGGACAACCCAGGCAGGGTAAGGATCAGCATTTCCACACTGCTCCGAGAATTTTTATTTTCAGGGATGGATTTTTAGCCCAATTCAAGTTGAAGAAAAGTGGTTTCGTGAAAATCGCAGAAAATTTTTTTTCAGAAACTCCGGGGTGCCTGGAGGTCGTGGTGCACCACGCGACAGTTGTATTCCAAAACTGAGTCACTCAGATCACACGAGCACCCAAGCATGCTTGAAACTCATTCAAATGCAAGTGCTTCTATCTGTTGTCTTGATTGTTTCCCACTCATTCCTTTTGGTTTGGGGAATATGTCAAAATCCCATGCCCAGAGAACTTCAGATAGAGTTCGCGGAAATGCTCAGTGGACAACCCAGGCAGGGTAAGGATCAGCATTTCCACACTACTCAGAGAATTTTTATTTTCAGGGATGGATTTTTAGCCCAATTCAAGTTGAAGAAAAGTGGTTTCGTGAAAATCGCAGAAAATTGTTTTTCAGAAACTCCGGGGTGCCTGGAGGTCGCGGTGCACCACGCGACAGTTGTATTCCAAAACCGAGTCACTCAGATCACACGAGCACCCAAGCATGCTTGAAACTCATTCAAATGCAAGTGCTTCTATCTGTTGTCTTGATTGTTTCCCACTCATTCCTTTTGGTTTGGGGAATATGTCAAACTCCCACGCCCAGAGAACTTCAGATAGAGTTCGCGGAAATGCTCAGTGGACAACCCAGGCAGGGTAAGGATCAGCATTTCCACACTGCTCAGAGAATTTTTATTTTCAGGGATGGATTTTTAGCCCAATTCAAGTTGAAGAAAAGTGGTTTCGTGAAAATCGCAGAAATTTTTTTTTCAGAAACTCTGGGGTGCCTGGAGGTCGCACTGCACCACGCGACAGTTGTATTCCAAAACCGAGTCACTCAGATCACACGAGCACCCAAGCATGCTTGAAACTCATTCAAATGCAAGTGCTTCTATCTGTTGTCTTGATTGTTTCCCACTCATTCCTTTTGGTTTGGGGAATATGTCAAAATCCCATGCCCAGAGAACTTCAGATAGAGTTGCGGAAATGCTCAGTGGACAACCCAGGCAGGGTAAGGATCAGCATTTCCACACTACTCAGAGAATTTTTATTTTCAGGGATGGATTTTTAGCCCAATTCAAGTTGAAGAAAAGTGGTTTCGTGAAAATCGCAGAAAATTTTTTTTCAGAAACTCCGGGGTGCCTGGAGGTCGCGGTGCACCACGCGACAGTTGTATTCCAAAACTGAGTCACTCAGATCACACGAGCACCCAAGCATGCTTGAAACTCATTCAAAAGCAAGTGCTTCTATCTGTTGTCTTGAATGTTTCCCACTCATTCCTTTTGGTTTGGGGAAAATGTCAAAATCCCATGCCCAGAGAACTTCAGATAGAGTTCGCGGAAATGCTCAGTGGACAACCCAAGCAGGGTAAGGATCAGCATTTCCACACTACTCAGAGAATTTTTATTTTCAGGGATGGATTTTTAGCCCAATTCAAGTTGAAGAAAAGTGGTTTCGTGAAAATCGCAGAAATTTTTTTTTCAGAAACTCCGGGGTGCCTGGAGGTCGTGGTGCACCACGCGACAGTTGTATTCCAAAACTGAGTCACTCAGATCACACGAGCACCCAAGCATTCTTGAAACTCATTCAAATGCAAGTGCTTCTATCTGTTGTCTTGATTGTTTCCCACTCATTCCTTTTGGTTTGGGGAATATGTCAAAATCCCATGCCCAGAGAACTTCAGATAGAGTTCGCGGAAATGCTCAGTGGACAACCCAGGCAGGGTAAGGATCAGCATTTCCACACTACTCAGAGAATTTTTATTTTCAGGGATGGATTTTTAGCCCAATTCAAGTTGAAGAAATGTGGTTTTGTGAGAATCGCAGAAATTTTTTTTTCAGAAACTCCGGGGTGCCTGGAGGTCGCGGTGCACCACGCGACAGTTGTATTCCAAAACTGAGTCACTCAGATCACACGAGCACCCAAGCATGCTTGAAACTCATTCAAATGCAAGTGCTTCTATCTGTTGTCTTGATTGTTTCCCACTCATTCCTTTTGGTTTGGGGAATATGTCAAAATCCCATGCCCAGAGAACTTCAGATAGAGTTCGCGGAAATGCTCAGTGTACAACCCAGGCAGGGTAAGGATCAGCATTTCCACACTACTCAGAGAATTTTTATTTTCAGGGATGGATTTTTAGCCCAATTCAAGTTGAAGAAAAGTGGTTTCGTGAAAATCGCAGAAAATTTTTTTTCAGAAACTCCGTGGTGCCTGGAGGTCGCGGTGCACCACGCGACAGTTGTATTCCAAAACTGAGTCACTCAGATCACACGAGCACCCAAGCATGCTTGAAACTCATTCAAATGCAAGTGCTTCTATCTGTTGTCTTGATTGTTTCCCACTCATTCCTGTTGGTTTGGGGAATATGTCAAAATCCCATGCCCAGAGAACTTCAGATAGAGTTCGCGGAAATGCTCAGTGGACAACCCAGGCAGGGTAAGGATCAGCATTTCCACACTACTCAGAGAATTTTTATTTTCAGGGATGGATTTTTAGCCCAATTCAAGTTGAAGAAATGTGGTTTTGTGAGAATCGCAGAAATTTTTTTTTCAGAAACTCCGGGGTGCCTGGAGGTCGCGGTGCACCACGCGACAGTTGTATTCCAAAACTGAGTCACTCAGATCACACGAGCACCCAAGCATGCTTGAAACTCATTCAAATGCAAGTGCTTCTATCTGTTGTCTTGATTGTTTCCCACTCATTCCTTTTGGTTTGGGGAATATGTCAAAATCCCATGCCCAGAGAACTTCAGATAGAGTTCGCGGAAATGCTCAGTGGACAACCCAGGCAGGGTGAGGATCAGCATTTCCACACTACTCAGAGAATTTTTATTTTCAGGGATGGATTTTTAGCCCAATTCAAGTTGAAGAAAAGTGGTTTCGTGAAAATCGCAGAAAATTTTTTTTCAGAAACTCCGTGGTGCCTGGAGGTCGCGGTGCACCACGCGACAGTTGTATTCCAAAACTAAGTCACTCAGATCACACGAGCACCCAAGCATGCTTGAAACTCATTCAAATGCAAGTGCTTCTATCTGTTGTCTTGATTGTTTCCCACTCATTCCTTTTGGTTTGGGGAATATGTCAAACTCCCACGCCCAGAGAACTTCAGATAGAGTTCGCGGAAATGCTCAGTGGACAACCCAGGCAGGGTAAGGATCAGCATTTCCACACTGCTCAGAGAATTTTTATTTTCAGGGATGGATTTTTAGCCCAATTCAAGTTGAAGAAAAGTGGTTTCGTGAAAATCGCAGAAATTTTTTTTTCAGAAACTCTGGGGTGCCTGGAGGTCGCACTGCACCACGCGACAGTTGTATTCCAAAACCGAGTCACTCAGATCACACGAGGCCCCAAGCATGCTTGAAACTCATTCAAATGCAAGTGCTTCTATCTGTTGTCTTGATTGTTTCCCACTCATTCCTTTTGGTTTGGGGAATATGTCAAAATCCCATGCCCAGAGAACTTCAGATAGAGTTCGCGGAAATGCTCAGTGGACAACCCAGGCAGGGTAAGGATCAGCATTTCCACACTGCTCAGAGAATTTTTATTTTCAGGGATGGATTTTTAGCCCAATTCAAGTTGAAGAAAAGTGGTTTCGTGAAAATCGCAGAAAATTTTTTTTCAGAAACTCCGGGGTGCTTGGAGGTCGCGGTGCACCACGCGACAGTTGTATTCCAAAACTGAGTCACTCAGATCACACGAGTACCCAAGCATGCTTGAAACTCATTCAAATGCAAGTGCTTCTATCTGTTGTCTTGATTGTTTCCCACTCATTCCTTTTGGTTTGGGGAATATGTAAAAATCTTATGCCCAGAGAACTTCAGATAGAGTTCGCGGAAATGCTCAGTGGACAACCCAGGCAGGGTCAGGATCAGCATTTCCACACTACTCAGAGAATTTTTATTTTCAGGGATAAATTTTTAGCCCAATTCAAGTTGAAGAAAAGTGGTTTCGTGAAAATCGCAGAAAATTTTTTTTCAGAAACTCCGGGGTGCCTGGAGGTCGCGGTGCACCACGCGACAGTTGTATTCCAAAACTGAGTCACTTAGATCACACGAGCACCCAAGCATGCTTGAAACTCATTCAAATGCAAGTGCTTCTATCTGTTGTCTTGATTGTTTCCCACTCATTCCTTTTGGTTTGGGGAATATGTCAAAATCCCATGCCCAGAGAACTTCAGATAGAGTTCGCGGAAATGCTCAGTGGACAACCCAGGCAGGGTAAGGATCAGCATTTCCACACTACTCAGAGAATTTTTATTTTCAGGGATGGATTTTTAGCCCAATTCAAGTTGAAGAAAAGTGGTTTCGTGAAAATCGCAGAAAATTTTTTTTCAGAAACTCCGGGGTGCTTGGAGGTCGCGGTGCACCACGCGACAGTTGTATTCCAAAACTGAGTCACTTAGATCACACGAGCACCCAAGCATGCTTGAAACTCATTCAAATGCAAGTGCTTCTATCTGTTGTCTTGATTGTTTCCCACTCATTCCTTTTGGTTTGGGGAATATGTAAAAATCTTATGCCCAGAGAACTTCAGATAGAGTTCGCGGAAATGCTCAGTGGACAACCCAGGCAGGGTAAGGATCAGCATTTCCACACTACTCAGATAATTTTTATTTTCAGGGATGGATTTTTAGCCCAATTCAAGTTGAAGAAAAGTGGTTTCGTGAAAATCGCAGAAAATTGTTTTTCAGAAACTCCGGGGTGCCTGGAGGTCGCGGTGCACCACGCGATAGTTGTATTCCAAAACTGAGTCACTCAGATCACACGAGCACCCAAGCATGCTTGAAACTCATTCAAATGCAAGTGCTTCTATCTGTTGTCTTGATTGTTTCCCACTCATTCCTTTTGGTTTGGGGAATATGTCAAACTCCCACGCCCAGAGAACTTCAGATAGAGTTCGCGGAAATGCTCAGTGGACAACCCAGGCAGGGTAAGGATCAGCATTTCCACACTGCTCAGAGAATTTTTATTTTCAGGGATGGATTTTTAGCCCAATTCAAGTTGAAGAAAAGTGGTTTCGTGAAAATCGCAGAAATTTTTTTTTCAGAAACTCTGGGGTGCCTGGAGGTCGCGGTGCACCACGCGACAGTTGTATTCCAAAACCGAGTCACTCAGATCACACGAGCACCCAAGCATGCTTGAAACTCATTCAAATGCAAGTGCTTCTATCTGTTGTCTTGATTGTTTCCCACTCATTCCTTTTGGTTTGGGGAATATGTCAAAATCCCATGCCCAGAGAACTTCAGATAGAGTTGCGGAAATGCTCAGTGGACAACCCAGGCAGGGTAAGGATCAGCATTTCCACACTACTCAGAGAATTTTTATTTTCAGGGATGGATTTTTAGCCCAATTCAAGTTGAAGAAAAGTGGTTTCGTGAAAATCGCAGAAAATTTTTTTTCAGAAACTCCGGGGTGCCTGGAGGTCGCGGTGCACCACGCGACAGTTGTATTCCAAAACCGAGTCACTCAGATCACACGAGCACCCAAGCATGCTTGAAACTCATTCAAATGCAAGTGCTTCTATCTGTTGTCTTGATTGTTTCCCACTCATTCCTTTTGGTTTGGGGAATATGTCAAACTCCCACGCCCAGAGAACTTCAGATAGAGTTCGCGGAAATGCTCAGTGGACAACCCAGGCAGGGTAAGGATCAGCATTTCCACACTGCTCAGAGAATTTTTATTTTCAGGGATGGATTTTTAGCCCAATTCAAGTTGAAGAAAAGTGGTTTCGTGAAAATCGCAGAAAATTTTTTTTCAGAAACTCCGGGGTGCTTGGAGGTCGCGGTGCACCACGCGACAGTTGTATTCCAAAACTGAGTCACTCAGATCACACGAGTACCCAAGCATGCTTGAAACTCATTCAAATGCAAGTGCTTCTATCTGTTGTCTTGATTGTTTCCCACTCATTCCTTTTGGTTTGGGGAATATCTCAAAATCCCACGCCCAGAGAACTTCAGATAGAGTTCGCGGAAATGCTCAGTGGACAACCCAGGCAGGGTAAGGATCAGCATTTCCACACTGCTCCGAGAATTTTTATTTTCAGGGATGGATTTTTAGCCCAATTCAAGTTGAAGAAAAGTGGTTTCGTGAAAATCGCAGAAAATTTTTTTTCAGAAACTCCGGGGTGCCTGGAGGTCGTGGTGCACCACGCGACAGTTGTATTCCAAAACTGAGTCACTCAGATCACACGAGCACCCAAGCATGCTTGAAACTCATTCAAATGCAAGTGCTTCTACCTGTTGTCTTGATTGTTTCCCACTCATTCCTTTTGGTTTGGGGAATATGTCAAAATCCCATGCCCAGAGAACTTCAGATAGAGTTCGCGGAAATGCTCAGTGGACAACCCAGGCAGGGTAAGGATCAGCATTTCCACACTACTCAGAGAATTTTTATTTTCAGGGATGGATTTTTAGCCCAATTCAAGTTGAAGAAAAGTGGTTTCGTGAAAATCGCAGAAAATTGTTTTTCAGAAACTCCGGGGTGCCTGGAGGTCGCGGTGCACCACGCGACAGTTGTATTCCAAAACTGAGTCACTCAGATCACACGAGCACCCAAGCATGCTTGAAACTCATTCAAATGCAAGTGCTTCTATCTGTTGTCTTGATTGTTTCCCACTCATTCCTTTTGGTTTGGGGAATATGTCAAAATCCCATGCCCAGAGAACTTCAGATAGAGTTCGCGGAAATGCTCAGTGGACAACCCAGGCAGGGTAAGGATCAGCATTTCCACACTGCTCCGAGAATTTTTATTTTCAGGGATGGATTTTTAGCCCAATTCAAGTTGAAGAAAAGTGGTTCGTGAAAATCGCAGAAAATTTTTTTTCAGAAACTCCGGGGTGCCTGGAGGTCGTGGTGCACCACGCGACAGTTGTATTCCAAAACTGAGTCACTCAGATCACACGAGCACCCAAGCATGCTTGAAACTCATTCAAATGCAAGTGCTTCTATCTGTTGTCTTGATTGTTTCCCACTCATTCCTTTTGGTTTGGGGAATATGTCAAGCTCCCACGCCCAGAGAACTTCAGATAGAGTTCGCGGAAATGCTCAGTGGACAACCCAGGCAGGGTAAGGATCAGCATTTCCACACTGCTCAGAGAATTTTTATTTTCAGGGATGGATTTTTAGCCCAATTCAAGTTGAAGAAAAGTGGTTTCGTGAAAATCGCAGAAATTTTTTTTTCAGAAACTCTGGGGTGCCTGGAGGTCGCGGTGCACCACGCGACAGTTGTATTCCAAAACCGAGTCACTCAGATCACACGAGCACCCAAGCATGCTTGAAACTCATTCAAATGCAAGTGCTTCTATCTGTTGTCTTGATTGTTTCCCACTCATTCCTTTTGGTTTGGGGAATATGTCAAAATCCCATGCCCAGAGAACTTCAGATAGAGTTGCGGAAATGCTCAGTGGACAACCCAGGCAGGGTAAGGATCAGCATTTCCACACTACTCAGAGAATTTTTATTTTCAGGGATGGATTTTTAGCCCAATTCAAGTTGAAGAAAAGTGGTTTCGTGAAAATCGCAGAAAATTGTTTTTCAGAAACTCCGGGGTGCCTGGAGGTCGCGGTGCACCACGCGACAGTTGTATTCCAAAACCGAGTCACTCAGATCACACGAGCACCCAAGCATGCTTGAAACTCATTCAAATGCAAGTGCTTCTATCTGTTGTCTTGATTGTTTCCCACTCATTCCTTTTGGTTTGGGGAATATGTCAAACTCCCACGCCCAGAGAACTTCAGATAGAGTTCGCGGAAATGCTCAGTGGACAACCCAGGCAGGGTAAGGATCAGCATTTCCACACTGCTCAGAGAATTTTTATTTTCAGGGATGGATTTTTAGCCCAATTCAAGTTGAAGAAAAGTGGTTTCGTGAAAATCGCAGAAAATTTTTTTTCAGAAACTCCGGGGTGCTTGGAGGTCGCGGTGCACCACGCGACAGTTGTATTCCAAAACTGAGTCACTCAGATCACACGAGTACCCAAGCATGCTTGAAACTCATTCAAATGCAAGTGCTTCTATCTGTTGTCTTGATTGTTTCCCACTCATTCCTTTTGGTTTGGGGAATATCTCAAAATCCCACGCCCAGAGAACTTCAGATAGAGTTCGCGGAAATGCTCAGTGGACAACCCAGGCAGGGTAAGGATCAGCATTTCCACACTGCTCCGAGAATTTTTATTTTCAGGGATGGATTTTTAGCCCAATTCAAGTTGAAGAAAAGTGGTTTCGTGAAAATCGCAGAAAATTTTTTTTCAGAAACTCCGGGGTGCCTGGAGGTCGTGGTGCACCACGCGACAGTTGTATTCCAAAACTGAGTCACTCAGATCACACGAGCACCCAAGCATGCTTGAAACTCATTCAAATGCAAGTGCTTCTACCTGTTGTCTTGATTGTTTCCCACTCATTCCTTTTGGTTTGGGGAATATGTCAAAATCCCATGCCCAGAGAACTTCAGATAGAGTTCGCGGAAATGCTCAGTGGACAACCCAGGCAGGGTAAGGATCAGCATTTCCACACTACTCAGAGAATTTTTATTTTCAGGGATGGATTTTTAGCCCAATTCAAGTTGAAGAAAAGTGGTTTCGTGAAAATCGCAGAAAATTGTTTTTCAGAAACTCCGGGGTGCCTGGAGGTCGCGGTGCACCACGCGACAGTTGTATTCCAAAACTGAGTCACTCAGATCACACGAGCACCCAAGCATGCTTGAAACTCATTCAAATGCAAGTGCTTCTATCTGTTGTCTTCATTGTTTCCCACTCATTCCTTTTGGTTTGGGGAATATGTCAAAATCCCATGCCCAGAGAACTTCAGATAGAGTTCGCGGAAATGCTCAGTGGACAACCCAGGCAGGGTAAGGATCAGCATTTCCACACTGCTCCGAGAATTTTTATTTTCAGGGATGGATTTTTAGCCCAATTCAAGTTGAAGAAAAGTGGTTCGTGAAAATCGCAGAAAATTTTTTTTCAGAAACTCCGGGGTGCCTGGAGGTCGTGGTGCACCACGCGACAGTTGTATTCCAAAACTGAGTCACTCAGATCACACGAGCACCCAAGCATGCTTGAAACTCATTCAAATGCAAGTGCTTCTATCTGTTGTCTTGATTGTTTCCCACTCATTCCTTTTGGTTTGGGGAATATGTCAAACTCCCACGCCCAGAGAACTTCAGATAGAGTTCGCGGAAATGCTCAGTGGACAACCCAGGCAGGGTAAGGATCAGCATTTCCACACTGCTCAGAGAATTTTTATTTTCAGGGATGGATTTTTAGCCCAATTCAAGTTGAAGAAAAGTGGTTTCGTGAAAATCGCAGAAATTTTTTTTTCAGAAACTCTGGGGTGCCTGGAGGTCGCGGTGCACCACGCGACAGTTGTATTCCAAAACCGAGTCACTCAGATCACACGAGCACCCAAGCATGCTTGAAACTCATTCAAAAGCAAGTGCTTCTATCTGTTGTCTTGAATGTTTCCCACTCATTCCTTTTGGTTTGGGGAAAATGTCAAAATCCCATGCCCAGAGAACTTCAGATAGAGTTCGCGGAAATGCTCAGTGGACAACCCAAGCAGGGTAAGGATCAGCATTTCCACACTACTCAGAGAATTTTTATTTTCAGGGATGGATTTTTAGCCCAATTCAAGTTGAAGAAAAGTGGTTTCGTGAAAATCGCAGAAAATTTTTTTTCAGAAACTCCGGGGTGCCTGGAGGTCGTGGTGCACCACGCGACAGTTGTATTCCAAAACTGAGTCACTCAGATCACACGAGCACCCAAGCATTCTTGAAACTCATTCAAATGCAAGTGCTTCTATCTGTTGTCTTGATTGTTTCCCACTCATTCCTTTTGGTTTGGGGAATATGTCAAAATCCCATGCCCAGAGAACTTCAGATAGAGTTCGCGGAAATGCTCAGTGGACAACCCAGGCAGGGTAAGGATCAGCATTTCCACACTACTCAGAGAATTTTTATTTTCAGGGATGGATTTTTAGCCCAATTCAAGTTGAAGAAATGTGGTTTTGTGAGAATCGCAGAAATTTTTTTTTCAGAAACTCCGGGGTGCCTGGAGGTCGCGGTGCACCACGCGACAGTTGTATTCCAAAACTGAGTCACTCAGATCACACGAGCACCCAAGCATGCTTGAAACTCATTCAAATGCAAGTGCTTCTATCTGTTGTCTTGATTGTTTCCCACTCATTCCTTTTGGTTTGGGGAATATGTCAAAATCCCATGCCCAGAGAACTTCAGATAGAGTTCGCGGAAATGCTCAGTGGACAACCCAGGCAGGGTAAGGATCAGCATTTCCACACTACTCAGAGAATTTTTATTTTCAGGGATGGATTTTTAGCCCAATTCAAGTTGAAGAAAAGTGGTTTCGTGAAAATCGCAGAAAATTTTTTTTCCGAAACTCCGGGGTGCCTGGAGGTCGCGGTGCACCACGCGACAGTTGTATTCCAAAGCTGAGTCACTCAGATCACACGAGTACCCAAGCATGCTTGAAACTCATTCAAATGCAAGTGCTTCTATGTGTTGTCTTGATTGTTTCCCACTCATTCCTTTTTGTTTGGGGAATATGTCAAAATCCCATGCCCAGAGAACTTCAGATAGAGTTCGCGGAAATGCTCAGTGGACAACCCAGGCAGGGTAAGGATCAGCATTTCCACACTACTCAGAAAATTTTTATTTTCAGGGATGGATTTTTAGCCCAATTCAAGTTGAAGAAAAGTGGTTTCGTGAAAATCGCAGAAATTTTTTTTTCAGAAACTCCGGGGTGCCTGGAGGTCGCGGTGCACCACGCGACAGTTGTATTCCAAAACTGAGTCACTCAGATCACACGAGTACCCAAGCATGCTTGAAACTCATTCAAATGCAAGTGCTTCTATCTGTTGTCTTGATTGTTTCCCACTCATTCCTTTTGGTTTGGGGAATATGTCAAAATCCCACGCCCAGAGAACTTCAGATAGAGTTCGCGGAAATGCTCAGTGGACAACCCAGGCAGGGTAAGGATCAGCATTTCCACACTGCTCCGAGAATTTTTATTTTCAGGGATGGATTTTTAGCCCAATTCAAGTTGAAGAAAAGTGGTTTCGTGAAAATCGCAGAAAATTTTTTTTCAGAAACTCTGGGGTGCCTGGAGGTTGCAGTGCACCACGCGACAGTTGTATTCCAAAACTGAGTCACTCAGATCACACGAGCACCCAAGCATGCTTGAAACTCATTCAAATGCAAGTGCTTCTATCTGTTGTCTTGATTGTTTCCCACTCATTCCTTTTGGTTTGGGGAATATGTCAAACTCCCACGCCCAGAGAACTTCAGATAGAGTTCGCGGAAATGCTCAGTGGACAACCCAGGCAGGGTAAGGATCAGCATTTCCACACTGCTCAGAGAATTTTTATTTTCAGGGATGGATTTTTAGCCCAATTCAAGTTGAAGAAAAGTGGTTTCGTGAAAATCGCAGAAATTTTTTTTTCAGAAACTCTGGGGTGCCTGGAGGTCGCGGTGCACCACGCGACAGTTGTATTCCAAAACCGAGTCACTCAGATCACACGAGCACCCAAGCATGCTTGAAACTCATTCAAATGCAAGTGCTTCTATCTGTTGTCTTGATTGTTTCCCACTCATTCCTTTTGGTTTGGGGAATATGTCAAAATCCCATGCCCAGAGAACTTCAGATAGAGTTGCGGAAATGCTCAGTGGACAACCCAGGCAGGGTAAGGATCAGCATTTCCACACTACTCAGAGAATTTTTATTTTCAGGGATGGATTTTTAGCCCAATTCAAGTTGAACAAAAGTGGTTTCGTGAAAATCGCAGAAAATTTTTTTTCAGAAACTCCGGGGTGCCTGGAGGTCGCGGTGCACCACGCGACAGTTGTATTCCAAAACTGAGTCACTCAGATCACACGAGCACCCAAGCATGCTTGAAACTCATTCAAATGCAAGTGCTTCTATCTGTTGTCTTGAATGTTTCCCACTCATTCCTTTTGGTTTGGGGAAAATGTCAAAATCCCATGCCCAGAGAACTTCAGATAGAGTTCGCTGAAATGCTCAGTGGACAACCCAGGCAGGGTAAGGATCAGCATTTCCACACTACTCAGAGAATTTTTATTTTCAGGGATGGATTTTTAGCCCAATTCAAGTTGAAGAAAAGTGGTTTCGTGAAAATCGCAGAAAATTTTTTTTCAGAAACTCCGGGGTGCCTGGAGGTCGTGGTGCACCACGCGACAGTTGTATTCCAAAACTGAGTCACTCAGATCACACGAGCACCCAAGCATTCTTGAAACTCATTCAAATGCAAGTGCTTCTATCTGTTGTCTTGATTGTTTCCCACTCATTCCTGTTGGTTTGGGGAATATGTCAAAATCCCATGCCCAGAGAACTTCAGATAGAGTTCGCGGAAATGCTCTGTGGACAACCCAGGCAGGGTAAGGATCAGCATTTCCACACTACTCAGAGAATTTTTATTTTCAGGGATGGATTTTTAGCCCAATTCAAGTTGAAGAAATGTGGTTTTGTGAGAATCGCAGAAATTTTTTTTTCAGAAACTCCGGGGTGCCTGGAGGTCGCGGTGCACCACGCGACAGTTGTATTCCAAAACTGAGTCACTCAGATCACACGAGCACCCAAGCATGCTTGAAACTCATTCAAATGCAAGTGCTTCTATCTGTTGTCTTGATTGTTTCCCACTCATTCCTTTTGGTTTGGGGAATATGTCAAAATCCCATGCCCAGAGAACTTCAGATAGAGTTCGCGGAAATGCTCAGTGGACAACCCAGGCAGGGTAAGGATCAGCATTTCCACACTACTCAGAGAATTTTTATTTTCAGGGATGGATTTTTAGCCCAATTCAAGTTGAAGAAAAGTGGTTTCGTGAAAATCGCAGAAAATTTTTTTTCAGAAACTCCGTGGTGCCTGGAGGTCGCGGTGCACCACGCGACAGTTGTATTCCAAAACTAAGTCACTCAGATCACACGAGCACCCAAGCATGCTTGAAACTCATTCAAATGCAAGTGCTTCTATCTGTTGTCTTGATTGTTTCCCACTCATTCCTTTTGGTTTGGGGAATATGTCAAAATCCCATGCCCAGAGAACTTCAGATAGAGTTCGCGGAAATGCTCAGTGGACAACCCAGGCAGGGTAAGGATCAGCATTTCCACACTACTCAGAGAATTTTTATTTTCAGGGATGGATTTTTAGCCCAATTCAAGTTGAAGAAAAGTGGTTTCGTGAAAATCGCAGAAAATTTTTTTTCCGAAACTCCGGGGTGCCTGGAGGTCGCGATGCACCACGCGACAGTTGTATTCCAAAGCTGAGTCACTCAGATCACACGAGTACCCAAGCATGCTTGAAACTCATTCAAATGCAAGTGCTTCTATCTGTTGTCTTGATTGTTTCCCACTCATTCCTTTTTGTTTGGGGAATATGTCAAAATCCCATGCCCAGAGAACTTCAGATAGAGTTCGCGGAAATGCTCAGTGGACAACCCAGGCAGGGTAAGGATCAGCATTTCCACACTACTCAGAGAATTTTTATTTTCAGGGATGGATTTTTAGCCCAATTCAAGTTGAAGAAAAGTGGTTTCGTGAAAATCGCAGAAATTTTTTTTTCAGAAACTCCGGGGTGCCTGGAGGTCGCGGTGCACCACGCGACAGTTGTATTCCAAAACTGAGTCACTCAGATCACACGAGTACCCAAGCATGCTTGAAACTCATTCAAATGCAAGTGCTTCTATCTGTTGTCTTGATTGTTTCCCACTCATTCCTTTTGGTTTGGGGAATATGTCAAAATCCCATGCCCAGAGAACTTCAGATAGAGTTCGCGGAAATGCTCAGTGGACAACCCAGGCAGGGTAAGGATCAGCATTTCCACACTACTCAGAGAATTTTTATTTTCAGGGATGGATTTTTAGCCCAATTCAAGTTGAAGAAAAGTGGTTTCGTGAGAATCGCAGAAAATTTTTTTTCAGAAACTCCGGGGTGCCTAGAGGTCGCGGTGCACCACGCGACAGTTGTCTTCCAAAACTGAGTCACTCAGATCACACGAGCACCCAAGCATGCTTGAAACTCATTCAAATGCAAGTGCTTCTATCTGTTGTCTTGATTGTTTCCCACTCATTCCTTTTGGTTTGGGGAATATGTCAAAATCCCATGCCCAGAGAACTTCAGATAGAGTTCGCGGAAATGCTCAGTGGACAACCCAGGCATGGTAAGGATCAGCATTTCCACATTACTCAGAGAATTTTTATTTTCAGGGATGTATTTTTAGCCCAATTCAAGTTGAAGAAAAGTGGTTTCGTGAAAATCGCAGAAAATTTTTTTTCAGAAACTCCGGGGTGCCTTGAGGTTGCGGTGCACCACGCGACAATTGTATTCCAAAACTGAGTCACTCAGATCACACGAGCACCCAAGCATGCTTGAAACTCATTCAAATGCAAGTGCTTCTATCTGTTGTCTTGATTGTTTCCCACTCATTCCTTTTGGTTTGGGGAATATGTCAAAATCCCATGCCCAGAGAACTTCAGATAGAGTTCGCGGAAATGCTCAGTGGACAACCCAGGCAGGGTAAGGATCAGCATTTCCACACTACTCAGAGAATTTTTATTTTCAGGGATATATTTTTAGCCCAATTCAAGTTGAAGAAAAGTGGTTTCGTGAAAATCGCAGAAAATTTTTTTTCAGAAACTCCGGGGTGCCTGGAGGTCGCGGTGCACCACGCGACAGTTTTATTCCAAAACTGAGTAACTCAGATCACACGAGCACCCAAGCATGCTTGAAACTCATTCAAATGCAAGTGCTTCTATCTGTTGTCTTGATTGTTTCCCACTCATTCCTTTTGGTTTGGGGAATATGTCAAAATCCCATGCCCAGAGAACTTCAGATAGAGTTCGCGGAAATGCTCAGTGGACAACCCAGGCAGGGTAAGGATCAGCATTTCCACACTACTCAGAGAATTTTTATTTTCAGGGATATATTTTTAGCCCAATTCAAGTTGAAGAAAAGTGGTTTCGTGAAAATCGCAGAAATTTTTTTTTCCGAAACTCCGGGGTGCCTGGAGGTCGCGGTGCACCACGCGACAGTTGTATTCCAAAACTGAGTCACTCAGATCACACGAGCACCCAAGCATGCTTGAAACTCATTCAAATGCAAGTGCTTCTATCTGTTGTCTTGATTGTTTCCCACTCATTCCTTTTGGTTTGGGGAATATGTCAAAATCCCATGCCCAGAGAACTTCAGATAGAGTTCGCGGAAATGCTCAGTGGACAACCCAGGCAGGGTAAGGATCAGCATTTCCACACTACTCAGAGAATTTTTATTTTCAGGGATGGATTTTTAGCCCAATTCAAGTTGAAGAAAAGTGGTTTCGTGAGAATTGCAGAAAATTTTTTTTCAGAAACTCCGGGGTGCCTGGAGGTCGCGGTGCACCACGCGACAGTTGTATTCCAAAACTGAGTCACTCAGATCACACGAGCACCCAAGCATGCTTGAAACTCATTCAAATGCAAGTGCTTCTATCTGTTGTCTTGATTGTTTCCCACTCATTCCTTTTGGTTTGGGGAATATGTCAAAATCCCATGCCCAGAGAACTTCAGATAGAGTTCGCGGAAATGCTCAGTGGACAACCCAGGCAGGGTAAGGATCAGCATTTCCACACTACTCAGAGAATTTTTATTTTCAGGGATGGATTGTTAGCCCAATTCAAGTTGAAGAAAAGTGGTTTCGTGAAAATCGCAGAAATTTTTTTTTCCGAAACTCCGGGGTGCCTGGAGGTCGCGGTGCACCACGCGACAGTTGTATTCCAAAACTGAGTCACTCAGATCACACGAGCACCCAAGCATGCTTGAAACTCATTCAAATGCAAGTGCTTCTATCTGTTGTCTTGATTGTTTCCCACTCATTCCTTTTGGTTTGGGGAATATGTCAAAATCCCATGCCCAGAGAACTTCAGATAGAATTCGCGGAAATGCTCAGTGGACAACCCAGGCAGGGTAAGGATCAGCATTTCCACACTACTCAGAGAATTTTTATTTTCAGGGATAGATTTGTAGCCCAATTCAAGTTGAAGAAAAGTGGTTTCGTGAAAATCGCAGAAAATTTTTTTTCAGAAACTCCGGGGTGCCTGAAGGTCGCGGTGCACCACGCGACAGTTGTATTCCAAAACTGAGTCTCTCAGATCACACGAGCACCCAAGCATGCTTGAAACTCATTCAAATGCAAGTGCTTCTATCTGTTGTCTTGATTGTTTCCCACTCATTCCTTTTGGTTTTTGGAATATGTCAAAATCCCATGCCCAGAGAACTTCAGATAGAGTTCGCGGAAATGCTCAGTGGACAACCCAGGCAGGGTAAGGATCAGCATTTCCACACTACTCAGAGAATTTTTATTTTCAGGGATGGATTTTTAGCCCAATTCAAGTTGAAGAAAAGTGGTTTCGTGAAAATCGAAGAAAATTTTTTTTCAGAAACTCCGGGGTGCCTGGAGGTCGCGATGCACCACACGACAGTTGTATTCCAAAGCTGAGTCACTCAGATCACACGAGTACCCAAGCATGCTTGAAACTCATTCAAATGCAAGTGCTTCTATCTGTTGTCTTGATTGTTTCCCACTCATTCCTTTTTGTTTGGGGAATATGTCAAAATCCCATGCCCAGAGAACTTCAGATAGAGTTCGCGGAAATGCTCAGTGGACAACCCAGGCAGGGTAAGGATCAGCATTTCCACACTACTCAGAGAATTTTTATTTTCAGGGATGGATTTTTAGCCCAATTCAAGTTGAAGAAAAGTGGTTTTGTTAAAATCGCAGAAATTTTTTTTTCAGAAACTCCGGGGTGCCTGGAGGTCGCGGTGCACCACGCGACAGTTGTATTCCAACACTGAGTCACTCAGATCACACGAGTACCCAAGCATGCTTGAAACTCATTCAAATGCAAGTGCTTCTATCTGTTGTCTTGATTGTTTCCCACTCATTCCTTTTGGTTTGGGGAATATGTCAAAATCCCATGCCCAGAGAACTTCAGATAGAGTTCGCGGAAATGCTCAGTGGACAACCCAGGCAGGGTAAGGATCAGCATTTCCACACTACTCAGAGAATTTTTATTTTCAGGGATGGATTTTTAGCCCAATTCAAGTTGAAGAAAAGTGGTTTCGTGAAAATCGCAGAAAATTTTTTTCAGAAACTCCGGGGTTCCTGGAGGTCGCGGTGCACCACGCGACAGTTGTATTCCAAAACCGAGTCACTCAGATCACACGAGCACCCAAGCATGCTTGAAACTCATTCAAATACAAGTGGTTCTATCTGTTGTCTTGATTGTTTCCCACTCATTCCTTTTGGTTTGGGGAATATGTCAAAATCCCATGCCCAGAGAACTTCAGATAGAGTTCGCGGAAATGCTCAGTGGACAACCCAGGCAGGGTAAGGATCAGCATTTCCTAACTACTCAGAGAATTTTTATTTTCAGGGATGTATTTTTAGCCCAATTCAAGTTGAAGAAAAGTGGTTTCGTGAAAATCGCAGAATTTTTTTTTTCCGAAACTCCGGGGTGCCTGGAGGTCGCGGTGCACCACGCGACAGTTGTATTCCAAAACTGAGTCACTCAGATCACACGAGCACCCAAGCATGCTTGAAACTCATTCAAATGCAAGTGCTTCTATCTGTTGTCTTGATTGTTTCCCACTCATTCCTTTTGGTTTGGGGAATATGTCAAAATCCCATTCCCAGAGAACTTCAGATAGAGTTTGCGGAAATGCTCAGTGGACAACCCAAGCATGGTAAGGATCAGCATTTCCACACTACTCAGAGAATTTTTATTTTCAGGGATGGATTTTTAGCCCAATTCAAGTTGAAGTAAAGTGGTTTCGTGAAAATCGCAGAAAATTTTTTTTCAGAAACTCCGGGGTGCCTGGAGGTCGTGGTGCACCACGCGACAGTTGTATTCCAAAACTGAGTCACTCAGATCACACGAGCACCCAAGCATGCTTGAAACTCATTCAAATGCAAGTGCTTCTATCTGTTGTCTTGATTGTTTCCCACTCATTCCTTTTGGTTTGGGGAATATGTCAAAATCCCATGCCCAGAGAACTTCAGATAGAGTTCGCGGAAATGCTCAGTGGACAACCCAGGCAGGGTAAGGATCAGCATTTCCACACTACTCAGAGAATTTTTATTTTCAGGGATGGATTTTTAGCCCAATTCAAGTTGAAGAAAAGTGGTTTCGTGAAAATCGCAGAAAATTTTTTTTCAGAAACTCCGGGGTGCCTGGAGGTCGCGGTGCACCACGCGACAGTTGTATTCCAAAACTGAGTCACTCAGATCACACGAGTACCCAAGCATACTTGAAACTCATTCAAATGCAAGTGCTTCTATCTGTTGTCTTGATTGTTTCCCACTCATTCCTTTTTGTTTGGGGAATATGTCAAAATCCCATTCCCAGAGAACTTCAGATAGAGTTCGAGGAAATGCTCAGTGGACAACCCAGGCAGGGTAAGGATCAGCATTTCCACACTACTCAGAGAATTTTTATTTTCAGGGATGGATTTTTAGCCCAATTCAAGTTGAAGAAAAGTGGTTTCGTGAAAATCGCAGAAAATTTTTTTTCAGAAACTCCGGGGTGCCTGGAGGTCGCGGTGCACCACGCGACAGTTGTATTCCAAAACTGAGTCACTCAGATCACACGAGCACCCAAGCATGCTTGAAACTCATTCAAATGCAAGTGCTTCTATCTGTTGTCTTGATTGTTTCCCACTCATTCCTTTTGGTTTGGGGAATATGTCAAAATCCCATGCCCAGAGAACTTCAGATAGAGTTCGCGGAAATGCTCAGTGGACAACCGAGGCAGGGTAAGGATCAGCATTTCCACACTACTCAGAGAATTTTTATTTTCAGGGATGGATTTTTAGCCCAATTCAAGTTGAAGAAAAGTGGTTTTGTGAGAATCGCAGAAAATGTTTTTTCAGAAACTCCGGGGTGCCTGAAGGTCGCGGTGCACCACGCGACAGTTGTATTCCAAAACTGAGTCACTCAGATCACACGAGCACCCAAGCATGCTTGAAACTCATTCAAATGCAAGTGCTTCTATCTGTTGTCTTGATTGTTTCCCACTCATTCCTTTTGGTTTGGGGAATATGTCAAAATCCCATGCCCAGAGAACTTCAGATAGAGTTCGCGGAAATGCTCAGTGGACAACCCAGGCAGGGTAAGGATCAGCATTTCCTAACTACTCAGAGAATTTTTATTTTCAGGGATGTATTTTTAGCCCAATTCAAGTTGAAGAAAAGTGGTTTCGTGAAAATCGCAGAAATTTTTTTTTCCGAAACTCCGGGGTGCCTGGAGGTCGCGGTGCACCACGCGACAGTTGTATTCCAAAACTGAGTCACTCAGATCACACGAGCACCCAAGCATGCTTGAAACTCATTCAAATGCAAGTGCTTCTATCTGTTGTCTTGATTGTTTCCCACTCATTCCTTTTGGTTTGGGGAATATGTCAAAATCCCATTCCCAGAGAACTTCAGATAGAGTTTGCGGAAATGCTCAGTGGACAACCCAAGCATGGTAAGGATCAGCATTTCCACACTACTCAGAGAATTTTTATTTTCAGGGATGGATTTTTAGCCCAATTCAAGTTGAAGTAAAGTGGTTTCGTGAAAATCGCAGAAATTTTTTTTTCAGAAACTCCGGGGTGCCTGGAGGTCGTGGTGCACCACGCGACAGTTGTATTCCAAAACTGAGTCACTCAGATCACACGAGCACCCAAGCATGCTTGAAACTCATTCAAATGCAAGTGCTTCTATCTGTTGTCTTGATTGTTTCCCACTCATTCCTTTTGGTTTGGGGAATATGTCAAAATCCCATGCCCAGAGAACTTCAGATAGAGTTCGCGGAAATGCTCAGTGGACAACCCAGGCAGGGTAAGGATCAGCATTTCCACACTACTCAGAGAATTTTTATTTTCAGGGATGGATTTTTAGCCCAATTCAAGTTGAAGAAAAGTGGTTTCGTGAAAATCGCAGAAAATTTTTTTTCAGAAACTCCGGGGTGCCTGGAGGTCGCGGTGCACCACGCGACAGTTGTATTCCAAAACTGAGTCACTCAGATCACACGAGTACCCAAGCATACTTGAAACTCATTCAAATGCAAGTGCTTCTATCTGTTGTCTTGATTGTTTCCCACTCATTCCTTTTTGTTTGGGGAATATGTCAAAATCCCATTCCCAGAGAACTTCAGATAGAGTTCGAGGAAATGCTCAGTGGACAACCCAGGCAGGGTAAGGATCAGCATTTCCACACTACTCAGAGAATTTTTATTTTCAGGGATGGATTTTTAGCCCAATTCAAGTTGAAGAAAAGTGGTTTCGTGAAAATCGCAGAAAATTTTTTTTCAGAAACTCCGGGGTGCCTGGAGGTCGCGGTGCACCATGCGACAGTTGTATTCCAAAACTGAGTCACTCAGATCACACGAGCACCCAAGCATGCTTGAAACTCATTCAAATGCAAGTGCTTCTATCTGTTGTCTTGATTGTTTCCCACTCATTCCTTTTGGTTTGGGGAATATGTCAAAATCCCATGCCCAGAGAACTTCAGATAGAGTTCGCGGAAATGCTCAGTGGACAACCCAGGCAGGATAAGGATCAGCATTTCCACACTACTCAGAGAATTTTTATTTTCAGGGATGGATTTTTAGCCCAATTCAAGTTGAAGAAAAGTGGTTTTGTGAGAATCGCAGAAAATGTTTTTTCAGAAACTCCGGGGTGCCTGGAGGTCGCGGTGCACCACGCGACAGTTGTATTCCAAAACTGAGTCACTCAGATCACACGAGCACCCAAGCATGCTTGAAACTCATTCAAATGCAAGTGCTTCTATCTGTTGTCTTGATTGTTTCCCACTCATTCCTTTTGGTTTGGGGAATATGTCAAAATCCCATGCCCAGAGAACTTCAGATAGAGTTCGCGGAAATGCTCAGTGGACAACCGAGGCAGGGTAAGGATCAGCATTTCCACACTACTCAGAGAATTTTTATTTTCAGGGATGGATTTTTAGCCCAATTCAAGTTGAAGAAAAGTGGTTTTGTGAGAATCGCAGAAAATGTTTTTTCAGAAACTCCGGGGTGCCTGGAGGTCGCGGTGCACCACGCGACAGTTGTATTCCAAAACTGAGTCACTCAGATCACACGAGCACCCAAGCATGCTTGAAACTCATTCAAATGCAAGTGCTTCTATCTGTTGTCTTGATTGTTTCCCACTCATTCCTTTTGGTTTGGGGAATATGTCAAAATCCCATGCCCAGAGAACTTCAGATAGAGTTCGCGGAAATGCTCAGTGGACAACCCAGGCAGGGTAAGGATCAGCATTTCCACACTACTCAGAGAATTTTTATTTTCAGGGATGGATTTTTAGCCCAATTCAAGTTGAAGAAAAGTGGTTTCGTGAAAATCGCAGAAAATTTTTTTTCAGAAACTCCGGGGTGCCTGGAGGTCGCGGTGCACCACGCGACAGTTGTATTCCAAAACTGAGTCACTCAGATCACACGAGCACCCAAGCATGCTTGAAACTCATTCAAATGCAAGTGCTTCTATCTGTTGTCTTGATTGTTTCCCACTCATTCCTTTTGGTTTGGGGAATATGTCAAAATCCCATGCCCAGAGAACTTCAGATAGAGTTCGCGGAAATGCTCAGTGGACAACCCAGGCAGGGTAAGGATCAGCATTTCCACACTACTCAGAGAATTTTTATTTTCAGGGATGGATTTGTAGCCCAATTCAAGTTGAAGAAAAGTGGTTTCGTGAAAATCGCAGAAAATTTTTTTTCAGAAACTCCGGGGTGCCTGGAGGTCGCGGTGCACCACGCGACAGTTGTATTCCAACACTGAGTCACTCAGATCACACGAGTACCCAAGCATGCTTGAAACTCATTTAAATGCAAGTGCTTCTATCTGTTGTCTTGATTGTTTCCCACTCATTCCTTTGGTTTGGGGAATATGTCAAAATCCCATGCCCAGAGAACTTCAGATAGAGTTCGCGGAAATGCTCAGTGGACAACCCAGGCAGGGTAAGGATCAGCATTTCCACACTACTCAGAGAATTTTTATTTTCAGGGATATATTTTTAGCCCAATTCAAGTTGAAGAAAAGTGGTTTCGTGAAGATCGAAGAAAATTTTTTTTCTGAAACTCCGGGGTGCCTGGAGGTCGCGGTGCACCACGCGACAGTTGTATTCCAAAACTGAGTCACTCAGATCACACGAGTACCCAAGCATGCTTGAAACTCATTCAAATGCAAGTGCTTCTATCTGTTGTCTTGATTGTTTCCCACTCATTCCTTTTGGTTTGGGTAATATGTAAAAATCCCATGCCCAGAGAACTTCAGATAGAGTTCGCGGAAATGCTCAGTGGACAACCCAGGCAGGGTAAGGATCAGCATTTCCACACTACTCAGAGAATTTTTATTTTCAGGGATATATTTTTAGCCCAATTCAAGTTGAAGAAAAGTGGTTTCGTGAAGATCGCAGAAAATTTTTTTTCTGAAACTCCGGGGTGCCTGGAGGTCGCGGTGCACCATGCGACAGTTGTATTCCAAAACTGAGTCACTCAGATCACACGAGTACCCAAGCATGCTTGAAACTCATTCAAATGCAAGTGCTTCTATCTGTTGTCTTGATTGTTTCCCACTCATTCCTTTTGGTTTGGGGAATATGTAAAAATCCCATGCCCAGAGAACTTCAGATAGAGTTCGCGGAAATGCTCAGTGGACAACCCAGTCAGGGTAAGGATCAGCATTTCCACACTACTCAGAGAATTTTTATTTTCAGGGATGGATTTTTAGCCCAATTCAAGTTGAAGAAAAGTGGTTTCGTGAAAATCGCAGACATTTTTTTTTCAGAAACTCCGGGGTGCCTGGAGGTCGCGGTGCACCACGCGACAGTTGTATTCCAAAACTGAGTCACTCAGATCACACGAGCACCCAAGCATGCTTGAAACTCATTCAAATGCAAGTGCTTCTATCTGTTGTCTTGATTGTTTCCCACTCATTCCTTTTGGTTTGGGGAATATGTCAAAATCCCATGCCCAGAGAACTTCAGATAGAGTTCGCGGAAATGCTCAGTGGACAACCCAGGCAGGGTAAGGATCAGCATTTCCACACTACTCAGAGAATTTTTATTTTCAGGGATGGATTTTTAGCCCAATTCAAGTTGAAGAAAAGTGGTTTCGTGAGAATTGCAGAAAATTTTTTTTCAGAAACTCCGGGGTGCCTGGAGGTCGCGGTGCACCACGCGACAGTTGTATTCCAAAACTGAGTCACTCAGATCACACGAGCACCCAAGCATGCTTGAAACTCATTCAAATGCAAGTGCTTCTATCTGTTGTCTTGATTGTTTCCCACTCATTCCTTTTGGTTTGGGGAATATGTCAAAATCCCATGCCCAGAGAACTTTAGATAGAGTTCGCGGAAATGCTCAGTGGACAACCCAGGCATGGTAAGGATCAGCATTTCCACACTACTCAGAGAATTTTTATTTTCAGGGATGTATTTTTATCCCAATTCAAGTTGAAGAAAAGTGGTTTCGTGAAAATCGCAGAAAATTTTTTTTCAGAAACTCCGGGGTGCCTTGAGGTTGCGGTGCACCACGCGACAGTTGTATTCCAAAACTGAGTCACTCAGATCACACGAGCACCCAAGCATGCTTGAAACTCATTCAAATGCAAGTGCTTCTATCTGTTGTCTTGATTGTTTCCCACTCATTCCTTTTGGTTTGGGGAATATGTCAAAATCCCATGCCCAGAGAACTTCAGATAGAATTCGCGGAAATGCTCAGTGGACAACCCAGGCAGGGTAAGGATCAGCATTTCCACACTACTCAGAGAATTTTTATTTTCAGGGATAGACTTGTAGCCCAATTCAAGTTGAAGAAAAGTGGTTTCGTGAAAATCGCAGAAATTTTTTTTTCAGAAACTCCGGGGTGCCTGAAGGTCGCGGTGCACCACGCGACAGTTGTATTCCAAAACTGAGTCACTCAGATCACACGAGCACCCAAGCATGCTTGAAACTCATTCAAATGCAAGTGCTTCTATCTGTTGTCTTGATTGTTTCCCACTCATTTCTTTTGGTTTGGGGAATATGTCAAAATCCCATGCCCAGAGAACTTCAGATAGAGTTCGCGGAAATGCTCAGTGGACAACCCAGGCAGGGTAAGGATCAGCATTTCCACACTACTCAGAGAATTTTTATTTTCAGGGATGGATTTTTAGCCCAATTCAAGTTGAAGAAAAGTGGTTTCGTGAAAATCGAAGAAAATTTTTTTTCAGAAACTCCGGGGTGCCTGGAGGTCGCGATGCACCACACGACAGTTGTATTCCAAAGCTGAGTCACTCAGATCACACGAGTACCCAAGCATGCTTGAAACTCATTCAAATGCAAGTGCTTCTATCTGTTGTCTTGATTGTTTCCCACTCATTCCTTTTTGTTTGGGGAATATGTCAAAATCCCATGCCCAGAGAACTTCAGATAGAGTTCGCGGAAATGCTCAGTGGACAACCCAGGCAGGGTAAGGATCAGCATTTCCACACTACTCAGAGAATTTTTATTTTCAGGGATGGATTTTTAGCCCAATTCAAGTTGAAGAAAAGTGGTTTTGTTAAAATCGCAGAAATTTTTTTTTCAGAAACTCCGGGGTGCCTGGAGGTCGCGGTGCACCACGCGACAGTTGTATTCCAACACTGAGTCACTCAGATCACACGAGTACCCAAGCATGCTTGAAACTCATTCAAATGCAAGTGCTTCTATCTGTTGTCTTGATTGTTTCCCACTCATTCCTTTTGGTTTGGGGAATATGTCAAAATCCCATGCCCAGAGAACTTCAGATAGAGTTCGCGGAAATGCTCAGTGGACAACCCAGGCAGTGTAAGGATCAGCATTTCCACACTACTCAGAGAATTTTTATTTTCAGGGATGGATTTTTAGCCCAATTCAAGTTGAAGAAAAGTGGTTTCGTGAAAATCGCAGAAAATTTTTTTCAGAAACTCCGGGGTTCCTGGAGGTCGCGGTGCACCACGCGACAGTTGTATTCCAAAACCGAGTCACTCAGATCACACGAGCACCCAAGCATGCTTGAAACTCATTCAAATACAAGTGGTTCTATCTGTTGTCTTGATTGTTTCCCACTCATTCCTTTTGGTTTGGGGAATATGTCAAAATCCCATGCCCAGAGAACTTCAGATAGAGTTCGCGGAAATGCTCAGTGGACAACCCAGGCAGGGTAAGGATCAGCATTTCCTAACTACTCAGAGAATTTTTATTTTCAGGGATGTATTTTTAGCCCAATTCAAGTTGAAGAAAAGTGGTTTCGTGAAAATCGCAGAAATTTTTTTTTCCGAAACTCCGGGGTGCCTGGAGGTCGCGGTGCACCACGCGACAGTTGTATTCCAAAACTGAGTCACTCAGATCACACGAGCACCCAAGCATGCTTGAAACTCATTCAAATGCAAGTGCTTCTATCTGTTGTCTTGATTGTTTCCCACTCATTCCTTTTGGTTTGGGGAATATGTCAAAATCCCATTCCCAGAGAACTTCAGATAGAGTTTGCGGAAATGCTCAGTGGACAACCCAAGCATGGTAAGGATCAGCATTTCCACACTACTCAGAGAATTTTTATTTTCAGGGATGGATTTTTAGCCCAATTCAAGTTGAAGTAAAGTGGTTTCGTGAAAATCGCAGAAAATTTTTTTTCAGAAACTCCGGGGTGCCTGGAGGTCGTGGTGCACCACGCGACAGTTGTATTCCAAAACTGAGTCACTCAGATCACACGAGCACCCAAGCATGCTTGAAACTCATTCAAATGCAAGTGCTTCTATCTGTTGTCTTGATTGTTTCCCACTCATTCCTTTTGGTTTGGGGAATATGTCAAAATCCCATGCCCAGAGAACTTCAGATAGAGTTCGCGGAAATGCTCAGTGGACAACCCAGGCAGGGTAAGGATCAGCATTTCCACACTACTCAGAGAATTTTTATTTTCAGGGATGGATTTTTAGCCCAATTCAAGTTGAAGAAAAGTGGTTTCGTGAAAATCGCAGAAAATTTTTTTTCAGAAACTCCGGGGTGCCTGGAGGTCGCGGTGCACCACGCGACAGTTGTATTCCAAAACTGAGTCACTCAGATCACACGAGTACCCAAGCATACTTGAAACTCATTCAAATGCAAGTGCTTCTATCTGTTGTCTTGATTGTTTCCCACTCATTCCTTTTTGTTTGGGGAATATGTCAAAATCCCATTCCCAGAGAACTTCAGATAGAGTTCGAGGAAATGCTCAGTGGACAACCCAGGCAGGGTAAGGATCAGCATTTCCACACTACTCAGAGAATTTTTATTTTCAGGGATGGATTTTTAGCCCAATTCAAGTTGAAGAAAAGTGGTTTCGTGAAAATCGCAGAAAATTTTTTTTCAGAAACTCCGGGGTGCCTGGAGGTCGCGGTGCACCACGCGACAGTTGTATTCCAAAACTGAGTCACTCAGATCACACGAGCACCCAAGCATGCTTGAAACTCATTCAAATGCAAGTGCTTCTATCTGTTGTCTTGATTGTTTCCCACTCATTCCTTTTGGTTTGGGGAATATGTCAAAATCCCATGCCCAGAGAACTTCAGATAGAGTTCGCGGAAATGCTCAGTGGACAACCGAGGCAGGGTAAGGATCAGCATTTCCACACTACTCAGAGAATTTTTATTTTCAGGGATGGATTTTTAGCCCAATTCAAGTTGAAGAAAAGTGGTTTTGTGAGAATCGCAGAAAATGTTTTTTCAGAAACTCCGGGGTGCCTGAAGGTCGCGGTGCACCACGCGACAGTTGTATTCCAAAACTGAGTCACTCAGATCACACGAGCACCCAAGCATGCTTGAAACTCATTCAAATGCAAGTGCTTCTATCTGTTGTCTTGATTGTTTCCCACTCATTCCTTTTGGTTTGGGGAATATGTCAAAATCCCATGCCCAGAGAACTTCAGATAGAGTTCGCGGAAATGCTCAGTGGACAACCCAGGCAGGGTAAGGATCAGCATTTCCTAACTACTCAGAGAATTTTTATTTTCAGGGATGTATTTTTAGCCCAATTCAAGTTGAAGAAAAGTGGTTTCGTGAAAATCGCAGAAATTTTTTTTTCAGAAACTCCGGGGTGCCTGGAGGTCGCGGTGCACCACGCGACAGTTGTATTCCAAAACTGAGTCACTCAGATCACACGAGCACCCAAGCATGCTTGAAACTCATTCAAATGCAAGTGCTTCTATCTGTTGTCTTGATTGTTTCCCACTCATTCCTTTTGGTTTGGGGAATATGTCAAAATCCCATTCCCAGAGAACTTCAGATAGAGTTTGCGGAAATGCTCAGTGGACAACCCAAGCATGGTAAGGATCAGCATTTCCACACTACTCAGAGAATTTTTATTTTCAGGGATGGATTTTTAGCCCAATTCAAGTTGAAGTAAAGTGGTTTCGTGAAAATCGCAGAAATTTTTTTTTCAGAAACTCCGTGGTGCCTGGAGGTCGTGGTGCACCACGCGACAGTTGTATTCCAAAACTGAGTCACTCAGATCACACGAGCACCCAAGCATGCTTGAAACTCATTCAAATGCAAGTGCTTCTATCTGTTGTCTTGATTGTTTCCCACTCATTCCTTTTGGTTTGGGGAATATGTCAAAATCCCATGCCCAGAGAACTTCAGATAGAGTTCGCGGAAATGCTCAGTGGACAACCCAGGCAGGGTAAGGATCAGCATTTCCACACTACTCAGAGAATTTTTATTTTCAGGGATGGATTTTTAGCCCAATTCAAGTTGAAGAAAAGTGGTTTCGTGAAAATCGCAGAAAATTTTTTTTCAGAAACTCCGGGGTGCCTGGAGGTCGCGGTGCACCACGCGACAGTTGTATTCCAAAACTGAGTCACTCAGATCACACGAGTACCCAAGCATACTTGAAACTCATTCAAATGCAAGTGCTTCTATCTGTTGTCTTGATTGTTTCCCACTCATTCCTTTTTGTTTGGGGAATATGTCAAAATCCCATTCCCAGAGAACTTCAGATAGAGTTCGAGGAAATGCTCAGTGGACAACCCAGGCAGGGTAAGGATCAGCATTTCCACACTACTCAGAGAATTTTTATTTTCAGGGATGGATTTTTAGCCCAATTCAAGTTGAAGAAAAGTGGTTTCGTGAAAATCGCAGAAAATTTTTTTTCAGAAACTCCGGGGTGCCTGGAGGTCGCGGTGCACCATGCGACAGTTGTATTCCAAAACTGAGTCACTCAGATCACACGAGCACCCAAGCATGCTTGAAACTCATTCAAATGCAAGTGCTTCTATCTGTTGTCTTGATTGTTTCCCACTCATTCCTTTTGGTTTGGGGAATATGTCAAAATCCCATGCCCAGAGAACTTCAGATAGAGTTCGCGGAAATGCTCAGTGGACAACCCAGGCAGGATAAGGATCAGCATTTCCACACTACTCAGAGAATTTTTATTTTCAGGGATGGATTTTTAGCCCAATTCAAGTTGAAGAAAAGTGGTTTTGTGAGAATCGCAGAAAATGTTTTTTCAGAAACTCCGGGGTGCCTGGAGGTCGCGGTGCACCACGCGACAGTTGTATTCCAAAACTGAGTCACTCAGATCACACGAGCACCCAAGCATGCTTGAAACTCATTCAAATGCAAGTGCTTCTATCTGTTGTCTTGATTGTTTCCCACTCATTCCTTTTGGTTTGGGGAATATGTCAAAATCCCATGCCCAGAGAACTTCAGATAGAGTTCGCGGAAATGCTCAGTGGACAACCGAGGCAGGGTAAGGATCAGCATTTCCACACTACTCAGAGAATTTTTATTTTCAGGGATGGATTTTTAGCCCAATTCAAGTTGAAGAAAAGTGGTTTTGTGAGAATCGCAGAAAATGTTTTTTCAGAAACTCCGGGGTGCCTGGAGGTCGCGGTGCACCACGCGACAGTTGTATTCCAAAACTGAGTCACTCAGATCACACGAGCACCCAAGCATGCTTGAAACTCATTCAAATGCAAGTGCTTCTATCTGTTGTCTTGATTGTTTCCCACTCATTCCTTTTGGTTTGGGGAATATGTCAAAATCCCATGCCCAGAGAACTTCAGATAGAGTTCGCGGAAATGCTCAGTGGACAACCCAGGCAGGGTAAGGATCAGCATTTCCACACTACTCAGAGAATTTTTATTTTCAGGGATGGATTTTTAGCCCAATTCAAGTTGAAGAAAAGTGGTTTCGTGAAAATCGCAGAAAATTTTTTTTCAGAAACTCCGGGGTGCCTGGAGGTCGCGGTGCACCACGCGACAGTTGTATTCCAAAACTGAGTCACTCAGATCACACGAGCACCCAAGCATGCTTGAAACTCATTCAAATGCAAGTGCTTCTATCTGTTGTCTTGATTGTTTCCCACTCATTCCTTTTGGTTTGGGGAATATGTCAAAATCCCATGCCCAGAGAACTTCAGATAGAGTTCGCGGAAATGCTCAGTGGACAACCCAGGCAGGGTAAGGATCAGCATTTCCACACTACTCAGAGAATTTTTATTTTCAGGGATGGATTTGTAGCCCAATTCAAGTTGAAGAAAAGTGGTTTCGTGAAAATCGCAGAAAATTTTTTTTCAGAAACTCCGGGGTGCCTGGAGGTCGCGGTGCACCACGCGACAGTTGTATTCCAACACTGAGTCACTCAGATCACACGAGTACCCAAGCATGCTTGAAACTCATTTAAATGCAAGTGCTTCTATCTGTTGTCTTGATTGTTTCCCACTCATTCCTTTGGTTTGGGGAATATGTCAAAATCCCATGCCCAGAGAACTTCAGATAGAGTTCGCGGAAATGCTCAGTGGACAACCCAGGCAGGGTAAGGATCAGCATTTCCACACTACTCAGAGAATTTTTATTTTCAGGGATATATTTTTAGCCCAATTCAAGTTGAAGAAAAGTGGTTTCGTGAAGATCGCAGAAAATTTTTTTTCTGAAACTCCGGGGTGCCTGGAGGTCGCGGTGCACCACGCGACAGTTGTATTCCAAAACTGAGTCACTCAGATCACACGAGTACCCAAGCATGCTTGAAACTCATTCAAATGCAAGTGCTTCTATCTGTTGTCTTGATTGTTTCCCACTCATTCCTTTTGGTTTGGGTAATATGTAAAAATCCCATGCCCAGAGAACTTCAGATAGAGTTCGCGGAAATGCTCAGTGGACAACCCAGGCAGGGTAAGGATCAGCATTTCCACACTACTCAGAGAATTTTTATTTTCAGGGATATATTTTTAGCCCAATTCAAGTTGAAGAAAAGTGGTTTCGTGAAGATCGCAGAAAATTTTTTTTCTGAAACTCCGGGGTGCCTGGAGGTCGCGGTGCACCACGCGACAGTTGTATTCCAAAACTGAGTCACTCAGATCACACGAGTACCCAAGCATGCTTGAAACTCATTCAAATGCAAGTGCTTCTATCTGTTGTCTTGATTGTTTCCCACTCATTCCTTTTGGTTTGGGGAATATGTAAAAATCCCATGCCCAGAGAACTTCAGATAGAGTTCGCGGAAATGCTCAGTGGACAACCCAGTCAGGGTAAGGATCAGCATTTCCACACTACTCAGAGAATTTTTATTTTCAGGGATGGATTTTTAGCCCAATTCAAGTTGAAGAAAAGTGGTTTCGTGAAAATCGCAGACATTTTTTTTTCAGAAACTCCGGGGTGCCTGGAGGTCGCGGTGCACCACGCGACAGTTGTATTCCAAAACTGAGTCACTCAGATCACACGAGCACCCAAGCATGCTTGAAACTCATTCAAATGCAAGTGCTTCTATCTGTTGTCTTGATTGTTTCCCACTCATTCCTTTTGGTTTGGGGAATATGTCAAAATCCCATGCCCAGAGAACTTCAGATAGAGTTCGCGGAAATGCTCAGTGGACAACCCAGGCAGGGTAAGGATCAGCATTTCCACACTACTCAGAGAATTTTTATTTTCAGGGATGGATTTTTAGCCCAATTCAAGTTGAAGAAAAGTGGTTTCGTGAGAATTGCAGAAAATTTTTTTTCAGAAACTCCGGGGTGCCTGGAGGTCGCGGTGCACCACGCGACAGTTGTATTCCAAAACTGAGTCACTCAGATCACACGAGCACCCAAGCATGCTTGAAACTCATTCAAATGCAAGTGCTTCTATCTGTTGTCTTGATTGTTTCCCACTCATTCCTTTTGGTTTGGGGAATATGTCAAAATCCCATGCCCAGAGAACTTTAGATAGAGTTCGCGGAAATGCTCAGTGGACAACCCAGGCATGGTAAGGATCAGCATTTCCACACTACTCAGAGAATTTTTATTTTCAGGGATGTATTTTTATCCCAATTCAAGTTGAAGAAAAGTGGTTTCGTGAAAATCGCAGAAAATTTTTTTTCAGAAACTCCGGGGTGCCTTGAGGTTGCGGTGCACCACGCGACAGTTGTATTCCAAAACTGAGTCACTCAGATCACACGAGCACCCAAGCATGCTTGAAACTCATTCAAATGCAAGTGCTTCTATCTGTTGTCTTGATTGTTTCCCACTCATTCCTTTTGGTTTGGGGAATATGTCAAAATCCCATGCCCAGAGAACTTCAGATAGAGTTCGCGGAAATGCTCAGTGGACAACCCAGGCAGGGTAAGGATCAGCATTTCCACACTACTCAGAGAATTTTTATTTTCAGGGATATATTTTTAGCCCAATTCAAGTTGAAGAAAAGTGGTTTCGTGAAAATCGCAGAAATTTTTTTTTCCGAAACTCCGGGGTGCCTGGAGGTCGCGATGCACCACGCGACAGTTGTATTCCAAAACTGAGTCACTCAGATCACACGAGCACCCAAGCATGCTTGAAACTCATTCAAATGCAAGTGCTTCTATCTGTTGTCTTGATTGTTTCCCACTCATTCCTTTTGGTTTGGGGAATATGTCAAAATCCCATGCCCAGAGAACTTCAGATAGAATTCGCGGAAATGCTCAGTGGACAACCCAGGCAGGGTAAGGATCAGCATTTCCACACTACTCAGAGAATTTTTATTTTCAGGGATAGATTTGTAGCCCAATTCAAGTTGAAGAAAAGTGGTTTCGTGAAAATCGCAGAAAATTTTTTTTCAGAAACTCCGGGGTGCCTGAAGGTCGCGGTGCACCACGCGACAGTTGTATTCCAAAACTGAGTCACTCAGATCACACGAGCACCCAAGCATGCTTGAAACTCATTCAAATGCAAGTGCTTCTATCTGCTGTCTTGATTGTTTCCCACTCATTTCTTTTGGTTTGGGGAATATGTCAAAATCCCATGCCCAGAGAACTTCAGATAGAGTTCGCGGAAATGCTCAGTGGACAACCCAGGCAGGGTAAGGATCAGCATTTCCACACTACTCAGAGAATTTTTATTTTCAGGGATGGATTTTTAGCCCAATTCAAGTTGAAGAAAAGTGGTTTCGTGAAAATCGAAGAAAATTTTTTTTCAGAAACTCCGGGGTGCCTGGAGGTCGCGATGCACCACACGACAGTTGTATTCCAAAGCTGAGTCACTCAGATCACACGAGTACCCAAGCATGCTTGAAACTCATTCAAATGCAAGTGCTTCTATCTGTTGTCTTGATTGTTTCCCACTCATTCCTTTTTGTTTGGGGAATATGTCAAAATCCCATGCCCAGAGAACTTCAGATAGAGTTCGCGGAAATGCTCAGTGGACAACCCAGGCAGGGTAAGGATCAGCATTTCCACACTACTCAGAGAATTTTTATTTTCAGGGATGGATTTTTAGCCCAATTCAAGTTGAAGAAAAGTGGTTTCGTGAAAATCGCAGAAATTTTTTTTTCAGAAACTCCGGGGTGCCTGGAGGTCGCGGTGCACCACGCGACAGTTGTATTCCAACACTGAGTCACTCAGATCACACGAGTACCCAAGCATGCTTGAAACTCATTCAAATGCAAGTGCTTCTATCTGTTGTCTTGATTGTTTCCCACTCATTCCTTTTGGTTTGGGGAATATGTCAAAATCCCATGCCCAGAGAACTTCAGATAGAGTTCGCGGAAATGCTCAGTGGACAACCCAGGCAGTGTAAGGATCAGCATTTCCACACTACTCAGAGAATTTTTATTTTCAGGGATGGATTTTTAGCCCAATTCAAGTTGAAGAAAAGTGGTTTCGTGAAAATCGCAGAAAATTTTTTTTCAGAAACTCCGGGGTTCCTGGAGGTCGCGGTGCACCACGCGACAGTTGTATTCCAAAACCGAGTCACTCAGATCACACGAGCACCCAAGCATGCTTGAAACTCATTCAAATACAAGTGGTTCTATCTGTTGTCTTGATTGTTTCCCACTCATTCCTTTTGGTTTGGGGAATATGTCAAAATCCCATGCCCAGAGAACTTCAGATAGAGTTCGCGGAAATGCTCAGTGGACAACCCAGGCAGGGTAAGGATCAGCATTTCCACACTACTCAGAGAATTTTTATTTTCAGGGATATATTTTTAGCCCAATTCAAGTTGAAGAAAAGTGGTTTCGTGAAAATCGCAGAAATTTTTTTTTCCGAAACTCCGGGGTGCCTGGAGGTCGCGGTGCACCACGCGACAGTTGTATTCCAAAACTGAGTCACTCAGATCACACGAGCACCCAAGCATGCTTGAAACTCATTCAAATGCAAGTGCTTCTATCTGTTGTCTTGATTGTTTCCCACTCATTCCTTTTGGTTTGGGGAATATGTCAAAATCCCATTCCCAGAGAACTTCAGATAGAGTTTGCGGAAATGCTCAGTGGACAACCCAAGCATGGTAAGGATTAGCATTTCCACACTACTCAGAGAATTTTTATTTTCAGGGATGGATTTTTAGCCCAATTCAAGTTGAAGTAAAGTGGTTTCGTGAAAATCGCAGAAAATTTTTTTTCAGAAACTCCGGGGTGCCTGGAGGTCGTGGTGCACCACGCGACAGTTGTATTCCAAAACTGAGTCACTCAGATCACACGAGCACCCAAGCATGCTTGAAACTCATTCAAATGCAAGTGCTTCTATCTGTTGTCTTGATTGTTTCCCACTCATTCCTTTTGGTTTGGGGAATATGTCAAAATCCCATGCCCAGAGAACTTCAGATAGAGTTCGCGGAAATGCTCAGTGGACAACCCAGGCAGGGTAAGGATCAGCATTTCCACACTACTCAGAGAATTTTTATTTTCAGGGATGGATTTTTAGCCCAATTCAAGTTGAAGAAAAGTGGTTTCGTGAAAATCGCAGAAAATTTTTTTTCAGAAACTCCGGGGTGCCTAGAGGTCGCGGTGCACCACGCGACAGTTGTATTCCAAAACTGAGTCACTCAGATCACACGAGTACCCAAGCATACTTGAAACTCATTCAAATGCAAGTGCTTCTATCTGTTGTCTTGATTGTTTCCCACTCATTCCTTTTTGTTTGGGGAATATGTCAAAATCCCATTCCCAGAGAACTTCAGATAGAGTTCGCGGAAATGCTCAGTGGACAACCCAGGCAGGGTAAGGATCAGCATTTCCACACTACTCAGAGAATTTTTATTTTCAGGGATGGATTTTTAGCCCAATTCAAGTTGAAGAAAAGTGGTTTCGTGAAAATCGCAGAAAATTTTTTTTCAGAAACTCCGGGGTGCCTGGAGGTCGCGGTGCACCATGCGACAGTTGTATTCCAAAACTGAGTCACTCAGATCACACGAGCACCCAAGCATGCTTGAAACTCATTCAAATGCAAGTGCTTCTATCTGTTGTCTTGATTGTTTCCCACTCATTCCTTTTGGTTTGGGGAATATGTCAAAATCCCATGCCCAGAGAACTTCAGATAGAGTTCGCGGAAATGCTCAGTGGACAACCCAGGCAGGATAAGGATCAGCATTTCCACACTACTCAGAGAATTTTTATTTTCAGGGATGGATTTTTAGCTCAATTCAAGTTGAAGAAAAGTGGTTTTGTGAGAATCGCAGAAAATGTTTTTTCAGAAACTCCGGGGTGCCTGGAGGTCGCGGTGCACCACGCGACAGTTGTATTCCAAAACTGAGTCACTCAGATCACACGAGCACCCAAGCATGCTTGAAACTCATTCAAATGCAAGTGCTTCTATCTGTTGTCTTGATTGTTTCCCACTCATTCCTTTTTGTTTGGGGAATATGTCAAAATCCCATTCCCAGAGAACTTCAGATAGAGTTCGCGGAAATGCTCAGTGGACAACCCAGGCAGGGTAAGGATCAGCATTTCCACACTACTCAGAGAATTTTTATTTTCAGGGATGGATTTTTAGCCCAATTCAAGTTGAAGAAAAGTGGTTTCGTGAAAATCGCAGAAAATTTTTTTTCAGAAACTCCGGGGTGCCTGGAGGTCGCGGTGCACCATGCGACAGTTGTATTCCAAAACTGAGTCACTCAGATCACACGAGCACCCAAGCATGCTTGAAACTCATTCAAATGCAAGTGCTTCTATCTGTTGTCTTGATTGTTTCCCACTCATTCCTTTTGGTTTGGGGAATATGTCAAAATCCCATGCCCAGAGAACTTCAGATAGAGTTCGCGGAAATGCTCAGTGGACAACCCAGGCAGGATAAGGATCAGCATTTCCACACTACTCAGAGAATTTTTATTTTCAGGGATGGATTTTTAGCTCAATTCAAGTTGAAGAAAAGTGGTTTTGTGAGAATCGCAGAAAATGTTTTTTCAGAAACTCCGGGGTGCCTGGAGGTCGCGGTGCACCACGCGACAGTTGTATTCCAAAACTGAGTCACTCAGATCACACGAGCACCCAAGCATGCTTGAAACTCATTCAAATGCAAGTGCTTCTATCTGTTGTCTTGATTGTTTCCCACTCATTCCTTTTTGTTTGGGGAATATGTCAAAATCCCATTCCCAGAGAACTTCAGATAGAGTTCGCGGAAATGCTCAGTGGACAACCCAGGCAGGGTAAGGATCAGCATTTCCACACTACTCAGAGAATTTTTATTTTCAGGGATGGATTTTTAGCCCAATTCAAGTTGAAGAAAAGTGGTTTCGTGAAAATCGCAGAAAATTTTTTTTCAGAAACTCCGGGGTGCCTGGAGGTCGCGGTGCACCATGCGACAGTTGTATTCCAAAACTGAGTCACTCAGATCACACGAGCACCCAAGCATGCTTGAAACTCATTCAAATGCAAGTGCTTCTATCTGTTGTCTTGATTGTTTCCCACTCATTCCTTTTGGTTTGGGGAATATGTCAAAATCCCATGCCCAGAGAACTTCAGATAGAGTTCGCGGAAATGCTCAGTGGACAACCCAGGCAGGATAAGGATCAGCATTTCCACACTACTCAGAGAATTTTTATTTTCAGGGATGGATTTTTAGCTCAATTCAAGTTGAAGAAAAGTGGTTTTGTGAGAATCGCAGAAAATGTTTTTTCAGAAACTCCGGGGTGCCTGGAGGTCGCGGTGCACCACGCGACAGTTGTATTCCAAAACTGAGTCACTCAGATCACACGAGCACCCAAGCATGCTTGAAACTCATTCAAATGCAAGTGCTTCTATCTGTTGTCTTGATTGTTTCCCACTCATTCCTTTTGGTTTGGGGAATATGTCAAAATCCCATGCCCAGAGAACTTCAGATAGAGTTCGCGGAAATGCTCAGTGGACAACCGAGGCAGGGTAAGGATCAGCATTTCCACACTACTCAGAGAATTTTTATTTTCAGGGATGGATTTTTAGCCCAATTCAAGTTGAAGAAAAGTGGTTTTGTGAGAATCGCAGAAAATGTTTTTTCAGAAACTCCGGGGTGCCTGGAGGTCGCGGTGCACCACGCGACAGTTGTATTCCAAAACTGAGTCACTCAGATCACACGAGCACCCAAGCATGCTTGAAACTCATTCAAATGCAAGTGCTTCTATCTGTTGTCTTGATTGTTTCCCACTCATTCCTTTTGGTTTGGGGAATATGTCAAAATCCCATGCCCAGAGAACTTCAGATAAAGTTCGCGGAAATGCTCAGTGGACAACCCAGGCATGGTAAGGATCAGCATTTCCACACTACTCAGAGAATTTTTATTTTCAGGGATGGATTTTTAGCCCAATTCAAGTTGAAGAAAAGTGGTTTCGTGAAAATCGCAGAAAATTTTTTTTTAGAAACTCCGGGGTGCCTGGAGGTCGCGTTGCAACACGCGACAGTTGTATTCCAAAACTGAGTCACTAAGATCACACGAGTACCCAAGCATGCTTGAAACTCATTCAAATGCAAGTGCTTCTATCTGTTGTCTTGATTGTTTCCCACTCATTCCTTTTGGTTTGGGGAATATGTCAAAATCCCATGCCCAGAGAACTTCAGATAGAGTTCGCGGAAATGCTCAGTGGACAACCCAGGCAGGGTAAGGATCAGCATTTCCACACTACTCAGAGAATTTTTATTTTCAGGGATGGATTTTTAGCCCAATTCAAGTTGAAGAAAAGTGGTTTTGTGAAAATCGCAGAAAATTTTTTTTCAGAAACTCCGGGGTGCCTGGAGGTCGCGGTGCACCACGCGACAGTTGTATTCCAAAACTGAGTCACTCAGATCACACGAGCACCCAAGCATGCTTGAAACTCATTCAAATGCAAGTGCTTCTATCTGTTGTCTTGATTGTTTCCCACTCATTCCTTTTGGTTTGGGGAATATGTCAAAATCCCATGCCCAGAGAACTTCAGATAGAGTTCGCGGAAATGCTCAGTGGACAACCCAGGCAGGGTAAGGATCAGCATTTCCACACTAATCAGAGAATTTTTATTTTCAGGGATGGATTTGTAGCCCAATTCAAGTTGAAGAAAACTGGTTTCGTGAAAATCGCAGAGAATTTTTTTTCAGAAACTCCGGGGTGCCTGGAGGTCGCGGTGCACCACGCGACAGTTGTATTCCAACACTGAGTCACTCAGATCACACGAGTACCCAAGCATGCTTGAAACTCATTTAAATGCAAGTGCTTCTATCTGTTGTCTTGATTGTTTCCCACTCATTCCTTTGGTTTGGGGAATATGTCAAAATCCCATGCCCAGAGAACTTCAGATAGAGTTCGCGGAAATGCTCAGTGGACAACCCAGGCAGGGTAAGGATCAGCATTTCCACACTACTCAGAGAATTTTTATTTTCAGGGATATATTTTTAGCCCAATTCAAGTTGAAGAAAAGTGGTTTCGTGAAAATCGCAGAAATTTTTTTTTCCGAAACTCCGGGGTGCCTGGAGGTCGCGGTGCACCACGCGACAGTTGTATTCCAACACTGAGTCACTCAGATCACACGAGCACCCAAGCATGCTTGAAACTCATTCAAATGCAAGTGCTTCTATCTGTTGTCTTGATTGTTTCCCACTCATTCCTTTTGGTTTGGGGAATATGTCAAAATCCCATGCCCAGAGAACTTCAGATAGAATTCGCGGAAATGCTCAGTGGACAACCCAGGCAGGGTAAGGATCAGCATTTCCACACTACTCAGAGAATTTTTATTTTCAGGGATGGATTTTTAGCCCAATTCAAGTTGAAGAAAAGTGGTTTCGTGAAAATCGAAGAAAATTTTTTTTCAGAAACTCCGGGGTGCCTGGAGGTCGCGATGCACCACACGACAGTTGTATTCCAAAGCTGAGTCACTCAGATCACACGAGTACCCAAGCATGCTTGAAACTCATTCAAATGCAAGTGCTTCTATCTGTTGTCTTGATTGTTTCCCACTCATTCCTTTTGGTTTGGGGAATATGTCAAAATCCCATGCCCAGAGAACTTCAGATAGAGTTCGCGGAAATGCTCAGTGGACAACCCAGGCAGGGTAAGGATCAGCATTTCCACACTACTCAGAGAATTTTTATTTTCAGGGATGGATTTTTAGCCCAATTCAAGTTGAAGAAAAGTGGTTTCGTGAAAATCGCAGAAATTTTTTTTTCAGAAACTCCGGGGTGCCTGGAGGTCGCGGTGCACCACGCGACAGTTGTATTCCAACACTGAGTCACTCAGATCACACGAGTACCCAAGCATGCTTGAAACTCATTCAAATGCAAGTGCTTCTATCTGTTGTCTTGATTGTTTCCCACTCATTCCTTTTGGTTTGGGGAATATGTCAAAATCCCATGCCCAGAGAACTTCAGATAGAGTTCGCGGAAATGCTCAGTGGACAACCCAGGCAGTGTAAGGATCAGCATTTCCACACTACTCAGAGAATTTTTATTTTCAGGGATGGATTTTTAGCCCAATTCAAGTTGAAGAAAAGTGGTTTCGTGAAAATCGCAGAAAATTTTTTTTCAGAAACTCCGGGGTTCCTGGAGGTCGCGGTGCACCACGCGACAGTTGTATTCCAAAACCGAGTCACTCAGATCACACGAGCACCCAAGCATGCTTGAAACTCATTCAAATACAAGTGGTTCTATCTGTTGTCTTGATTGTTTCCCACTCATTCCTTTTGGTTTGGGGAATATGTCAAAATCCCATGCCCAGAGAACTTCAGATAGAGTTCGCGGAAATGCTCAGTGGACAACCCAGGCAGGGTAAGGATCAGCATTTCCACACTACTCAGAGAATTTTTATTTTCAGGGATGGATTTTTAGCCCAATTCAAGTTGAAGTAAAGTGGTTTCGTGAAAATCGCAGAAAATTTTTTTTCAGAAACTCCGGGGTGCCTGGAGGTCGCGGTGCACCACGCGACAGTTGTATTCCAAAACCGAGTCACTCAGATCACACGAGCACCCAAGCATGCTTGAAACTCATTCAAATGCAAGTGCTTCTATCTGTTGTCTTGATTGTTTCCCACTCATTCCTTTTGGTTTGGGGAATATGTCAAAATCCCATGCCCAGAGAACTTCAGATAGAGTTCGCGGAAATGCTCAGTGGACAACCCAGGCAGGGTAAGGATCAGCATTTCCACACTACTCAGAGAATTTTTATTTTCAGGGATGGATTTTTAGCCCAATTCAAGTTGAAGAAAAGTGGTTTCGTGAAAATCGCAGAAAATTTTTTTTCAGAAACTCCGGGGTGCCTGGAGGTCGCGGTGCACCACGCGACAGTTGTATTCCAAAACTGAGTCACTCAGATCACACGAGTACCCAAGCATACTTGAAACTCATTCAAATGCAAGTGCTTTTATCTGTTGTCTTGATTGTTTCCCACTCATTCCTTTTTGTTTGGGGAATATGTCAAAATCCCATGCCCAGAGAACTTCAGATAGAGTTCGCGGAAATGCTCAGTGGACAACCCAGGCAGGATAAGGATCAGCATTTCCACACTACTCAGAGAATTTTTATTTTCAGGGATGGATTTTTAGCTCAATTCAAGTTGAAGAAAAGTGGTTTTGTGAGAATCGCAGAAAATGTTTTTTCAGAAACTCCGGGGTGCCTGGAGGTCGCGGTGCACCACGCGACAGTTGTATTCCAAAACTGAGTCACTCAGATCACACGAGCACCCAAGCATGCTTGAAACTCATTCAAATGCAAGTGCTTCTATCTGTTGTCTTGATTGTTTCCCACTCATTCCTTTTGGTTTGGGGAATATGTCAAAATCCCATGCCCAGAGAACTTCAGATAAAGTTCGCGGAAATGCTCAGTGGACAACCCAGGCATGGTAAGGATCAGCATTTCCACACTACTCAGAGAATTTTTATTTTCAGGGATGGATTTTTAGCCCAATTCAAGTTGAAGAAAAGTGGTTTCGTGAAAATCGCAGAAAATTTTTTTTCAGAAACTCCGGGGTGCCTGGAGGTCGCGGTGCACCACGCGACAGTTGTATTCCAAAACTGAGTCACTAAGATCACACGAGTACCCAAGCATGCTTGAAACTCATTCAAATGCAAGTGCTTCTATCTGTTGTCTTGACTGTTTCCCACTCATTCCTTTTGGTTTGGGGAATATGTCAAAATCCCATGCCCAGAGAACTTCAGATAGAGTTCGCGGAAATGCTCAGTGGACAACCCAGGCAGGGTAAGGATCAGCATTTCCACACTACTCAGAGAATTTTTATTTTCAGGGATGGATTTTTAGCCCAATTCAAGTTGAAGAAAAGTGGTTTTGTGAAAATCGCAGAAAATTTTTTTTCAGAAACTCCGGGGTGCCTGGAGGTCGCGGTGCACCACGCGACAGTTGTATTCCAAAACTGAGTCACTCAGATCACACGAGCACCCAAGCATGCTTGAAACTCATTCAAATGCAAGTGCTTCTATCTGTTGTCTTGATTGTTTCCCACTCATTCCTTTTGGTTTGGGGAATATGTCAAAATCCCATGCCCAGAGAACTTCAGATAGAGTTCGCGGAAATGCTCAGTGGACAACCCAGGCAGGGTAAGGATCAGCATTTCCACACTACTCAGAGAATTTTTATTTTCAGGGATGGATTTGTAGCCCAATTCAAGTTGAAGAAAACTGGTTTCGTGAAAATCGCAGAAAATTTTTTTTCAGAAACTCCGGGGTGCCTGGAGGTCGCGGTGCACCACGCGACAGTTGTATTCCAACACTGAGTCACTCAGATCACACGAGTACCCAAGCATGCTTGAAACTCATTTAAATGCAAGTGCTTCTATCTGTTGTCTTGATTGTTTCCCACTCATTCCTTTGGTTTGGGGAATATGTCAAAATCCCATGCCCAGAGAACTTCAGATAGAGTTCGCGGAAATGCTCAGTGGACAACCCAGGCAGGGTAAGGATCAGCATTTCCACACTACTCAGAGAATTTTTATTTTCAGGGATATATTTTTAGCCCAATTCAAGTTGAAGAAAAGTGGTTTCGTGAAGATCGCAGAAACATTTTTTTCTGAAACTCCGGGGTGCCTGGAGGTCGCGGTGCACCACGCGACAGTTGTATTCCAAAACTGAGTCACTCAGACCACACGAGTACCCAAGCATGCTTGAAACTCATTCAAATGCAAGTGCTTCTATCTGTTGTCTTGATTGTTTCCCACTCATTCCTTTTGGTTTGGGGAATATGTAAAAATCCCATGCCCAGAGAACTTCAGATAGAGTTCGCGGAAATGCTCAGTGGACAACCCAGTCAGGGTAAGGATCAGCATTTCCACACTACTCAGAGAATTTTTATTTTCAGGGATGGATTTTTAGCCCAATTCAAGTTGAAGAAAAGTGGTTTCGTGAAAATCGCAGAAAATTTTTTTTCAGAAACTCCGGGGTGCCTTGAGGTTGCGGTGCACCACGAGACAGTTGTATTCCAAAACTGAGTCACTCAGATCACACGAGCACCCAAGCATGCTTGAAACTCATTCAAATGCAAGTGCTTCTATCTGTTGTCTTGATTGTTTCCCACTCATTCCTTTTGGTTTGGGGAATATGTCAAAATCCCATGCCCAGAGAACTTCAGATAGAGTTCGCGGAAATGCTCAGTGGACAACCCAGGCAGGGTAAGGATCAGCATTTCCACACTACTCAGAGAATTTTTATTTTCAGGGATATATTTTTAGCCCAATTCAAGTTGAAGAAAAGTGGTTTCGTGAAAATCGCAGAATTTTTTTTTTCCGAAACTCCGGGGTGCCTGGAGGTCGCGGTGCACCACGCGACAGTTGTATTCCAAAACTGAGTCACTCAGATCACACGAGCACCCAAGCATGCTTGAAACTCATTCAAATGCAAGTGCTTCTATCTGTTGTCTTGATTGTTTCCCACTCATTCCTTTTGGTTTGGGGAATATGTCAAAATCCCATACCCAGAGAACTTCAGATAGAATTCGCGGAAATGCTCAGTGGACAACCCAGGCAGGGTAAGGATCAGCATTTCCACACTACTCAGAGAATTTTTATTTTCAGGGATGGATTTTTAGCCCAATTCAAGTTGAAGAAAAGTGGTTTCGTGAAAATCGAAGAAAATTTTTTTTCAGAAACTCCGGGGTGCCTGGAGGTCGCGATGCACCACACGACAGTTGTATTCCAAAGCTGAGTCACTCAGATCACACGAGTACCCAAGCATGCTTGAAACTCATTCAAATGCAAGTGCTTCTATCTGTTGTCTTGATTGTTTCCCACTCATTCCTTTTGGTTTGGGGAATATGTCAAAATCCCATGCCCAGAGAACTTCAGATAGAGTTCGCGGAAATGCTCAGTGGACAACCCAGGCAGGGTAAGGATCAGCATTTCCACACTACTCAGAGAATTTTTATTTTCAGGGATGGATTTTTAGCCCAATTCAAGTTGAAGAAAAGTGGTTTCGTGAAAATCGCAGAAATTTTTTTTTCAGAAACTCCGGGGTGCCTGGAGGTCGCGGTGCACCACGCGACAGTTGTATTCCAACACTGAGTCACTCAGATCACACGAGTACCCAAGCATGCTTGAAACTCATTCAAATGCAAGTGCTTCTATCTGTTGTCTTGATTGTTTCCCACTCATTCCTTTTGGTTTGGGGAATATGTCAAAATCCCATGCCCAGAGAACTTCAGATAGAGTTCGCGGAAATGCTCAGTGGACAACCCAGGCAGTGTAAGGATCAGCATTTCCACACTACTCAGAGAATTTTTATTTTCAGGGATGGATTTTTAGCCCAATTCAAGTTGAAGAAAAGTGGTTTCGTGAAAATCGCAGAAAATTTTTTTTCAGAAACTCCGGGGTTCCTGGAGGTCGCGGTGCACCACGCGACAGTTGTATTCCAAAACCGAGTCACTCAGATCACACGAGCACCCAAGCATGCTTGAAACTCATTCAAATACAAGTGGTTCTATCTGTTGTCTTGATTGTTTCCCACTCATTCCTTTTGGTTTGGGGAATATGTCAAAATCCCATGCCCAGAGAACTTCAGATAGAGTTCGCGGAAATGCTCAGTGGACAACCCAGGCAGGGTAAGGATCAGCATTTCCACACTACTCAGAGAATTTTTATTTTCAGGGATGGATTTTTAGCCCAATTCAAGTTGAAGTAAAGTGGTTTCGTGAAAATCGCAGAAAATTTTTTTTCAGAAACTCCGGGGTGCCTGGAGGTGGCGGTGCACCACGCGACAGTTGTATTCCAAAACCGAGTCACTCAGATCACACGAGCACCCAAGCATGCTTGAAACTCATTCAAATGCAAGTGCTTCTATCTGTTGTCTTGATTGTTTCCCACTCATTCCTTTTGGTTTGGGGAATATGTCAAAATCCCATGCCCAGAGAACTTCAGATAGAGTTCGCGGAAATGCTCAGTGGACAACCCAGGCAGGGTAAGGATCAGCATTTCCACACTACTCAGAGAATTTTTATTTTCAGGGATGGATTTTTAGCCCAATTCAAGTTGAAGAAAAGTGGTTTCGTGAAAATCGCAGAAAATTTTTTTTCAGAAACTCCGGGGTGCCTGGAGGTCGCGGTGCACCACGCGACAGTTGTATTCCAAAACTGAGTCACTCAGATCACACGAGTACCCAAGCATACTTGAAACTCATTCAAATGCAAGTGCTTTTATCTGTTGTCTTGATTGTTTCCCACTCATTCCTTTTTGTTTGGGGAATATGTCAAAATCCCATGCCCAGAGAACTTCAGATAGAGTTCGCGGAAATGCTCAGTGGACAACCCAGGCAGGATAAGGATCAGCATTTCCACACTACTCAGAGAATTTTTATTTTCAGGGATGGATTTTTAGCTCAATTCAAGTTGAAGAAAAGTGGTTTTGTGAGAATCGCAGAAAATGTTTTTTCAGAAACTCCGGGGTGCCTGGAGGTCGCGGTGCACCACGCGACAGTTGTATTCCAAAACTGAGTCACTCAGATCACACGAGCACCCAAGCATGCTTGAAACTCATTCAAATGCAAGTGCTTCTATCTGTTGTCTTGATTGTTTCCCACTCATTCCTTTTGGTTTGGGGAATATGTCAAAATCCCATGCCCAGAGAACTTCAGATAAAGTTCGCGGAAATGCTCAGTGGACAACCCAGGCATGGTAAGGATCAGCATTTCCACACTACTCAGAGAATTTTTATTTTCAGGGATGGATTTTTAGCCCAATTCAAGTTGAAGAAAAGTGGTTTCGTGAAAATCGCAGAAAATTTTTTTTCAGAAACTCCGGGGTGCCTGGAGGTCGCGGTGCACCACGCGACATTTGTATTCCAAAACTGAGTCACTAAGATCACACGAGTACCCAAGCATGCTTGAAACTCATTCAAATGCAAGTGCTTCTATCTGTTGTCTTGACTGTTTCCCACTCATTCCTTTTGGTTTGGGGAATATGTCAAAATCCCATGCCCAGAGAACTTCAGATAGAGTTCGCGGAAATGCTCAGTGGACAACCCAGGCAGGGTAAGGATCAGCATTTCCACACTACTCAGAGAATTTTTATTTTCAGGGATGGATTTTTAGCCCAATTCAAGTTGAAGAAAAGTGGTTTTGTGAAAATCGCAGAAAATTTTTTTTCAGAAACTCCGGGGTGCCTGGAGGTCGCGGTGCACCACGCGACAGTTGTATTCCAAAACTGAGTCACTCAGATCACACGAGCACCCAAGCATGCTTGAAACTCATTCAAATGCAAGTGCTTCTATCTGTTGTCTTGATTGTTTCCCACTCATTCCTTTTGGTTTGGGGAATATGTCAAAATCCCATGCCCAGAGAACTTCAGATAGAGTTCGCGGAAATGCTCAGTGGACAACCCAGGCAGGGTAAGGATCAGCATTTCCACACTACTCAGAGAATTTTTATTTTCAGGGATGGATTTGTAGCCCAATTCAAGTTGAAGAAAACTGGTTTCGTGAAAATCGCAGAAAATTTTTTTTCAGAAACTCCGGGGTGCCTGGAGGTCGCGGTGCACCACGCGACAGTTGTATTCCAACACTGAGTCACTCAGATCACACGAGTACCCAAGCATGCTTGAAACTCATTTAAATGCAAGTGCTTCTATCTGTTGTCTTGATTGTTTCCCACTCATTCCTTTGGTTTGGGGAATATGTCAAAATCCCATGCCCAGAGAACTTCAGATAGAGTTCGCGGAAATGCTCAGTGGACAACCCAGGCAGGGTAAGGATCAGCATTTCCACACTACTCAGAGAATTTTTATTTTCAGGGATATATTTTTAGCCCAATTCAAGTTGAAGAAAAGTGGTTTCGTGAAGATCGCAGAAACATTTTTTTCTGAAACTCCGGGGTGCCTGGAGGTCGCGGTGCACCACGCGACAGTTGTATTCCAAAACTGAGTCACTCAGACCACACGAGTACCCAAGCATGCTTGAAACTCATTCAAATGCAAGTGCTTCTATCTGTTGTCTTGATTGTTTCCCACTCATTCCTTTTGGTTTGGGGAATATGTAAAAATCCCATGCCCAGAGAACTTCAGATAGAGTTCGCGGAAATGCTCAGTGGACAACCCAGTCAGGGTAAGGATCAGCATTTCCACACTACTCAGAGAATTTTTATTTTCAGGGATGGATTTTTAGCCCAATTCAAGTTGAAGAAAAGTGGTTTCGTGAAAATCGCAGAAAATTTTTTTTCAGAAACTCCGGGGTGCCTTGAGGTTGCGGTGCACCACGCGACAGTTGTATTCCAAAACTGAGTCACTCAGATCACACGAGCACCCAAGCATGCTTGAAACTCATTCAAATGCAAGTGCTTCTATCTGTTGTCTTGATTGTTTCCCACTCATTCCTTTTGGTTTGGGGAATATGTCAAAATCCCATGCCCAGAGAACTTCAGATAGAGTTCGCGGAAATGCTCAGTGGACAACCCAGGCAGGGTAAGGATCAGCATTTCCACACTACTCAGAGAATTTTTATTTTCAGGGATATATTTTTAGCCCAATTCAAGTTGAAGAAAAGTGGTTTCGTGAAAATCGCAGAATTTTTTTTTTCCGAAACTCCGGGGTGCCTGGAGGTCGCGGTGCACCACGCGACAGTTGTATTCCAAAACTGAGTCACTCAGATCACACGAGCACCCAAGCATGCTTGAAACTCATTCAAATGCAAGTGCTTCTATCTGTTGTCTTGATTGTTTCCCACTCATTCCTTTTGGTTTGGGGAATATGTCAAAATCCCATACCCAGAGAACTTCAGATAGAATTCGCGGAAATGCTCAGTGGACAACCCAGGCAGGGTAAGGATCAGCATTTCCACACTACTCAGAGAATTTTTATTTTCAGGGATGGATTTTTAGCCCAATTCAAGTTGAAGAAAAGTGGTTTCGTGAAAATCGAAGAAAATTTTTTTTCAGAAACTCCGGGGTGCCTGGAGGTCGCGATGCACCACGCGACAGTTGTATTCCAAAGCTGAGTCACTCAGATCACACGAGTACCCAAGCATGCTTGAAACTCATTCAAATGCAAGTGCTTCTATCTGTTGTCTTGATTGTTTCCCACTCATTCCTTTTGGTTTGGGGAATATGTCAAAATCCCATGCCCAGAGAACTTCAGATAGAGTTCGCGGAAATGCTCAGTGGACAACCCAGGCAGGGTAAGGATCAGCATTTCCACACTACTCAGAGAATTTTTATTTTCAGGGATGGATTTTTAGCCCAATTCAAGTTGAAGAAAAGTGGTTTCGTGAAAATCGCAGAAATTTTTTTTTCAGAAACTCCGGGGTGCCTGGAGGTCGCGGTGCACCACGCGACAGTTGTATTCCAACACTGAGTCACTCAGATCACACGAGTACCCAAGCATGCTTGAAACTCATTCAAATGCAAGTGCTTCTATCTGTTGTCTTGATTGTTTCCCACTCATTCCTTTTGGTTTGGGGAATATGTCAAAATCCCATGCCCAGAGAACTTCAGATAGAGTTCGCGGAAATGCTCAGTGGACAACCCAGGCAGTGTAAGGATCAGCATTTCCACACTACTCAGAGAATTTTTATTTTCAGGGATGGATTTTTAGCCCAATTCAAGTTGAAGAAAAGTGGTTTCGTGAAAATCGCAGAAAATTTTTTTTCAGAAACTCCGGGGTTCCTGGAGGTCGCGGTGCACCACGCGACAGTTGTATTCCAAAACCGAGTCACTCAGATCACACGAGCACCCAAGCATGCTTGAAACTCATTCAAATACAAGTGGTTCTATCTGTTGTCTTGATTGTTTCCCACTCATTCCTTTTGGTTTGGGGAATATGTCAAAATCCCATGCCCAGAGAACTTCAGATAGAGTTCGCGGAAATGCTCAGTGGACAACCCAGGCAGGGTAAGGATCAGCATTTCCACACTACTCAGAGAATTTTTATTTTCAGGGATATATTTTTAGCCCAATTCAAGTTGAAGAAAAGTGGTTTCGTGAAAATCGCAGAAAATTTTTTTTCCGAAACTCCGGGGTGCCTGGAGGTCGCGGTGCACCACGCGACAGTTGTATTCCAAAACCGAGTCACTCAGATCACACGAGCACACAAGCATGCTTGAAACTCATTCAAATGCAAGTGCTTCTATCTGTTGTCTTGATTGTTTCCCACTCATTCCTTTTGGTTTGGGGAATATGTCAAAATCCCATGCCCAGAGAACTTCAGATAGAGTTTGCGGAAATGCTCAGTGGACAACCCAAGCATGGTAAGGATCAGCATTTCCACACTACTCAGAGAATTTTTATTTTCAGGGATGGATTTTTAGCCCAATTCAAGTTGAAGTAAAGTGGTTTCGTGAAAATCGCAGAAAATTTTTTTTCAGAAACTCCGGGGTGCCTGGAGGTCGCGGTGCACCACGCGACAGTTGTATTCCAAAACTGAGTCACTCAGATCACACGAGTACCGAAGCATGCTTGAAACTCATTCAAATGCAAGTGCTTCTATCTGTTGTCTTGATTGTTTCCCACTCATTCCTTTTTGTTTGGGGAATATGTCAAAATCCCATTCCCAGAGAACTTCAGATAGAGTTCGCGGAAATGCTCAGTGGACAACCCAGGCAGGGTAAGGATCAGCATTTCCACACTACTCAGAGAATTTTTATTTTCAGGGATGGATTTTTAGCCCAATTCAAGTTGAAGAAAAGTGGTTTCGTGAAAATCGCAGAAAATTTTTTTTCAGAAACTCCGGGGTGCCTGGAGGTCGCGGTGCACCATGCGACAGTTGTATTCCAAAACTGAGTCACTCAGATCACACGAGCACCCAAGCATGCTTGAAACTCATTCAAATGCAAGTGCTTCTATCTGTTGTCTTGATTGTTTCCCACTCATTCCTTTTGGTTTGGGGAATATGTCAAAATCCCATGCCCAGAGAACTTCAGATAGAGTTCGCGGAAATGCTCAGTGGACAACCCAGGCAGGGTAAGGATCAGCATTTCCACACTACTCAGAGAATTTTTATTTTCAGGGATGGATTTTTAGCCCAATTCAAGTTGAAGAAAAGTGGTTTCGTGAAAATCGCAGAAAATTTTTTTTCAGAAACTCCGGGGTGCCTGGAGGTCGTGGTGCACCACGCGACAGTTGTATTCCAAAACTGAGTCACTCAGATCACACGAGCACCCAAGCATGCTTGAAACTCATTCAAATGCAAGTGCTTCTATCTGTTGTCTTGATTGTTTCCCACTCATTCCTTTTGGTTTGGGGAATATGTCAAAATCCCATGCCCAGAGAACTTCAGATAGAGTTCGCGGAAATGCTCAGTGGACAACCCAGGCAGGGTAAGGATCAGCATTTCCACACTACTCAGAGAATTTTTATTTTCAGGGATGGATTTTTAGCCCAATTCAAGTTGAAGAAAAGTGGTTTTGTGAGAATCGCAGAAAATTTTTTTTCAGAAACTCCGGGGTGCCTGGAGGTCGCGGTGCACCACGCGACAGTTGTATTCCAAAACTGAGTCACTCAGATCACACGAGCACCCAAGCATGCTTGAAACTCATTCAAAAGCAAGTGCTTCTATATGTTGTCTTGATTGTTTCCCACTCATTCCTTTTGGTTTGGGGAATATGTCAAAATCCCATGCCCAGAGAACTTCAGATAGAGTTCGCGGAAATGCTCAGTGGACAACCCAGGCAGGGTAAGGATCAGCATTTCCACACTACTCAGAGAATTTTTATTTTCAGGGATATATTTTTAGCCCAATTCAAGTTGAAGAAAAGTGGTTTCGTGAAAATCGCAGAAAATTTTTTTTCCGAAACTCCGGGGTGCCTGGAGGTCGCGGTGCACCACGCGACAGTTGTATTCCAAAACCGAGTCACTCAGATCACACGAGCACACAAGCATGCTTGAAACTCATTCAAATGCAAGTGCTTCTATCTGTTGTCTTGATTGTTTCCCACTCATTCCTTTTGGTTTGGGGAATATGTCAAAATCCCATGCCCAGAGAACTTCAGATAGAGTTTGCGGAAATGCTCAGTGGACAACCCAAGCATGGTAAGGATCAGCATTTCCACACTACTCAGAGAATTTTTATTTTCAGGGATGGATTTTTAGCCCAATTCAAGTTGAAGTAAAGTGGTTTCGTGAAAATCGCAGAAAATTTTTTTTCAGAAACTCCGGGGTGCCTGGAGGTCGCGGTGCACCACGCGACAGTTGTATTCCAAAACTGAGTCAGTCAGATCACACGAGTACCGAAGCATGCTTGAAACTCATTCAAATGCAAGTGCTTCTATCTGTTGTCTTGATTGTTTCCCACTCATTCCTTTTTGTTTGGGGAATATGTCAAAATCCCATTCCCAGAGAACTTCAGATAGAGTTCGCGGAAATGCTCAGTGGACAACCCAGGCAGGGTAAGGATCAGCATTTCCACACTACTCAGAGAATTTTTATTTTCAGGGATGGATTTTTAGCCCAATTCAAGTTGAAGAAAAGTGGTTTCGTGAAAATCGCAGAAAATTTTTTTTCAGAAACTCCGGGGTGCCTGGAGGTCGCGGTGCACCATGCGACAGTTGTATTCCAAAACTGAGTCACTCAGATCACACGAGCACCCAAGCATGCTTGAAACTCATTCAAATGCAAGTGCTTCTATCTGTTGTCTTGATTGTTTCCCACTCATTCCTTTTGGTTTGGGGAATATGTCAAAATCCCATGCCCAGAGAACTTCAGATAGAGTTCGCGGAAATGCTCAGTGGACAACCCAGGCAGGGTAAGGATCAGCATTTCCACACTACTCAGAGAATTTTTATTTTCAGGGATGGATTTTTAGCCCAATTCAAGTTGAAGAAAAGTGGTTTCGTGAAAATCGCAGAAATGTTTTTTTCAGAAACTCCGGGGTGCCTGGACGTCGTGGTGCACCACGCGACAGTTGTATTCCAAAACTGAGTCACTCAGATCACACGAGCACCCAAGCATGCTTGAAACTCATTCAAATGCAAGTGCTTCTATCTGTTGTCTTGATTGTTTCCCACTCATTCCTTTTGGTTTGGGGAATATGTCAAAATCCCATGCCCAGAGAACTTCAGATAGAGTTCGCGGAAATGCTCAGTGGACAACCCAGGCAGGGTAAGGATCAGCATTTCCACACTACTCAGAGAATTTTTATTTTCAGGGATGGATTTTTAGCCCAATTCAAGTTGAAGAAAAGTGGTTTTGTGAGAATCGCAGAAAATTTTTTTTCAGAAACTCCGGGGTGCCTGGAGGTCGCGGTGCACCACGCGACAGTTGTATTCCAAAACTGAGTCACTCAGATCACACGAGCACCCAAGCATGCTTGAAACTCATTCAAATGCAAGTGCTTCTATATGTTGTCTTGATTGTTTCCCACTCATTCCTTTTGGTTTGGGGAATATGTCAAAATCCCATGCCCAGAGAACTTCAGATAGAGTTCGCGGAAATGCTCAGTGGACAACACAGGCAGGGTAAGGATCAGCATTTCCACACTACTGAGAGAATTTTTATTTTCAGGGATGGATTTGTAGCCCAATTCAAGTTGAAGAAAAGTGGTTTCGTCAAAATCGCAGAAAATTTTTTTTCAGAAACTCCGGGGTGCCTGGAGGTCGCGATGCACCACGCGACAGTTGTATTCCAAAACCGAGTCACTCAGATCACACGAGCACCCAAGCATGCTTGAAACTCATTCAAATACAAGTGGTTCTATCTGTTGTCTTGATTGTTTCCCACTCATTCCTTTTTGTTTGGGGAATATGTCAAAATCCCATGCCCAGAGAACTTCAGATAGAGTTCGCGGAAATGCTCAGTGGACAACCCAGGCAGGGTAAGGATCAGCATTTCCACACTACTCAGAGAATTTTTATTTTCAGGGATATATTTTTAGCCCAATTCAAGTTGAAGAAAAGTGGTTTCGTGAAAATCGCAGAAAAAAAATTTTCTGAAACTCCGGGGTGCCTGGAGGTCGCGGTGCACCACGCGACAGTTGTATTCCAAAACTCAGTCACTCAGATCACACGAGCACCCAAGCATGCTTGAAACTCATTCAAATGCAAGTGCTTCTATCTGTTGTCTTGATTGTTTCCCACTCATTCCTTTTGGTTTGGGGAATATGTCAAAATCCCATGCCCAGAGAACTTCAGATAGAGTTCGCGGAAATGCTCAGTGGACAACCCAGGCAGGGTAAGGATCAGCATTTCCACACTACTCAGAGAATTTTTATTTTCAGGGATGGATTTGTAGCCCAATTCAAGTTGAAGAAAAGTGGTTTCGTGAAAATCGCAGAAATGTTTTTTTCAGAAACTCCGGGGTGCCTGGAGGTCGCGGTGCACCACGCGACAGTTGTATTCCAAAACTGAGTCACTCAGATCACACGAGTACCCAAGCATGCTTGAAACTCATTCAAATGCAAGTGCTTCTATCTGTTGTCTTGATTGTTTCCCACTCATTCCTTTTGGTTTGGGGAATATGTCAAAATCCCATGCCCAGAGAACTTCAGATAGAGTTCGCGGAAATGCTCAGTGGACAACCCAGGCAGGGTAAGGATCAGCATTTCCACACTACTCAGAGAATTTTTATTTTCAGGGATATATTTTTAGCCCAATTCAAGTTGAAGAAAAGTGGTTTCGTGAAAATCGCAGAAAATTTTTTTTCCGAAACTCCGGGGTGCCTGGAGGTCGCGGTGCACCACGCGACAGTTGTATTCCAAAACCGAGTCACTCAGATCACACGAGCACACAAGCATGCTTGAAACTCATTCAAATGCAAGTGCTTCTATCTGTTGTCTTGATTGTTTCCCACTCATTCCTTTTGGTTTGGGGAATATGTCAAAATCCCATGCCCAGAGAACTTCAGATAGAGTTTGCGGAAATGCTCAGTGGACAACCCAAGCATGGTAAGGATCAGCATTTCCACACTACTCAGAGAATTTTTATTTTCAGGGATGGATTTTTAGCCCAATTCAAGTTGAAGTAAAGTGGTTTCGTGAAAATCGCAGAAAATTTTTTTTCAGAAACTCCGGGGTGCCTGGAGGTCGCGGTGCACCACGCGACAGTTGTATTCCAAAACTGAGTCAGTCAGATCACACGAGTACCGAAGCATGCTTGAAACTCATTCAAATGCAAGTGCTTCTATCTGTTGTCTTGATTGTTTCCCACTCATTCCTTTTTGTTTGGGGAATATGTCAAAATCCCATTCCCAGAGAACTTCAGATAGAGTTCGCGGAAATGCTCAGTGGACAACCCAGGCAGGGTAAGGATCAGCATTTCCACACTACTCAGAGAATTTTTATTTTCAGGGATGGATTTTTAGCCCAATTCAAGTTGAAGAAAAGTGGTTTCGTGAAAATCGCAGAAAATTTTTTTTCAGAAACTCCGGGGTGCCTGGAGGTCGCGGTGCACCATGCGACAGTTGTATTCCAAAACTGAGTCACTCAGATCACACGAGCACCCAAGCATGCTTGAAACTCATTCAAATGCAAGTGCTTCTATCTGTTGTCTTGATTGTTTCCCACTCATTCCTTTTGGTTTGGGGAATATGTCAAAATCCCATGCCCAGAGAACTTCAGATAGAGTTCGCGGAAATGCTCAGTGGACAACCCAGGCAGGGTAAGGATCAGCATTTCCACACTACTCAGAGAATTTTTATTTTCAGGGATGGATTTTTAGCCCAATTCAAGTTGAAGAAAAGTGGTTTCGTGAAAATCGCAGAAAATTTTTTTTCAGAAACTCCGGGGTGCCTGGAGGTCGTGGTGCACCACGCGACAGTTGTATTCCAAAACTGAGTCACTCAGATCACACGAGCACCCAAGCATGCTTGAAACTCATTCAAATGCAAGTGCTTCTATCTGTTGTCTTGATTGTTTCCCACTCATTCCTTTTGGTTTGGGGAATATGTCAAAATCCCATGCCCAGAGAACTTCAGATAGAGTTCGCGGAAATGCTCAGTGGACAACCCAGGCAGGGTAAGGATCAGCATTTCCACACTACTCAGAGAATTTTTATTTTCAGGGATGGATTTTTAGCCCAATTCAAGTTGAAGAAAAGTGGTTTTGTGAGAATCGCAGAAAATTTTTTTTCAGAAACTCCGGGGTGCCTGGAGGTCGCGGTGCACCACGCGACAGTTGTATTCCAAAACTGAGTCACTCAGATCACACGAGCACCCAAGCATGCTTGAAACTCATTCAAATGCAAGTGCTTCTATATGTTGTCTTGATTGTTTCCCACTCATTCCTTTTGGTTTGGGGAATATGTCAAAATCCCATGCCCAGAGAACTTCAGATAGAGTTCGCGGAAATGCTCAGTGGACAACCCAGGCAGGGTAAGGATCAGCATTTCCACACTACTCAGAGAATTTTTATTTTCAGGGATATATTTTTAGCCCAATTCAAGTTGAAGAAAAGTGGTTTCGTGAAAATCGCAGAAAATTTTTTTTCCGAAACTCCGGGGTGCCTGGAGGTCGCGGTGCACCACGCGACAGTTGTATTCCAAAACCGAGTCACTCAGATCACACGAGCACACAAGCATGCTTGAAACTCATTCAAATGCAAGTGCTTCTATCTGTTGTCTTGATTGTTTCCCACTCATTCCTTTTGGTTTGGGGAATATGTCAAAATCCCATGCCCAGAGAACTTCAGATAGAGTTTGCGGAAATGCTCAGTGGACAACCCAAGCATGGTAAGGATCAGCATTTCCACACTACTCAGAGAATTTTTATTTTCAGGGATGGATTTTTAGCCCAATTCAAGTTGAAGTAAAGTGGTTTCGTGAAAATCGCAGAAAATTTTTTTTCAGAAACTCCGGGGTGCCTGGAGGTCGCGGTGCACCACGCGACAGTTGTATTCCAAAACTGAGTCAGTCAGATCACACGAGTACCGAAGCATGCTTGAAACTCATTCAAATGCAAGTGCTTCTATCTGTTGTCTTGATTGTTTCCCACTCATTCCTTTTTGTTTGGGGAATATGTCAAAATCCCATTCCCAGAGAACTTCAGATAGAGTTCGCGGAAATGCTCAGTGGACAACCCAGGCAGGGTAAGGATCAGCATTTCCACACTACTCAGAGAATTTTTATTTTCAGGGATGGATTTTTAGCCCAATTCAAGTTGAAGAAAAGTGGTTTCGTGAAAATCGCAGAAAATTTTTTTTCAGAAACTCCGGGGTGCCTGGAGGTCGCGGTGCACCATGCGACAGTTGTATTCCAAAACTGAGTCACTCAGATCACACGAGCACCCAAGCATGCTTGAAACTCATTCAAATGCAAGTGCTTCTATCTGTTGTCTTGATTGTTTCCCACTCATTCCTTTTGGTTTGGGGAATATGTCAAAATCCCATGCCCAGAGAACTTCAGATAGAGTTCGCGGAAATGCTCAGTGGACAACCCAGGCAGGGTAAGGATCAGCATTTCCACACTACTCAGAGAATTTTTATTTTCAGGGATGGATTTTTAGCCCAATTCAAGTTGAAGAAAAGTGGTTTCGTGAAAATCGCAGAAAATTTTTTTTCAGAAACTCCGGGGTGCCTGGACGTCGTGGTGCACCACGCGACAGTTGTATTCCAAAACTGAGTCACTCAGATCACACGAGCACCCAAGCATGCTTGAAACTCATTCAAATGCAAGTGCTTCTATCTGTTGTCTTGATTGTTTCCCACTCATTCCTTTTGGTTTGGGGAATATGTCAAAATCCCATGCCCAGAGAACTTCAGATAGAGTTCGCGGAAATGCTCAGTGGACAACCCAGGCAGGGTAAGGATCAGCATTTCCACACTACTCAGAGAATTTTTATTTTCAGGGATGGATTTTTAGCCCAATTCAAGTTGAAGAAAAGTGGTTTTGTGAGAATCGCAGAAAATTTTTTTTCAGAAACTCCGGGGTGCCTGGAGGTCGCGGTGCACCACGCGACAGTTGTATTCCAAAACTGAGTCACTCAGATCACACGAGCACCCAAGCATGCTTGAAACTCATTCAAATGCAAGTGCTTCTATATGTTGTCTTGATTGTTTCCCACTCATTCCTTTTGGTTTGGGGAATATGTCAAAATCCCATGCCCAGAGAACTTCAGATAGAGTTCGCGGAAATGCTCAGTGGACAACCCAGGCAGGGTAAGGATCAGCATTTCCACACTACTGAGAGAATTTTTATTTTCAGGGATGGATTTGTAGCCCAATTCAAGTTGAAGAAAAGTGGTTTCGTCAAAATCGCAGAAAATTTTTTTTCAGAAACTCCGGGGTGCCTGGAGGTCGCGATGCACCACGCGACAGTTGTATTCCAAAACCGAGTCACTCAGATCACACGAGCACCCAAGCATGCTTGAAACTCATTCAAATACAAGTGGTTCTATCTGTTGTCTTGATTGTTTCCCACTCATTCCTTTTTGTTTGGGGAATATGTCAAAATCCCATGCCCAGAGAACTTCAGATAGAGTTCGCGGAAATGCTCAGTGGACAACCCAGGCAGGGTAAGGATCAGCATTTCCACACTACTCAGAGAATTTTTATTTTCAGGGATATATTTTTAGCCCAATTCAAGTTGAAGAAAAGTGGTTTCGTGAAAATCGCAGAAAAAAAATTTTCTGAAACTCCGGGGTGCCTGGAGGTCGCGGTGCACCACGCGACAGTTGTATTCCAAAACTCAGTCACTCAGATCACACGAGCACCCAAGCATGCTTGAAACTCATTCAAATGCAAGTGCTTCTATCTGTTGTCTTGATTGTTTCCCACTCATTCCTTTTGGTTTGGGGAATATGTCAAAATCCCATGCCCAGAGAACTTCAGATAGAGTTCGCGGAAATGCTCAGTGGACAACCCAGGCAGGGTAAGGATCAGCATTTCCACACTACTCAGAGAATTTTTATTTTCAGGGATGGATTTGTAGCCCAATTCAAGTTGAAGAAAAGTGGTTTCGTGAAAATCGCAGAAATGTTTTTTTCAGAAACTCCGGGGTGCCTGGAGGTCGCGGTGCACCACGCGACAGTTGTATTCCAAAACTGAGTCACTCAGATCACACGAGTACCCAAGCATGCTTGAAACTCATTCAAATGCAAGTGCTTCTATCTGTTGTCTTGATTGTTTCCCACTCATTCCTTTTGGTTTGGGGAATATGTCAAAATCCCATGCCCAGAGAACTTCAGATAGAGTTCGCGGAAATGCTCAGTGGACAACCCAGGCAGGGTAAGGATCAGCATTTCCACACTACTCAGAGAATTTTTATTTTCAGGGATATATTTTTAGCCCAATTCAAGTTGAAGAAAAGTGGTTTCGTGAAAATCGCAGAAAATTTTTTTTCCGAAACTCCGGGGTGCCTGGAGGTCGCGGTGCACCACGCGACAGTTGTATTCCAAAACCGAGTCACTCAGATCACACGAGCACACAAGCATGCTTGAAACTCATTCAAATGCAAGTGCTTCTATCTGTTGTCTTGATTGTTTCCCACTCATTCCTTTTGGTTTGGGGAATATGTCAAAATCCCATGCCCAGAGAACTTCAGATAGAGTTTGCGGAAATGCTCAGTGGACAACCCAAGCATGGTAAGGATCAGCATTTCCACACTACTCAGAGAATTTTTATTTTCAGGGATGGATTTTTAGCCCAATTCAAGTTGAAGTAAAGTGGTTTCGTGAAAATCGCAGAAAATTTTTTTTCAGAAACTCCGGGGTGCCTGGAGGTCGTGGTGCACCACGCGACAGTTGTATTCCAAAACTGAGTCACTCAGATCACACGAGCACCCAAGCATGCTTGAAACTCATTCAAATGCAAGTGCTTCTATCTGTTGTCTTGATTGTTTCCCACTCATTCCTTTTGGTTTGGGGAATATGTCAAAATCCCATGCCCAGAGAACTTCAGATAGAGTTCGCGGAAATGCTCAGTGGACAACCCAGGCAGGGTAAGGATCAGCATTTCCACACTACTCAGAGAATTTTTATTTTCAGGGATGGATTTTTAGCCCAATTCAAGTTGAAGAAAAGTGGTTTCGTGAAAATCGCAGAAAATTTTTTTTCAGAAACTCCGGGGTGCCTGGAGGTCGCGGTGCACCACGCGACAGTTGTATTCCAAAACTGAGTCAGTCAGATCACACGAGTACCGAAGCATGCTTGAAACTCATTCAAATGCAAGTGCTTCTATCTGTTGTCTTGATTGTTTCCCACTCATTCCTTTTTGTTTGGGGAATATGTCAAAATCCCATTCCCAGAGAACTTCAGATAGAGTTCGCGGAAATGCTCAGTGGACAACCCAGGCAGGGTAAGGATCAGCATTTCCACACTACTCAGAGAATTTTTATTTTCAGGGATGGATTTTTAGCCCAATTCAAGTTGAAGAAAAGTGGTTTCGTGAAAATCGCAGAAAATTTTTTTTCAGAAACTCCGGGGTGCCTGGAGGTCGCGGTGCACCATGCGACAGTTGTATTCCAAAACTGAGTCACTCAGATCACACGAGCACCCAAGCATGCTTGAAACTCATTCAAATGCAAGTGCTTCTATCTGTTGTCTTGATTGTTTCCCACTCATTCCTTTTGGTTTGGGGAATATGTCAAAATCCCATGCCCAGAGAACTTCAGATAGAGTTCGCGGAAATGCTCAGTGGACAACCCAGGCAGGGTAAGGATCAGCATTTCCACACTACTCAGAGAATTTTTATTTTCAGGGATGGATTTTTAGCCCAATTCAAGTTGAAGAAAAGTGGTTTCGTGAAAATCGCAGAAAATTTTTTTTCAGAAACTCCGGGGTGCCTGGAGGTCGCGGTGCACCACGCGACAGTTGTATTCCAAAACTGAGTCACTCAGATCACACGAGCACCCAAGCATGCTTGAAACTCATTCAAATGCAAGTGCTTCTATCTGTTGTCTTGATTGTTTCCCACTCATTCCTTTTGGTTTGGGGAATATGTCAAAATCCCATGCCCAGAGAACTTCAGATAGAGTTCGCGGAAATGCTCAGTGGACAACCCAGGCAGGGTAAGGATCAGCATTTCCACACTACTCAGAGAATTTTTATTTTCAGGGATGGATTTTTAGCCCAATTCAAGTTGAAGAAAAGTGGTTTTGTGAGAATCGCAGAAAATTTTTTTTCAGAAACTCCGGGGTGCCTGGAGGTCGCGGTGCACCACGCGACAGTTGTATTCCAAAACTGAGTCACTCAGATCACACGAGCACCCAAGCATGCTTGAAACTCATTCAAATGCAAGTGCTTCTATATGTTGTCTTGATTGTTTCCCACTCATTCCTTTTGGTTTGGGGAATATGTCAAAATCCCATGCCCAGAGAACTTCAGATAGAGTTCGCGGAAATGCTCAGTGGACAACCCAGGCAGGGTAAGGATCAGCATTTCCACACTACTGAGAGAATTTTTATTTTCAGGGATGGATTTGTAGCCCAATTCAAGTTGAAGAAAAGTGGTTTCGTCAAAATCGCAGAAAATTTTTTTTCAGAAACTCCGGGGTGCCTGGAGGTCGCGATGCACCACGCGACAGTTGTATTCCAAAACCGAGTCACTCAGATCACACGAGCACCCAAGCATGCTTGAAACTCATTCAAATACAAGTGGTTCTATCTGTTGTCTTGATTGTTTCCCACTCATTCCTTTTTGTTTGGGGAATATGTCAAAATCCCATGCCCAGAGAACTTCAGATAGAGTTCGCGGAAATGCTCAGTGGACAACCCAGGCAGGGTAAGGATCAGCATTTCCACACTACTCAGAGAATTTTTATTTTCAGGGATATATTTTTAGCCCAATTCAAGTTGAAGAAAAGTGGTTTCGTGAAAATCGCAGAAAAAAAATTTTCTGAAACTCCGGGGTGCCTGGAGGTCGCGGTGCACCACGCGACAGTTGTATTCCAAAACTCAGTCACTCAGATCACACGAGCACCCAAGCATGCTTGAAACTCATTCAAATGCAAGTGCTTCTATCTGTTGTCTTGATTGTTTCCCACTCATTCCTTTTGGTTTGGGGAATATGTCAAAATCCCATGCCCAGAGAACTTCAGATAGAGTTCGCGGAAATGCTCAGTGGACAACCCAGGCAGGGTAAGGATCAGCATTTCCACACTACTCAGAGAATTTTTATTTTCAGGGATGGATTTGTAGCCCAATTCAAGTTGAAGAAAAGTGGTTTCGTGAAAATCGCAGAAATGTTTTTTTCAGAAACTCCGGGGTGCCTGGAGGTCGCGGTGCACCACGCGACAGTTGTATTCCAAAACTGAGTCACTCAGATCACACGAGTTCCCAAGCATGCTTGAAACTCATTCAAATGCAAGTGCTTCTATCTGTTGTCTTGATTGTTTCCCACTCATTCCTTTTGGTTTGGGGAATATGTCAAAATCCCATGCCCAGAGAACTTCAGATAGAGTTCGCGGAAATGCTCAGTGGACAACCCAGGCAGGGTAAGGATCAGCATTTCCACACTACTCAGAGAATTTTTATTTTCAGGGATGGATTTTTAGCCCAATTCAAGTTGAAGAAAAGTGGTTTTGTGAGAATCGCAGAAAATTTTTTTTCAGAAACTCCGGGGTGCCTGGAGGTCGCGGTGCACCACGCGACAGTTGTATTCCAAAACTGAGTCACTCAGATCACACGAGCACCCAAGCATGCTTGAAACTCATTCAAATGCAAGTGCTTCTATATGTTGTCTTGATTGTTTCCCACTCATTCCTTTTGGTTTGGGGAATATGTCAAAATCCCATGCCCAGAGAACTTCAGATAGAGTTCGCGGAAATGCTCAGTGGACAACCCAGGCAGGGTAAGGATCAGCATTTCCACACTACTCAGAGAATTTTTATTTTCAGGGATATATTTTTAGCCCAATTCAAGTTGAAGAAAAGTGGTTTCGTGAAAATCGCAGAAAATTTTTTTTCCGAAACTCCGGGGTGCCTGGAGGTCGCGGTGCACCACGCGACAGTTGTATTCCAAAACCGAGTCACTCAGATCACACGAGCACACAAGCATGCTTGAAACTCATTCAAATGCAAGTGCTTCTATCTGTTGTCTTGATTGTTTCCCACTCATTCCTTTTGGTTTGGGGAATATGTCAAAATCCCATGCCCAGAGAACTTCAGATAGAGTTTGCGGAAATGCTCAGTGGACAACCCAAGCATGGTAAGGATCAGCATTTCCACACTACTCAGAGAATTTTTATTTTCAGGGATGGATTTTTAGCCCAATTCAAGTTGAAGTAAAGTGGTTTCGTGAAAATCGCAGAAAATTTTTTTTCAGAAACTCCGGGGTGCCTGGAGGTCGCGGTGCACCACGCGACAGTTGTATTCCAAAACTGAGTCAGTCAGATCACACGAGTACCGAAGCATGCTTGAAACTCATTCAAATGCAAGTGCTTCTATCTGTTGTCTTGATTGTTTCCCACTCATTCCTTTTTGTTTGGGGAATATGTCAAAATCCCATTCCCAGAGAACTTCAGATAGAGTTCGCGGAAATGCTCAGTGGACAACCCAGGCAGGGTAAGGATCAGCATTTCCACACTACTCAGAGAATTTTTATTTTCAGGGATGGATTTTTAGCCCAATTCAAGTTGAAGAAAAGTGGTTTCGTGAAAATCGCAGAAAATTTTTTTTCAGAAACTCCGGGGTGCCTGGAGGTCGCGGTGCACCATGCGACAGTTGTATTCCAAAACTGAGTCACTCAGATCACACGAGCACCCAAGCATGCTTGAAACTCATTCAAATGCAAGTGCTTCTATCTGTTGTCTTGATTGTTTCCCACTCATTCCTTTTGGTTTGGGGAATATGTCAAAATCCCATGCCCAGAGAACTTCAGATAGAGTTCGCGGAAATGCTCAGTGGACAACCCAGGCAGGGTAAGGATCAGCATTTCCACACTACTCAGAGAATTTTTATTTTCAGGGATGGATTTTTAGCCCAATTCAAGTTGAAGAAAAGTGGTTTCGTGAAAATCGCAGAAAATTTTTTTTCAGAAACTCCGGGGTGCCTGGACGTCGTGGTGCACCACGCGACAGTTGTATTCCAAAACTGAGTCACTCAGATCACACGAGCACCCAAGCATGCTTGAAACTCATTCAAATGCAAGTGCTTCTATCTGTTGTCTTGATTGTTTCCCACTCATTCCTTTTGGTTTGGGGAATATGTCAAAATCCCATGCCCAGAGAACTTCAGATAGAGTTCGCGGAAATGCTCAGTGGACAACCCAGGCAGGGTAAGGATCAGCATTTCCACACTACTCAGAGAATTTTTATTTTCAGGGATGGATTTTTAGCCCAATTCAAGTTGAAGAAAAGTGGTTTTGTGAGAATCGCAGAAAATTTTTTTTCAGAAACTCCGGGGTGCCTGGAGGTCGCGGTGCACCACGCGACAGTTGTATTCCAAAACTGAGTCACTCAGATCACACGAGCACCCAAGCATGCTTGAAACTCATTCAAATGCAAGTGCTTCTATATGTTGTCTTGATTGTTTCCCACTCATTCCTTTTGGTTTGGGGAATATGTCAAAATCCCATGCCCAGAGAACTTCAGATAGAGTTCGCGGAAATGCTCAGTGGACAACCCAGGCAGGGTAAGGATCAGCATTTCCACACTACTGAGAGAATTTTTATTTTCAGGGATGGATTTGTAGCCCAATTCAAGTTGAAGAAAAGTGGTTTCGTCAAAATCGCAGAAAATTTTTTTTCAGAAACTCCGGGGTGCCTGGAGGTCGCGATGCACCACGCGACAGTTGTATTCCAAAACCGAGTCACTCAGATCACACGAGCACCCAAGCATGCTTGAAACTCATTCAAATACAAGTGGTTCTATCTGTTGTCTTGATTGTTTCCCACTCATTCCTTTTTGTTTGGGGAATATGTCAAAATCCCATGCCCAGAGAACTTCAGATAGAGTTCGCGGAAATGCTCAGTGGACAACCCAGGCAGGGTAAGGATCAGCATTTCCACACTACTCAGAGAATTTTTATTTTCAGGGATATATTTTTAGCCCAATTCAAGTTGAAGAAAAGTGGTTTCGTGAAAATCGCAGAAAAAAAATTTTCTGAAACTCCGGGGTGCCTGGAGGTCGCGGTGCACCACGCGACAGTTGTATTCCAAAACTCAGTCACTCAGATCACACGAGCACCCAAGCATGCTTGAAACTCATTCAAATGCAAGTGCTTCTATCTGTTGTCTTGATTGTTTCCCACTCATTCCTTTTGGTTTGGGGAATATGTCAAAATCCCATGCCCAGAGAACTTCAGATAGAGTTCGCGGAAATGCTCAGTGGACAACCCAGGCAGGGTAAGGATCAGCATTTCCACACTACTCAGAGAATTTTTATTTTCAGGGATGGATTTGTAGCCCAATTCAAGTTGAAGAAAAGTGGTTTCGTGAAAATCGCAGAAATGTTTTTTTCAGAAACTCCGGGGTGCCTGGAGGTCGCGGTGCACCACGCGACAGTTGTATTCCAAAACTGAGTCACTCAGATCACACGAGTACCCAAGCATGCTTGAAACTCATTCAAATGCAAGTGCTTCTATCTGTTGTCTTGATTGTTTCCCACTCATTCCTTTTGGTTTGGGGAATATGTCAAAATCCCATGCCCAGAGAACTTCAGATAGAGTTCGCGGAAATGCTCAGTGGACAACCCAGGCAGGGTAAGGATCAGCATTTCCACACTACTCAGAGAATTTTTATTTTCAGGGATATATTTTTAGCCCAATTCAAGTTGAAGAAAAGTGGTTTCGTGAAAATCGCAGAAAATTTTTTTTCCGAAACTCCGGGGTGCCTGGAGGTCGCGGTGCACCACGCGACAGTTGTATTCCAAAACCGAGTCACTCAGATCACACGAGCACACAAGCATGCTTGAAACTCATTCAAATGCAAGTGCTTCTATCTGTTGTCTTGATTGTTTCCCACTCATTCCTTTTGGTTTGGGGAATATGTCAAAATCCCATGCCCAGAGAACTTCAGATAGAGTTTGCGGAAATGCTCAGTGGACAACCCAAGCATGGTAAGGATCAGCATTTCCACACTACTCAGAGAATTTTTATTTTCAGGGATGGATTTTTAGCCCAATTCAAGTTGAAGTAAAGTGGTTTCGTGAAAATCGCAGAAAATTTTTTTTCAGAAACTCCGGGGTGCCTGGAGGTCGTGGTGCACCACGCGACAGTTGTATTCCAAAACTGAGTCACTCAGATCACACGAGCACCCAAGCATGCTTGAAACTCATTCAAATGCAAGTGCTTCTATCTGTTGTCTTGATTGTTTCCCACTCATTCCTTTTGGTTTGGGGAATATGTCAAAATCCCATGCCCAGAGAACTTCAGATAGAGTTCGCGGAAATGCTCAGTGGACAACCCAGGCAGGGTAAGGATCAGCATTTCCACACTACTCAGAGAATTTTTATTTTCAGGGATGGATTTTTAGCCCAATTCAAGTTGAAGAAAAGTGGTTTCGTGAAAATCGCAGAAAATTTTTTTTCAGAAACTCCGGGGTGCCTGGAGGTCGCGGTGCACCACGCGACAGTTGTATTCCAAAACTGAGTCAGTCAGATCACACGAGTACCGAAGCATGCTTGAAACTCATTCAAATGCAAGTGCTTCTATCTGTTGTCTTGATTGTTTCCCACTCATTCCTTTTTGTTTGGGGAATATGTCAAAATCCCATTCCCAGAGAACTTCAGATAGAGTTCGCGGAAATGCTCAGTGGACAACCCAGGCAGGGTAAGGATCAGCATTTCCACACTACTCAGAGAATTTTTATTTTCAGGGATGGATTTTTAGCCCAATTCAAGTTGAAGAAAAGTGGTTTCGTGAAAATCGCAGAAAATTTTTTTTCAGAAACTCCGGGGTGCCTGGAGGTCGCGGTGCACCATGCGACAGTTGTATTCCAAAACTGAGTCACTCAGATCACACGAGCACCCAAGCATGCTTGAAACTCATTCAAATGCAAGTGCTTCTATCTGTTGTCTTGATTGTTTCCCACTCATTCCTTTTGGTTTGGGGAATATGTCAAAATCCCATGCCCAGAGAACTTCAGATAGAGTTCGCGGAAATGCTCAGTGGACAACCCAGGCAGGGTAAGGATCAGCATTTCCACACTACTCAGAGAATTTTTATTTTCAGGGATGGATTTTTAGCCCAATTCAAGTTGAAGAAAAGTGGTTTCGTGAAAATCGCAGAAAATTTTTTTTCAGAAACTCCGGGGTGCCTGGAGGTCGCGGTGCACCACGCGACAGTTGTATTCCAAAACTGAGTCACTCAGATCACACGAGCACCCAAGCATGCTTGAAACTCATTCAAATGCAAGTGCTTCTATCTGTTGTCTTGATTGTTTCCCACTCATTCCTTTTGGTTTGGGGAATATGTCAAAATCCCATGCCCAGAGAACTTCAGATAGAGTTCGCGGAAATGCTCAGTGGACAACCCAGGCAGGGTAAGGATCAGCATTTCCACACTACTCAGAGAATTTTTATTTTCAGGGATGGATTTTTAGCCCAATTCAAGTTGAAGAAAAGTGGTTTTGTGAGAATCGCAGAAAATTTTTTTTCAGAAACTCCGGGGTGCCTGGAGGTCGCGGTGCACCACGCGACAGTTGTATTCCAAAACTGAGTCACTCAGATCACACGAGCACCCAAGCATGCTTGAAACTCATTCAAATGCAAGTGCTTCTATATGTTGTCTTGATTGTTTCCCACTCATTCCTTTTGGTTTGGGGAATATGTCAAAATCCCATGCCCAGAGAACTTCAGATAGAGTTCGCGGAAATGCTCAGTGGACAACCCAGGCAGGGTAAGGATCAGCATTTCCACACTACTGAGAGAATTTTTATTTTCAGGGATGGATTTGTAGCCCAATTCAAGTTGAAGAAAAGTGGTTTCGTCAAAATCGCAGAAAATTTTTTTTCAGAAACTCCGGGGTGCCTGGAGGTCGCGATGCACCACGCGACAGTTGTATTCCAAAACCGAGTCACTCAGATCACACGAGCACCCAAGCATGCTTGAAACTCATTCAAATACAAGTGGTTCTATCTGTTGTCTTGATTGTTTCCCACTCATTCCTTTTTGTTTGGGGAATATGTCAAAATCCCATGCCCAGAGAACTTCAGATAGAGTTCGCGGAAATGCTCAGTGGACAACCCAGGCAGGGTAAGGATCAGCATTTCCACACTACTCAGAGAATTTTTATTTTCAGGGATATATTTTTAGCCCAATTCAAGTTGAAGAAAAGTGGTTTCGTGAAAATCGCAGAAAAAAAATTTTCTGAAACTCCGGGGTGCCTGGAGGTCGCGGTGCACCACGCGACAGTTGTATTCCAAAACTCAGTCACTCAGATCACACGAGCACCCAAGCATGCTTGAAACTCATTCAAATGCAAGTGCTTCTATCTGTTGTCTTGATTGTTTCCCACTCATTCCTTTTGGTTTGGGGAATATGTCAAAATCCCATGCCCAGAGAACTTCAGATAGAGTTCGCGGAAATGCTCAGTGGACAACCCAGGCAGGGTAAGGATCAGCATTTCCACACTACTCAGAGAATTTTTATTTTCAGGGATGGATTTGTAGCCCAATTCAAGTTGAAGAAAAGTGGTTTCGTGAAAATCGCAGAAATGTTTTTTTCAGAAACTCCGGGGTGCCTGGAGGTCGCGGTGCACCACGCGACAGTTGTATTCCAAAACTGAGTCACTCAGATCACACGAGTTCCCAAGCATGCTTGAAACTCATTCAAATGCAAGTGCTTCTATCTGTTGTCTTGATTGTTTCCCACTCATTCCTTTTGGTTTGGGGAATATGTCAAAATCCCATGCCCAGAGAACTTCAGATAGAGTTCGCGGAAATGCTCAGTGGACAACCCAGGCAGGGTAAGGATCAGCATTTCCACACTACTCAGAGAATTTTTATTTTCAGGGATATATTTTTAGCCCAATTCAAGTTGAAGAAAAGTGGTTTCGTGAAAATCGCAGAAAATTTTTTTTCCGAAACTCCGGGGTGCCTGGAGGTCGCGGTGCACCACGCGACAGTTGTATTCCAAAACCGAGTCACTCAGATCACACGAGCACACAAGCATGCTTGAAACTCATTCAAATGCAAGTGCTTCTATCTGTTGTCTTGATTGTTTCCCACTCATTCCTTTTGGTTTGGGGAATATGTCAAAATCCCATGCCCAGAGAACTTCAGATAGAGTTTGCGGAAATGCTCAGTGGACAACCCAAGCATGGTAAGGATCCACATTTCCACACTACTCAGAGAATTTTTATTTTCAGGGATGGATTTTTAGCCCAATTCAAGTTGAAGTAAAGTGGTTTCGTGAAAATCGCAGAAAATTTTTTTTCAGAAACTCCGGGGTGCCTGGAGGTCGTGGTGCACCACGCGACAGTTGTATTCCAAAACTGAGTCACTCAGATCACACGAGCACCCAAGCATGCTTGAAACTCATTCAAATGCAAGTGCTTCTATCTGTTGTCTTGATTGTTTCCCACTCATTCCTTTTGGTTTGGGGAATATGTCAAAATCCCATGCCCAGAGAACTTCAGATAGAGTTCGCGGAAATGCTCAGTGGACAACCCAGGCAGGGTAAGGATCAGCATTTCCACACTACTCAGAGAATTTTTATTTTCAGGGATGGATTTTTAGCCCAATTCAAGTTGAAGAAAAGTGGTTTCGTGAAAATCGCAGAAAATTTTTTTTCAGAAACTCCGGGGTGCCTGGAGGTCGCGGTGCACCACGCGACAGTTGTATTCCAAAACTGAGTCAGTCAGATCACACGAGTACCGAAGCATGCTTGAAACTCATTCAAATGCAAGTGCTTCTATCTGTTGTCTTGATTGTTTCCCACTCATTCCTTTTTGTTTGGGGAATATGTCAAAATCCCATTCCCAGAGAACTTCAGATAGAGTTCGCGGAAATGCTCAGTGGACAACCCAGGCAGGGTAAGGATCAGCATTTCCACACTACTCAGAGAATTTTTATTTTCAGGGATGGATTTTTAGCCCAATTCAAGTTGAAGAAAAGTGGTTTCGTGAAAATCGCAGAAAATTTTTTTTCAGAAACTCCGGGGTGCCTGGAGGTCGCGGTGCACCATGCGACAGTTGTATTCCAAAACTGAGTCACTCAGATCACACGAGCACCCAAGCATGCTTGAAACTCATTCAAATGCAAGTGCTTCTATCTGTTGTCTTGATTGTTTCCCACTCATTCCTTTTGGTTTGGGGAATATGTCAAAATCCCATGCCCAGAGAACTTCAGATAGAGTTCGCGGAAATGCTCAGTGGACAACCCAGGCAGGGTAAGGATCAGCATTTCCACACTACTCAGAGAATTTTTATTTTCAGGGATGGATTTTTAGCCCAATTCAAGTTGAAGAAAAGTGGTTTTGTGAGAATCGCAGAAAATGTTTTTTCAGAAACTCCGGGGTGCCTGGAGGTCGCGGTGCACCACGCGACAGTTGTATTCCAAAACTGAGTCACTCAGATCACACGAGCACCCAAGCATGCTTGAAACTCATTCAAATGCAAGTGCTTCTATCTGTTGTCTTGATTGTTTCCCACTCATTCCTTTTGGTTTGGGGAATATGTCAAAATCCCATGCCCAGAGAACTTCAGATAGAGTTCGCGGAAATGCTCAGTGGACAACCCAGGCAGGGTAAGGATCAGCATTTCCACACTACTCAGAGAATTTTTATTTTCAGGGATGGATTTTTAGCCCAATTCAAGTTGAAGAAAAGTGGTTTTGTGAGAATCGCAGAAAATTTTTTTTCAGAAACTCCGGGGTGCCTGGAGGTCGCGGTGCACCACGCGACAGTTGTATTCCAAAACTGAGTCACTCAGATCACACGAGCACCCAAGCATGCTTGAAACTCATTCAAATGCAAGTGCTTCTATCTGTTGTCTTGATTGTTTCCCACTCATTCCTTTTGGTTTGGGGAATATGTCAAAATCCCATGCCCAGAGAACTTCAGATAGAGTTCGCGGAAATGCTCAGTGGACAACCCAGGCAGGGTAAGGATCAGCATTTCCACACTACTGAGAGAATTTTTATTTTCAGGGATGGATTTGTAGCCCAATTCAAGTTGAAGAAAAGTGGTTTCGTCAAAATCGCAGAAAATTTTTTTTCAGAAACTCCGGGGTGCCTGGAGGTCGCGATGCACCACGCGACAGTTGTATTCCAAAACCGAGTCACTCAGATCACACGAGCACCCAAGCATGCTTGAAACTCATTCAAATACAAGTGGTTCTATCTGTTGTCTTGATTGTTTCCCACTCATTCCTTTTTGTTTGGGGAATATGTCAAAATCCCATGCCCAGAGAACTTCAGATAGAGTTCGCGGAAATGCTCAGTGGACAACCCAGGCAGGGTAAGGATCAGCATTTCCACACTACTCAGAGAATTTTTATTTTCAGGGATATATTTTTAGCCCAATTCAAGTTGAAGAAAAGTGGTTTCGTGAAAATCGCAGAAAAAAAATTTTCTGAAACTCCGGGGTGCCTGGAGGTCGCGGTGCACCACGCGACAGTTGTATTCCAAAACTCAGTCACTCAGATCACACGAGCACCCAAGCATGCTTGAAACTCATTCAAATGCAAGTGCTTCTATCTGTTGTCTTGATTGTTTCCCACTCATTCCTTTTGGTTTGGGGAATATGTCAAAATCCCATGCCCAGAGAACTTCAGATAGAGTTCGCGGAAATGCTCAGTGGACAACCCAGGCAGGGTAAGGATCAGCATTTCCACACTACTCAGAGAATTTTTATTTTCAGGGATGGATTTGTAGCCCAATTCAAGTTGAAGAAAAGTGGTTTCGTGAAAATCGCAGAAATGTTTTTTTCAGAAACTCCGGGGTGCCTGGAGGTCGCGGTGCACCACGCGACAGTTGTATTCCAAAACTGAGTCACTCAGATCACACGAGTACCCAAGCATGCTTGAAACTCATTCAAATGCAAGTGCTTCTATCTGTTGTCTTGATTGTTTCCCACTCATTCCTTTTGGTTTGGGGAATATGTCAAAATCCCATGCCCAGAGAACTTCAGATAGAGTTCGCGGAAATGCTCAGTGGACAACCCAGGCAGGGTAAGGATCAGCATTTCCACACTACTCAGAGAATTTTTATTTTCAGGGATGGATTTGTAGCCCAATTCAAGTTGAAGAAAAGTGGTTTCGTGAAAATCGCAGAAATGTTTTTTTCAGAAACTCCGGGGTGCCTGGAGGTCGCGGTGCACCACGCGACAGTTGTATTCCAAAACTGAGTCACTCAGATCACACGAGCACCCAAGCATGCTTGAAACTTATTCAAATGCAAGTGCTTCTATCTGTTGTCTTGATTGTTTCCCACTCATTCCTTTTTGTTTAGGGAATATGTCAAAATCCCATGCCCAGAGAACTTCAGATAGAGTTCGCGGAAATGCTCAGTGGACAACCCAGGCAGGGTAAGGATCAGCATTTCCACACTACTCAGAGAATTTTTATTTTCAGGGATGGTTTTTTAGCCCAATTCAAGTTGAAGAAAAGTGGTTTCGTGAAATCGTAGAAAATTTTTTTTCAGAAACTCCGGGGTTCCTGGAGGTCGCGGTGCACCACGCGACAGTTGTATTCCAAAACCGAGTCACTCAGATCACACGAGCACCCAAGCATGCTTGAAACTCATTCAAATACAAGTGGTTCTATCTCTTGTCTTGATTGTTTCCCACTCATTCCTTTTGGTTTGGGGAATATGTCAAAATCCCATGCCCAGAGAACTTCAGATAGAGTTCGCGGAAATGCTCAGTGGACAACCCAGGCAGGGTAAGGATCAGCATTTCCACACTACTCAGAGAATTTTTATTTTCAGGGATGGATTTTTAGCCCAATTCAAGTTGAAGAAAAGTGGTTTCGTGAAAATCGCAGAAATTTTTTTTTCAGAAACTCCGTGGTGCCTGGAGGTCGCGGTGCACCACGCGACAGTTGTATTCCAAAACTGAGTCACTCAGATCACACGAGCACCCAAGCATGCTTGAAACTCATGAAAATGCAAGTGCTTCTATCTGTTTCCTTGATTGTTTTCCACTCTATCCTTTTGGTTTGGGGAACATGTCAAAATCCCATGCCCAGAGAACTTCAGATAGAGTTCGCGGAAATGCTCAGTGGACAACCCAGGCAGGGTAAGGATCAGTATTTCCACACTACTCAGAGAATTTTTATTTTCAGGGATGGATTTTTAGCCCAATTCAAGTTGAACAAAAGTGGTTTCGTGAAAATCGCAGAAAATTTTTTTTCAGAAACTCCGGGGTGCCTGGAGGTCGCGGTGCACCACGCGACAGTTGTATTCCAAAACCGAGTCACTCAGATCACACGAGCACCCAAGCATGCTTGAAACTCATTCAAATACAAGTGGTTCTCTCTGTTGTCTTGATTGTTTCCCACTCATTCCTTTTGGTTTGGGGAATATGTCAAAATCCCATGCCCAGAGAACTTCAGATAGAGTTCGCGGAAATGCTCAGTGGACAACCCAGGCAGGGTAAGGATCAGCATTTCCACACTACTCAGAGAATTTTTATTTTCAGGGATGGATTTTTAGCCCAATTCAAGTTGAAGAAAAGTGGTTTCGTGAAAATCGCAGAAAATTTTTTTTCCGAAACTCCGGGGTGCCTGGAGGTCGCGATGCACCACGCGACAGTTGTATTCCAAAGCTGAGTCACTCAGATCACACGAGTACCCAAGCATGCTTGAAACTCATTCAAATGCAAGTGCTTCTATCTGTTGTCTTGATTGTTTCCCACTCATTCCTTTTTGTTTGGGGAATATGTCAAAATCCCATGCCCAGAGAACTTCAGATAGAATTCGCGGAAATGCTCAGTGGACAACCCAGGTAGGGTAAGGATCAGCATTTCCACACTACTCAGAGAATTTTTATTTTCAGGGATGGATTTTTAGCCCAATTCAAGTTGAAGAAAAGTGGTTTCGTGAAAATCGCAGAAATTTTTTTTTCAGAAACTCCGGGGTGCCTGGAGGTCGCGGTGCACCACGCGACAGTTGTATTCCAACACTGAGTCACTCAGATCACACGAGTACCCAAGCATGCTTGAAACTCATTCAAATGCAAGTGCTTCTATCTGTTGTCTTGATTGTTTCCCACTCATTCCTTTTTGTTTGGGGAATATGTCAAAATCCCATGCCCAGAGAACTTCAGATAGAGTTCGCGGAAATGCTCAGTGGACAACCCAGGCAGGGTAAGGATCAGCATTTCCACACTACTCAGAGAATTTTTATTTTCAGGGATGGTTTTTTAGCCCAATTCAAGTTGAAGAAAAGTGGTTTCGTGAAATCGCAGAAAATTTTTTTTCAGAAACTCCGGGGTTCCTGGAGGTCGCGGTGCACCACGCGACAGTTGTATTCCAAAACCGAGTCACTCAGATCACACGAGCACCCAAGCATGCTTGAAACTCATTCAAATACAAGTGGTTCTATCTGTTGTCTTGATTGTTTCCCACTCATTCCTTTTGGTTTGGGGAATATGTCAAAATCCCATGCCCAGAGAACTTCAGATAGAGTTCGCGGAAATGCTCAGTGGACAACCCAGGCAGGGTAAGGATCAGCATTTCCACACTACTCAGAGAATTTTTATTTTCAGGGATGGATTTTTAGCCCAATTCAAGTTGAAGAAAAGTGGTTTCGTGAAAATCGCAGAAAATTTTTTTTCAGAAACTCCGGGGTGCCTGGAGGTCGCGGTGCACCACGCGACAGTTGTATTCCAAAACCGAGTCACTCAGATCACACGAGCACCCAAGCATGCTTGAAACTCATTCAAATACAAGTGGTTCTATCTGTTGTCTTGATTGTTTCCCACTCATTCCTTTTGTTTTGGGGAATATGTCAAAATCCCATGCCCAGAGAACTTCAGATAGAGTTCGCGGAAATGCTCAGTGGACAACCCAGGCAGGGTAAGGATCAGCATTTCCACACTACTCAGAGAATTTTTATTTTCAGGGATGGATTTTTAGCCCAATTCAAGTTGAAGAAAAGTGGTTTCGTGAAAATCGCAGAAAATTTTTTTTCCGAAACTCCGGGGTGCCTGGAGGTCGCGATGCACCACGCGACAGTTGTATTCCAAAGCTGAGTCACTCAGATCACACGAGTACCCAAGCATGCTTGAAACTCATTCAAATGCAAGTGCTTCTATCTGTTGTCTTGATTGTTTCCCACTCATTCCTTTTGGTTTGGGGAATATGTCAAAATCCCATGCCCAGAGAACTTCAGATAGAGTTCGCGGAAATGCTCAGTGGACAACCCAGGCAGGGTAAGGATCAGCATTTCCACACTACTCAGAGAATTTTTATTTTCAGGGATGGATTTTTAGCCCAATTCAAGTTGAAGAAAAGTGGTTTCGTGAAAATCGCAGAAATGTTTTTTTCAGAAACTCCGGGGTGCCTGGAGGTCGCGGTGCACCACGCGACAGTTGTATTCCAAAACTGAGTCACTCAGATCACACGAGTACCCAAGCATGCTTGAAACTCATTCAAATGCAAGTGCTTCTATCTGTTGTCTTGATTGTTTCCCACTCATTCCTTTTGGTTTGGGGAATATGTCAAAATCCCATGCCCAGAGAACTTCAGATAGAGTTCGCGGAAATGCTCAGTGGACAACCCAGGCAGGGTAAGGATCAGCATTTCCACACTACTCAGAGAATTTTTATTTTCAGGGATGGATTTTTAGCCCAATTCAAGTTGAAGAAAAGTGGTTTCGTGAAAATCGCAGAAATGTTTTTTTCAGAAACTCCGGGGTGCCTGGAGGTCGCGGTGCACCACGCGACAGTTGTATTCCAAAACTGAGTCACTCAGATCACACGAGTACCCAAGCATGCTTGAAACTCATTCAAATGCAAGTGCTTCTATCTGTTGTCTTGATTGTTTCCCACTCATTCCTTTTGGTTTGGGGAATATGTCAAAATCCCATGCCCAGAGAACTTCAGATAGAGTTCGCGGAAATGCTCAGTGGACAACCCAGGCAGGGTAAGGATCAGCATTTCCACACTACTCAGAGAATTTTTATTTTCAGGGATGGATTTTTAGCCCAATTCAAGTTGAAGAAAAGTGGTTTCGTGAGAATCGCAGAAAATTTTTTTTCAGAAACTCCGGGGTGCCTGGAGGTCGCGGTGCACCACGCGACAGTTGTATTCCAAAACTGAGTCACTCAGATCACACGAGCACCCAAGCATGCTTGAAACTCATTCAAATGCAAGTGCTTCTATCTGTTGTCTTGATTGTTTCCCACTCATTCCTTTTGGTTTGGGGAATATGTCAAAATCCCATGCCCAGAGAACTTCAGATAGAGTTCGCGGAAATGCTCAGTGGACAACCCAGGCAGGGTAAGGATCAGCATTTCCACACTACTCAGAGAATTTTTATTTTCAGGGATGGATTTTTAGCCCAATTCAAGTTGAAGAAAAGTGGTTTCGTGAAAATCGAAGAAAATTTTTTTTCAGAAACTCCGGGGTGCCTGGAGGTCGCGATGCACCACACGACAGTTGTATTCCAAAGCTGAGTCACTCAGATCACACGAGTACCCAAGCATGCTTGAAACTCATTCAAATGCAAGTGCTTCTATCTGTTGTCTTGATTGTTTCCCACTCATTCCTTTTTGTTTGGGGAATATGTCAAAATCCCATGCCCAGAGAACTTCAGATAGAGTTCGCGGAAATGCTCAGTGGACAACCCAGGCAGGGTAAGGATCAGCATTTCCACACTACTCAGAGAATTTTTATTTTCAGGGATGGATTTTTAGCCCAATTCAAGTTGAAGAAAAGTGGTTTCGTGAAAATCGCAGAAATTTTTTTTTCAGAAACTCCGGGGTGCCTGGAGGTCGCGGTGCACCACGCGACAGTTGTATTCCAACACTGAGTCACTCAGATCACACGAGTACCCAAGCATGCTTGAAACTCATTCAAATGCAAGTGCTTCTATCTGTTGTCTTGATTGTTTCCCACTCATTCCTTTTTGTTTGGGGAATATGTCAAAATCCCATGCCCAGAGAACTTCAGATAGAGTTCGCGGAAATGCTCAGTGGACAACCCAGGCAGGGTAAGGATCAGCATTTCCACACTACTCAGAGAATTTTTATTTTCAGGGATGGTTTTTTAGCCCAATTCAAGTTGAAGAAAAGTGGTTTCGTGAAATCGCAGAAAATTTTTTTTCAGAAACTCCGGGGTTCCTGGAGGTCGCGGTGCACCACGCGACAGTTGTATTCCAAAACCGAGTCACTCAGATCACACGAGCACCCAAGCATGCTTGAAACTCATGAAAATGCAAGTGCTTCTATCTGTTTCCTTGATTGTTTTCCACTCTATCCTTTTGGTTTGGGGAACATGTCAAAATCCCATGCCCAGAGAACTTCAGATAGAGTTCGCGGAAATGCTCAGTGGACAACCCAGGCAGGGTAAGGATCAGTATTTCCACACTACTCAGAGAATTTTTATTTTCAGGGATGGATTTTTAGCCCAATTCAAGTTGAAGAAAAGTGGTTTCGTGAAAATCGCAGAAAATTTTTTTTCAGAAACTCCGGGGTGCCTGGAGGTCGCGGTGCACCACGCGACAGTTGTATTCCAAAACCGAGTCACTCAGATCACACGAGCACCCAAGCATGCTTGAAACTCATTCAAATACAAGTGGTTCTCTCTGTTGTCTTGATTGTTTCCCACTCATTCCTTTTGGTTTGGGGAATATGTCAAAATCCCATGCCCAGAGAACTTCAGATAGAGTTCGCGGAAATGCTCAGTGGACAACCCAGGCAGGGTAAGGATCAGCATTTCCACACTACTCAGAGAATTTTTATTTTCAGGGATGGATTTTTAGCCCAATTCAAGTTGAAGAAAAGTGGTTTCGTGAAAATCGCAGAAAATTTTTTTTCCGAAACTCCGGGGTGCCTGGAGGTCGCGATGCACCACGCGACAGTTGTATTCCAAAGCTGAGTCACTCAGATCACACGAGTACCCAAGCATGCTTGAAACTCATTCAAATGCAAGTGCTTCTATCTGTTGTCTTGATTGTTTCCCACTCATTCCTTTTTGTTTGGGGAATATGTCAAAATCCCATGCCCAGAGAACTTCAGATAGAATTCGCGGAAATGCTCAGTGGACAACCCAGGCAGGGTAAGGATCAGCATTTCCACACTACTCAGAGAATTTTTATTTTCAGGGATGGATTTTTAGCCCAATTCAAGTTGAAGAAAAGTGGTTTCGTGAAAATCGCAGAAATGTTTTTTTCAGAAACTCCGGGGTGCCTGGAGGTCGCGGTGCACCACGCGACAGTTGTATTCCAAAACTGAGTCACTCAGATCACACGAGTACCCAAGCATGCTTGAAACTCATTCAAATGCAAGTGCTTCTATCTGTTGTCTTGATTGTTTCCCACTCATTCCTTTTGGTTTGGGGAATATGTCAAAATCCCATGCCCAGAGAACTTCAGATAGAGTTCGCGGAAATGCTCAGTGGACAACCCAGGCAGGGTAAGGATCAGCATTTCCACACTACTCAGAGAATTTTTATTTTCAGGGATGGATTTTTAGCCCAATTCAAGTTGAAGAAAAGTGGTTTCGTGAAAATCGCAGAAATGTTTTTTTCAGAAACTCCGGGGTGCCTGGAGGTCGCGGTGCACCACGCGACAGTTGTATTCCAAAACTGAGTCACTCAGATCACACGAGTACCCAAGCATGCTTGAAACTCATTCAAATGCAAGTGCTTCTATCTGTTGTCTTGATTGTTTCCCACTCATTCCTTTTGGTTTGGGGAATATGTCAAAATCCCATGCCCAGAGAACTTCAGATAGAGTTCGCGGAAATGCTCAGTGGACAACCCAGGCAGGGTAAGGATCAGCATTTCCACACTACTCAGAGAATTTTTATTTTCAGGGATGGATTTTTAGCCCAATTCAAGTTGAAGAAAAGTGGTTTCGTGAGAATCGCAGAAAATTTTTTTTCAGAAACTCCGGGGTGCCTGGAGGTCGCGGTGCACCACGCGACAGTTGTATTCCAAAACTGAGTCACTCAGATCACACGAGCACCCAAGCATGCTTGAAACTCATTCAAATGCAAGTGCTTCTATCTGTTGTCTTGATTGTTTCCCACTCATTCCTTTTGGTTTGGGGAATATGTAAAAATCCCATGCCCAGAGAACTTCAGATAGAGTTCGCGGAAATGCTCAGTGGACAACCCAGGCAGGGTAAGGATCAGCATTTCCACACTACTCAGAGAATTTTTATTTTCAGGGATGGATTTTTAGCCCAATTCAAGTTGAAGAAAAGTGGTTTCGTGAAAATCGAAGAAAATTTTTTTTCAGAAACTCCGGGGTGCCTGGAGGTCGCGATGCACCACACGACAGTTGTATTCCAAAGCTGAGTCACTCAGATCACACGAGTACCCAAGCATGCTTGAAACTCATTCAAATGCAAGTGCTTCTATCTGTTGTCTTGATTGTTTCCCACTCATTCCTTTTTGTTTGGGGAATATGTCAAAATCCCATGCCCAGAGAACTTCAGATAGAGTTCGCGGAAATGCTCAGTGGACAACCCAGGCAGGGTAAGGATCAGCATTTCCACACTACTCAGAGAATTTTTATTTTCAGGGATGGATTTTTAGCCCAATTCAAGTTGAAGAAAAGTGGTTTCGTGAAAATCGCAGAAATTTTTTTTTCAGAAACTCCGGGGTGCCTGGAGGTCGCGGTGCACCACGCGACAGTTGTATTCCAACACTGAGTCACTCAGATCACACGAGTACCCAAGCATGCTTGAAACTCATTCAAATGCAAGTGCTTCTATCTGTTGTCTTGATTGTTTCCCACTCATTCCTTTTTGTTTGGGGAATATGTCAAAATCCCATGCCCAGAGAACTTCAGATAGAGTTCGCGGAAATGCTCAGTGGACAACCCAGGCAGGGTAAGGATCAGCATTTCCACACTACTCAGAGAATTTTTATTTTCAGGGATGGTTTTTTAGCCCAATTCAAGTTGAAGAAAAGTGGTTTCGTGAAATCGCAGAAAATTTTTTTTCAGAAACTCCGGGGTTCCTGGAGGTCGCGGTGCACCACGCGACAGTTGTATTCCAAAACCGAGTCACTCAGATCACACGAGCACCCAAGCATGCTTGAAACTCATGAAAATGCAAGTGCTTCTATCTGTTTCCTTGATTGTTTTCCACTCTATCCTTTTGGTTTGGGGAACATGTCAAAATCCCATGCCCAGAGAACTTCAGATAGAGTTCGCGGAAATGCTCAGTGGACAACCCAGGCAGGGTAAGGATCAGTATTTCCACACTACTCAGAGAATTTTTATTTTCAGGGATGGATTTTTAGCCCAATTCAAGTTGAAGAAAAGTGGTTTCGTGAAAATCGCAGAAAATTTTTTTTCAGAAACTCCGGGGTGCCTGGAGGTCGCGGTGCACCACGCGACAGTTGTATTCCAAAACCGAGTCACTCAGATCACACGAGCACCCAAGCATGCTTGAAACTCATTCAAATACAAGTGGTTCTCTCTGTTGTCTTGATTGTTTCCCACTCATTCCTTTTGGTTTGGGGAATATGTCAAAATCCCATGCCCAGAGAACTTCAGATAGAGTTCGCGGAAATGCTCAGTGGACAACCCAGGCAGGGTAAGGATCAGCATTTCCACACTACTCAGAGAATTTTTATTTTCAGGGATGGATTTTTAGCCCAATTCAAGTTGAAGAAAAGTGGTTTCGTGAAAATCGCAGAAAATTTTTTTTCCGAAACTCCGGGGTGCCTGGAGGTCGCGATGCACCACGCGACAGTTGTATTCCAAAGCTGAGTCACTCAGATCACACGAGTACCCAAGCATGCTTGAAACTCATTCAAATGCAAGTGCTTCTATCTGTTGTCTTGATTGTTTCCCACTCATTCCTTTTTGTTTGGGGAATATGTCAAAATCCCATGCCCAGAGAACTTCAGATAGAATTCGCGGAAATGCTCAGTGGACAACCCAGGTAGGGTAAGGATCAGCATTTCCACACTACTCAGAGAATTTTTATTTTCAGGGATGGATTTTTAGCCCAATTCAAGTTGAAGAAAAGTGGTTTCGTGAAAATCGCAGAAATTTTTTTTTCAGAAACTCCGGGGTGCCTGGAGGTCGCGGTGCACCACGCGACAGTTGTATTCCAACACTGAGTCACTCAGATCACACGAGTACCCAAGCATGCTTGAAACTCATTCAAATGCAAGTGCTTCTATCTGTTGTCTTGATTGTTTCCCACTCATTCCTTTTTGTTTGGGGAATATGTCAAAATCCCATGCCCAGAGAACTTCAGATAGAGTTCGCGGAAATGCTCAGTGGACAACCCAGGCAGGGTAAGGATCAGCATTTCCACACTACTCAGAGAATTTTTATTTTCAGGGATGGTTTTTTAGCCCAATTCAAGTTGAAGAAAAGTGGTTTCGTGAAATCGCAGAAAATTTTTTTTCAGAAACTCCGGGGTTCCTGGAGGTCGCGGTGCACCACGCGACAGTTGTATTCCAAAACCGAGTCACTCAGATCACACGAGCACCCAAGCATGCTTGAAACTCATTCAAATACAAGTGGTTCTATCTGTTGTCTTGATTGTTTCCCACTCATTCCTTTTGGTTTGGGGAATATGTCAAAATCCCATGCCCAGAGAACTTCAGATAGAGTTCGCGGAAATGCTCAGTGGACAACCCAGGCAGGGTAAGGATCAGCATTTCCACACTACTCAGAGAATTTTTATTTTCAGGGATGGATTTTTAGCCCAATTCAAGTTGAAGAAAAGTGGTTTCGTGAAAATCGCAGAAAATTTTTTTTCAGAAACTCCGGGGTGCCTGGAGGTCGCGGTGCACCACGCGACAGTTGTATTCCAAAACCGAGTCACTCAGATCACACGAGCACCCAAGCATGCTTGAAACTCATTCAAATACAAGTGGTTCTATCTGTTGTCTTGATTGTTTCCCACTCATTCCTTTTGTTTTGGGGAATATGTCAAAATCCCATGCCCAGAGAACTTCAGATAGAGTTCGCGGAAATGCTCAGTGGACAACCCAGGCAGGGTAAGGATCAGCATTTCCACACTACTCAGAGAATTTTTATTTTCAGGGATGGATTTTTAGCCCAATTCAAGTTGAAGAAAAGTGGTTTCGTGAAAATCGCAGAAAATTTTTTTTCCGAAACTCCGGGGTGCCTGGAGGTCGCGATGCACCACGCGACAGTTGTATTCCAAAGCTGAGTCACTCAGATCACACGAGTACCCAAGCATGCTTGAAACTCATTCAAATGCAAGTGCTTCTATCTGTTGTCTTGATTGTTTCCCACTCATTCCTTTTGGTTTGGGGAATATGTCAAAATCCCATGCCCAGAGAACTTCAGATAGAGTTCGCGGAAATGCTCAGTGGACAACCCAGGCAGGGTAAGGATCAGCATTTCCACACTACTCAGAGAATTTTTATTTTCAGGGATGGATTTTTAGCCCAATTCAAGTTGAAGAAAAGTGGTTTCGTGAAAATCGCAGAAATGTTTTTTTCAGAAACTCCGGGGTGCCTGGAGGTCGCGGTGCACCACGCGACAGTTGTATTCCAAAACTGAGTCACTCAGATCACACGAGTACCCAAGCATGCTTGAAACTCATTCAAATGCAAGTGCTTCTATCTGTTGTCTTGATTGTTTCCCACTCATTCCTTTTGGTTTGGGGAATATGTCAAAATCCCATGCCCAGAGAACTTCAGATAGAGTTCGCGGAAATGCTCAGTGGACAACCCAGGCAGGGTAAGGATCAGCATTTCCACACTACTCAGAGAATTTTTATTTTCAGGGATGGATTTTTAGCCCAATTCAAGTTGAAGAAAAGTGGTTTCGTGAAAATCGCAGAAATGTTTTTTTCAGAAACTCCGGGGTGCCTGGAGGTCGCGGTGCACCACGCGACAGTTGTATTCCAAAACTGAGTCACTCAGATCACACGAGTACCCAAGCATGCTTGAAACTCATTCAAATGCAAGTGCTTCTATCTGTTGTCTTGATTGTTTCCCACTCATTCCTTTTGGTTTGGGGAATATGTCAAAATCCCATGCCCAGAGAACTTCAGATAGAGTTCGCGGAAATGCTCAGTGGACAACCCAGGCAGGGTAAGGATCAGCATTTCCACACTACTCAGAGAATTTTTATTTTCAGGGATGGATTTTTAGCCCAATTCAAGTTGAAGAAAAGTGGTTTCGTGAGAATCGCAGAAAATTTTTTTTCAGAAACTCCGGGGTGCCTGGAGGTCGCGGTGCACCACGCGACAGTTGTATTCCAAAACTGAGTCACTCAGATCACACGAGCACCCAAGCATGCTTGAAACTCATTCAAATGCAAGTGCTTCTATCTGTTGTCTTGATTGTTTCCCACTCATTCCTTTTGGTTTGGGGAATATGTCAAAATCCCATGCCCAGAGAACTTCAGATAGAGTTCGCGGAAATGCTCAGTGGACAACCCAGGCAGGGTAAGGATCAGCATTTCCACACTACTCAGAGAATTTTTATTTTCAGGGATGGATTTTTAGCCCAATTCAAGTTGAAGAAAAGTGGTTTCGTGAAAATCGAAGAAAATTTTTTTTCAGAAACTCCGGGGTGCCTGGAGGTCGCGATGCACCACACGACAGTTGTATTCCAAAGCTGAGTCACTCAGATCACACGAGTACCCAAGCATGCTTGAAACTCATTCAAATGCAAGTGCTTCTATCTGTTGTCTTGATTGTTTCCCACTCATTCCTTTTTGTTTGGGGAATATGTCAAAATCCCATGCCCAGAGAACTTCAGATAGAGTTCGCGGAAATGCTCAGTGGACAACCCAGGCAGGGTAAGGATCAGCATTTCCACACTACTCAGAGAATTTTTATTTTCAGGGATGGATTTTTAGCCCAATTCAAGTTGAAGAAAAGTGGTTTCGTGAAAATCGCAGAAATTTTTTTTTCAGAAACTCCGGGGTGCCTGGAGGTCGCGGTGCACCACGCGACAGTTGTATTCCAACACTGAGTCACTCAGATCACACGAGTACCCAAGCATGCTTGAAACTCATTCAAATGCAAGTGCTTCTATCTGTTGTCTTGATTGTTTCCCACTCATTCCTTTTTGTTTGGGGAATATGTCAAAATCCCATGCCCAGAGAACTTCAGATAGAGTTCGCGGAAATGCTCAGTGGACAACCCAGGCAGGGTAAGGATCAGCATTTCCACACTACTCAGAGAATTTTTATTTTCAGGGATGGTTTTTTAGCCCAATTCAAGTTGAAGAAAAGTGGTTTCGTGAAATCGCAGAAAATTTTTTTTCAGAAACTCCGGGGTTCCTGGAGGTCGCGGTGCACCACGCGACAGTTGTATTCCAAAACCGAGTCACTCAGATCACACGAGCACCCAAGCATGCTTGAAACTCATTCAAATACAAGTGGTTCTATCTGTTGTCTTGATTGTTTCCCACTCATTCCTTTTGGTTTGGGGAATATGTCAAAATCCCATGCCCAGAGAACTTCAGATAGAGTTCGCGGAAATGCTCAGTGGACAACCCAGGCAGGGTAAGGATCAGCATTTCCACACTACTCAGAGAATTTTTATTTTCAGGGATGGATTTTTAGCCCAATTCAAGTTGAAGAAATGTGGTTTCGTGAAAATCGCAGAAATTTTTTTTTCAGAAACTCCGTGGTGCCTGGAGGTCGCGGTGCACCACGCGACAGTTGTATTCCAAAACTGAGTCACTCAGATCACACGAGCACCCAAGCATGCTTGAAACTCATGAAAATGCAAGTGCTTCTATCTGTTTCCTTGATTGTTTTCCACTCTATCCTTTTGGTTTGGGGAACATGTCAAAATCCCATGCCCAGAGAACTTCAGATAGAGTTCGCGGAAATGCTCAGTGGACAACCCAGGCAGGGTAAGGATCAGTATTTCCACACTACTCAGAGAATTTTTATTTTCAGGGATGGATTCTTAGCCCAATTCAAGTTGAAGAAAAGTGGTTTCGTGAAAATCGCAGAAAATTTTTTTTCCGAAACTCCGGGGTGCCTGGAGGTCGCGATGCACCACGCGACAGTTGTATTCCAAAGCTGAGTCACTCAGATCACACGAGTACCCAAGCATGCTTGAAACTCATTCAAATGCAAGTGCTTCTATCTGTTGTCTTGATTGTTTCCCACTCATTCCTTTTTGTTTGGGGAATATGTCAAAATCCCATGCCCAGAGAACTTCAGATAGAGTTCGCGGAAATGCTCAGTGGACAACCCAGGCAGGGTAAGGATCAGCATTTCCACACTACTCAGAGAATTTTTATTTTCAGGGATGGATTTTTAGCCCAATTCAAGTTGAAGAAAAGTGGTTTCGTGAAAATCGCAGAAATGTTTTTTTCAGAAACTCCGGGGTGCCTGGAGGTCGCGGTGCACCACGCGACAGTTGTATTCCAAAACTGAGTCACTCAGATCACACGAGTACCCAAGCATGCTTGAAACTCATTCAAATGCAAGTGCTTCTATCTGTTGTCTTGATTGTTTCCCACTCATTCCTTTTGGTTTGGGGAATATGTCAAAATCCCATGCCCAGAGAACTTCAGATAGAGTTCGCGGAAATGCTCAGTGGACAACCCAGGCAGGGTAAGGATCAGCATTTCCACACTACTCAGAGAATTTTTATTTTCAGGGATGGATTTTTAGCCCAATTCAAGTTGAAGAAAAGTGGTTTCGTGAGAATCGCAGAAAATTTTTTTTCAGAAACTCCGGGGTGCCTGGAGGTCGCGGTGCACCACGCGACAGTTGTATTCCAAAACTGAGTCACTCAGATCACACGAGCACCCAAGCATGCTTGAAACTCATTCAAATGCAAGTGCTTCTATCTGTTGTCTTGATTGTTTCCCACTCATTCCTTTTGGTTTGGGGAATATGTCAAAATCCCATGCCCAGAGAACTTCAGATAGAGTTCGCGGAAATGCTCAGTGGACAACCCAGGCAGGGTAAGGATCAGCATTTCCACACTACTCAGAGAATTTTTATTTTCAGGGATGGATTTTTAGCCCAATTCAAGTTGAAGAAAAGTGGTTTCGTGAAAATCGAAGAAAATTTTTTTTCAGAAACTCCGGGGTGCCTGGAGGTCGCGATGCACCACACGACAGTTGTATTCCAAAGCTGAGTCACTCAGATCACACGAGTACCCAAGCATGCTTGAAACTCATTCAAATGCAAGTGCTTCTATCTGTTGTCTTGATTGTTTCCCACTCATTCCTTTTTGTTTGGGGAATATGTCAAAATCCCATGCCCAGAGAACTTCAGATAGAGTTCGCGGAAATGCTCAGTGGACAACCCAGGCAGGGTAAGGATCAGCATTTCCACACTACTCAGAGAATTTTTATTTTCAGGGATGGATTTTTAGCCCAATTCAAGTTGAAGAAAAGTGGTTTCGTGAAAATCGCAGAAATTTTTTTTTCAGAAACTCCGGGGTGCCTGGAGGTCGCGGTGCACCACGCGACAGTTGTATTCCAACACTGAGTCACTCAGATCACACGAGTACCCAAGCATGCTTGAAACTCATTCAAATGCAAGTGCTTCTATCTGTTGTCTTGATTGTTTCCCACTCATTCCTTTTTGTTTGGGGAATATGTCAAAATCCCATGCCCAGAGAACTTCAGATAGAGTTCGCGGAAATGCTCAGTGGACAACCCAGGCAGGGTAAGGATCAGCATTTCCACACTACTCAGAGAATTTTTATTTTCAGGGATGGTTTTTTAGCCCAATTCAAGTTGAAGAAAAGTGGTTTCGTGAAATCGCAGAAAATTTTTTTTCAGAAACTCTGGGGTCCCTGGAGGTCGCGGTGCACCACGCGACAGTTGTATTCCAAAACCGAGTCACTCAGATCACACGAGCACCCAAGCATGCTTGAAACTCATTCAAATACAAGTGGTTCTATCTGTTGTCTTGATTGTTTCCCACTCATTCCTTTTGGTTTGGGGAATATGTCAAAATCCCATGCCCAGAGAACTTCAGATAGAGTTCGCGGAAATGCTCAGTGGACAACCCAGGCAGGGTAAGGATCAGCATTTCCACACTACTCAGAGAATTTTTATTTTCAGGGATATATTTTTAGCCCAATTCAAGTTGAAGAAAAGTGGTTTCGTGAAAATCGCAGAAATTTTTTTTTCCGAAACTCCGGGGTGCCTGGAGGTCGCGGTGCACCACGCGACAGTTGTATTCCAAAACTGAGTCACTCAGATCACATGAGCACCCAAGCATGCTTGAAACTCATTCAAATGCAAGTGCTTCTATCTGTTGTCTTGATTGTTTCCCACTCATTCCTTTTGGTTTGGGGAATATGTCAAAATCCCATGCCCAGAGAACTTCAGATAGAGTTCGCGGAAATGCTCAGTGGACAACCCAGGCAGGGTAAGGATCAGCATTTCCACACTACTCAGAGAATTTTTATTTTCAGGGATGGATTTTTAGCCCAATTCAAGTTGAAGAAAACTGGTTTCGTGAAAATCGCAGAAAATTTTTTTTCAGAAACTCCGGGGTGCCTGGAGGTCGAGGTGCACCACGCGACAGTTGTATTCCAAAACTGAGTCACTCAGATCACACGAGTACCCAAGCATGCTTGAAACTCATTCAAATGCAAGTGCTTCTATCTGTTGTCTTGATTGTTTCCCACTCATTCCTTTTGGTTTGGGGAATATGTAAAAATCCCATTCCCAGAGAACTTCAGATAGAGTTCGCGGAAATGCTCAGTGGACAACCCAGGCAGGGTAAGGATCAGCATTTCCACAGTACTCAGAGAATTTTTATTTTCAGGGATGGATTTTTAGCCCAATTCAAGTTGAAGAAAAGTGGTTTCGTGAAAATCGCAGAAAATTTTTTTTCAGAAACTCCGGGGTGCCTGGAGGTCGCGGTGCACCACGCGACAGTTGTATTCCAAAACTGAGTCACTCAGATCACACGAGCACCCAAGCATGCTTGAAACTCATTCAAATGCAAGTGCTTCTATCTGTTGTCTTGATTGTTTCCCACTCATTCCTTTTGGTTTGGGGAATATGTCAAAATCCCATGCCCAGAGAACTTCAGATAGAGTTCGCGGAAATGCTCAGTGGACAACCCAGGCAGTGTAAGGATCAGCATTTCCACACTACTCAGAGAATTTTTATTTTCAGGGATGGATTTTTAGCCCAATTCAAGTTGAAGAAAAGTGGTTTCGTGAAAATCGCAGAAAATTTTTTTTCAAAAACTCCGGGGTTCCTGGAGGTCGCGGTGCACCACGCGACAGTTGTATTCCAAAACCGAGTCACTCAGATCACACGAGCACCCAAGCATGCTTGAAACTCATTCAAATACAAGTGGTTCTATCTGTTGTCTTGATTGTTTCCCACTCATTCCTTTTGGTTTGGGGAATATGTCAAAATCCCATGCCCAGAGAACTTCAGATAGAGTTCGCGGAAATGCTCAGTGGACAACCCAGGCAGGGTAAGGATCAGCATTTCCACACTACTCAGAGAATTTTTATTTTCAGGGATATATTTTTAGCCCAATTCAAGTTGAAGAAAAGTGGTTTCGTGAAAATCGCAGAAATTTTTTTTTCCGAAACTCCGGGGTGCCTGGAGGTCGCGGTGCACCACGCGACAGTTGTATTCCAAAACTGAGTCACTCAGATCACACGAGCACCCAAGCATGCTTGAAACTCATTCAAATGCAAGTGCTTCTATCTGTTGTCTTGATTGTTTCCCACTCATTCCTTTTGGTTTGGGGAATATGTCAAAATCCCATGCCCAGAGAACTTCAGATAGAGTTCGCGGAAATGCTCAGTGGACAACCCAGGCAGGGTAAGGATCAGCATTTCCACACTACTCAGAGAATTTTTATTTTCAGGGATGGATTTTTAGCCCAATTCAAGTTGAAGAAAAGTGGTTTCGTGAAAATCGCAGAAAATTTTTTTTCAGAAACTCCGGGGTGCCTGGAGGTCGCGGTGCACCACGCGACAGTTGTATTCCAAAACTGAGTCACTCAGATCACACGAGTACCCAAGCATGCTTGAAACTCATTCAAATGCAAGTGCTTCTATCTGTTGTCTTGATTGTTTCCCACTCATTCCTTTTGGTTTGGGGAATATGTAAAAATCCCATGCCCAGAGAACTTCAGATAGAGTTCGCGGAAATGCTCAGTGGACAACCCAGGCAGGGTAAGGATCAGCATTTCCACAGTACTCAGAGAATTTTTATTTTCAGGGATGGATTTTTAGCCCAATTCAAGTTGAAGAAAAGTGGTTTCGTGAAAATCGCAGAAAATTTTTTTTCAGAAACTCCGGGGTGCCTGGAGGTCGCGGTGCACCACGCGACAGTTGTATTCCAAAACTGAGTCACTCAGATCACACGAGCACCCAAGCATGCTTGAAACTCATTCAAATGCAAGTGCTTCTATCTGTTGTCTTGATTGTTTCCCACTCATTCCTTTTGGTTTGGGGAATATGTCAAATCCCATGCCCAGAGAACTTCAGATAGAGTTCGCGGAAATGCTCAGTGGACAACCCAGGCAGGGTAAGGATCAGCATTTCCACACTACTCAGAGAATTTTTATTTTCAGGGATGGATTTTTAGCCCAATTCAAGTTGAAGAAAAGTGGTTTCGTGAAAATCGCAGAAATGTTTTTTTCAGAAACTCCGGGGTGCCTGGAGGTCGCGATGCACCACACGACAGTTGTATTCCAAAGCTGAGTCACTCAGATCACACGAGTACCCAAGCATGCTTGAAACTCATTCAAATGCAAGTGCTTCTATCTGTTGTCTTGATTGTTTCCCACTCATTCCTTTTTGTTTGGGGAATATGTCAAAATCCCATGCCCAGAGAACTTCAGATAGAGTTCGCGGAAATGCTCAGTGGACAACCCAGGCAGGGTAAGGATCAGCATTTCCACACTACTCAGAGAATTTTTATTTTCAGGGATGGATTTTTAGCCCAATTCAAGTTGAAGAAAAGTGGTTTCGTGAAAATCGCAGAAATTTTTTTTTTCAGAAACTCCGGGGTGCCTGGAGGTCGCTGTGCACCATGCGACAGTTGTATTCCAACACTGAGTCACTCAGATCACACGAGCACCCAAGCATGCTTGAAACTCATTCAAATGCAAGTGCTTCTATCTGTTGTCTTGATTGTTTCCCACTCATTCCTTTTGGTTTGGGGAATATGTCAAAATCCCATGCCCAGAGAACTTCAGATAGAGTTCGCGGAAATGCTCAGTGGACAACCCAGGCAGGGTAAGGATCAGCATTTCCACACTACTCAGAGAATTTTTATTTTCAGGGATGGATTTTTAGCCCAATTCAAGTTGAAGAAAAGTGGTTTCGTGAAAATCGCAGAAAATTTTTTTTCAGAAATTCCGGGGTGCCTGGAGGTCGCGGTGCACCACGCGACAGTTGTATTCCAAAACCGAGTCACTCAGATCACACGAGTACCCAAGCATGCTTGAAACTCATTCAAATGCAAGTGCTTCTATCTGTTGTCTTGATTGTTTCCCACTCATTCCTTTTGGTTTGGGGAATATGTCAAAATCCCATGCCCAGAGAACTTCAGATAGAGTTCGCGGAAATGCTCAGTGGACAACCCAGGCAGTGTAAGGATCAGCATTTCCACACTACTCAGAGAATTTTTATTTTCAGGGATGGATTTTTAGCCCAATTCAAGTTGAAGAAAAGTGGTTTCGTGAAAATCGCAGAAAATTTTTTTTCAGAAACTCCGGGGTGCCTGGAGGTCGCGGTGCACCACGCGACAGTTGTATTCCAAAACCGAGTCACTCAGATCACACGAGCACCCAAGCATGCTTGAAACTCATTCAAATACAAGTGGTTCTATCTGTTGTCTTGATTGTTTCCCACTCATTCCTTTTGGTTTGGGGAATATGTCAAAATCCCATGCCCAGAGAACTTCAGATAGAGTTCGCGGAAATGCTCAGTGGACAACCCAGGCAGGGTAAGGATCAGCATTTCCACACTACTCAGAGAATTTTTATTTTCAGGGATATATTTTTAGCCCAATTCAAGTTGAAGAAAAGTGGTTTCGTGAAAATCGCAGAAAATTTTTTTTCAGAAACTCCAGGGTGCCTGGAGGTCGCGGTGCACCACGCGACAGTTGTATTCCAAAACTGAGTCACTCAGATCACACGAGCACCCAAGCATGCTTGAAACTCATTCAAATGCAAGTGCTTCTATCTGTTGTCTTGATTGTTTCCCACTCATTCCTTTTGGTTTGGGGAATATGTCAAAATCCCATGCCCAGAGAACTTCAGATAGAGTTCGCGGAAATGCTCAGTGGACAACCCAGGCAGGGTAAGGATCAGCATTTCCACACTACTCAGAGAATTTTTATTTTCAGGGATGGATTTTTAGCCCAATTCAAGTTGAAGAAAAGTGGTTTCGTGAAAATCGCAGAAAATTTTTTTTCAGAAACTCCGGGGTGCCTGGAGGTCGCGGTGCACCACGCGACAGTTGTATTCCAAAACTGAGTCACTCAGATCACACGAGCACCCAAGCATGCTTGAAACTCATTCAAATGCAAGTGCTTCTATCTGTTGTCTTGATTGTTTCCCACTCATTCCTTTTGGTTTGGGGAATATGTCAAAATCCCATGCCCAGAGAACTTCAGATAGAGTTCGCGGAAATGCTCAGTGGACAACCCAGGCAGGGTAAGGATCAGCATTTCCACACTACTCAGAGAATTTTTATTTTCAGGGATGGATTTTTAGCCCAATTCAAGTTGAAGAAAAGTGGTTTCGTGAAAATCGCAGAAAATTTTTTTTCAGAAACTCCGGGGTGCCTGGAGGTCGCGGTGCACCACGCGACAGTTGTATTCCAAAACTGAGTCACTCAGATCACACGAGCACCCAAGCATGCTTGAAACTCATTCAAATGCAAGTGCTTCTATCTGTTGTCTTGATTGTTTCCCACTCATTCCTTTTGGTTTGGGGAATATGTCAAAATCCCATGCCCAGAGAACTTCAGATAGAGTTCGCGGAAATGCTCAGTGGACAACCCAGGCATGGTAAGGATCAGCATTTCCACACTACTCAGAGAATTTTTATTTTCAGGAAAGGATTTTTAGCCCAATTCAAGTTGAAGAAAAGTGGTTTCGTGAAAATCGCAGAAAATTTTTTTTCAGAAACTCCGGGGTGCCTGGAGGTCGCGGTGCACCACGCGACAGTTGTATTCCAAAACTGAGTCACTCAGATCACACGAGCACCCAAGCATGCTTGAAACTCATTCAAATGCAAGTGCTTCTATCTGTTGTCTTGATTGTTTCCCACTCATTCCTTTTGGTTTGGGGAATATGTCAAAATCCCATGCCCAGAAAACTTCAGATAGAGTTCGCGGAAATGCTCAGTGGACAACCCAGGCATGGTAAGGATCAGAATTTCCACACTACTCAGAGAATTTTTATTTTCAGGGATGGATTTTTAGCCCAATTCAAGTTGAAGAAAAGTGGTTTCGTGAAAATCGCAGAAAATTTTTTTTCAGAAACTCCGGGGTGCCTGGAGGTCGCGATGCACCACGCGACAAATGTATTCCAAAGCTGAGTCACTCAGATCACACGAGTACCCAAGCATGCTTGAAACTCATTCAAATGCAAGTGCTTCTATCTGTTGTCTTGATTGTTTCCCACTCATTCCTTTTGGTTTGGGGAATATGTCAAAATCCCATGCCCAGAGAACTTCAGATAGAGTTCGCGGAAATGCTCAGTGGACAACCCAGGCAGGGTAAGGATCAGCATTTCCACACTACTCAGAGAATTTTTATTTTCAGGGATGGATTTTTAGCCCAATTCAAGTTGAAGAAAAGTGGTTTCGTGAAAATCGCAGAAAATTTTTTTCCAGAAACTCCGGGGTGCCTGGAGGTCGCGGTGCACCACGCGACAGTTGTATTCCAAAACTGAGTCACTCAGATCACACGAGCACCCAAGCATGCTTGAAACTCATTCAAATGCAAGTGCTTCTATCTGTTGTCTTGATTGTTTCCCACTCATTCCTTTTGGTTTGGGGAATATGTCAAAATCCCATGCCCAGAGAACTTCAGATAGAGTTCGCGGAAATGCTCAGTGGACAACCCAGGCAGGGTAAGGATCAGCATTTCCACACTACTCAGAGAATTTTTATTTTCAGGGATGGATTTTTAGCCCAATTCAAGTTGAAGAAAAGTGGTTTCGTGAAAATCGCTGAAAATTTTTTTTCAAAAACTCCGGGGTGCCTGGAGGTCGCGATGCACCACGCGACAAATGTATTCCAAAGCTGAGTCACTCAGATCACACGAGTACCCAAGCATGCTTGAATCTCATTCAAATGCAAGTGCTTCTATCTGTTGTCTTGATTGTTTCCCACTCATTCCTTTTTGTTTGGGGAATATGTCAAAATCCCATGCCCAGAGAACTTCAGATAGAGTTCGCGGAAATGCTCAGTGGACAACCCAGGCAGGGTAAGGATCAGCATTTCCACACTACTCAGAGAATTTTTATTTTCAGGGATATATTTTTAGCCCAATTCAAGTTGAATAAAAGTGGTTTCGTGAAAATCGCAGAAAAATTTTTTTCTGAAACTCCGGGGTGCCTGGAGGTCGCGGTGCACCACGCGACAGTTGTATTCCAAAACTGAGTCACTCAGATCACACGAGTACCCAAGCATGCTTGAAACTCATTCAAATGCAAGTGCTTCTATCTGTTGTCTTGATTGTTTCCCACTCATTCCTTTTGGTTTGGGGAATATGTAAAAATCCCATGCCCAGAGAACTTCAGATAGAGTTCGCGGAAATGCTCAGTGGACAACCCAGGCAGGGTAAGGATCAGCATTTCCACACTACTCAGAGAATTTTTTTTTTCAGGGATGGATTTTTAGCCCAATTCAAGTTGAAGAAAAGTGGTTTCGTGAAAATCGCAGAAAATTTTTTTTCAGAAACTCCGGGGTGCCTGAAGGTCGCGGTGCACCACGCGACAGTTGTATTCCAAAACTGAGTCACTCAGATCACACGAGCACCCAAGCATGCTTGAAACTCATTCAAATGCAAGTGCTTCTATCTGTTGTCTTGATTGTTTCCCACTCATTCCTTTTGGTTTGGGGAATATGTCAAATCCCATGCCCAGAGAACTTCAGATAGAGTTCGCGGAAATGCTCAGTGGACAACCCAGGCAGGGTAAGGATCAGCATTTCCACACTACTCAGAGAATTTTTATTTTCAGGGATGGATTTTTAGCCCAATTCAAGTTGAAGAAAAGTGGTTTCGTGAAAATCGCAGAAATGTTTTTTTCAGAAACTCCGGGGTGCCTGGAGGTCGCGATGCACCACACGACAGTTGTATTCCAAAGCTGAGTCACTCAGATCACACGAGTACCCAAGCATGCTTGAAACTCATTCAAATGCAAGTGCTTCTATCTGTTGTCTTGATTGTTTCCCACTCATTCCTTTTTGTTTGGGGAATATGTCAAAATCCCATGCCCAGAGAACTTCAGATAGAGTTCGCGGAAATGCTCAGTGGACAACCCAGGCAGGGTAAGGATCAGCATTTCCACACTACTCAGAGAATTTTTATTTTCAGGGATGGATTTTTAGCCCAATTCAAGTTGAAGAAAAGTGGTTTCGTGAAAATCGCAGAAATTTTTTTTTTCAGAAACTCCGGGGTGCCTGGAGGTCGCTGTGCACCATGCGACAGTTGTATTCCAACACTGAGTCACTCAGATCACACGAGCACCCAAGCATGCTTGAAACTCATTCAAATGCAAGTGCTTCTATCTGTTGTCTTGATTGTTTCCCACTCATTCCTTTTGGTTTGGGGAATATGTCAAAATCCCATGCCCAGAGAACTTCAGATAGAGTTCGCGGAAATGCTCAGTGGACAACCCAGGCAGGGTAAGGATCAGCATTTCCACACTACTCAGAGAATTTTTATTTTCAGGGATGGATTTTTAGCCCAATTCAAGTTGAAGAAAAGTGGTTTCGTGAAAATCGCAGAAAATTTTTTTTCAGAAACTCCGGGGTGCCTGGAGGTCGCGGTGCACCACGCGACAGTTGTATTCCAAAACCGAGTCACTCAGATCACACGAGTACCCAAGCATGCTTGAAACTCATTCAAATGCAAGTGCTTCTATCTGTTGTCTTGATTGTTTCCCACTCATTCCTTTTGGTTTGGGGAATATGTCAAAATCCCATGCCCAGAGAACTTCAGATAGAGTTCGCGGAAATGCTCAGTGGACAACCCAGGCAGGGTAAGGATCAGCATTTCCACACTACTCAGAGAATTTTTATTTTCAGGGATGGATTTTTAGCCCAATTCAAGTTGAAGAATAGTGGTTTCGTGAGAATCGCAGAAAATTTTTTTTCAGAAACTCCGGGGTGCCTGGAGGTCGCAGTGCACCACGCGACAGTTGTATTCCAAAACTGAGTCACTCAGATCACACGAGCACCCAAGCATGCTTGAAACTCATTCAAATGCAAGTGCTTCTATCTGTTGTCTTGATTGTTTCCCACTCATTCCTTTTGGTTTGGGGAATATGTCAAAATCCCATGCCCAGAGAACTTCAGATAGAGTTCGCGGAAATGCTCAGTGGACAACCCAGGCAGGGTAAGGATCAGCATTTCCACACTACTCAGAGAATTTTTTATTTTCAGGGATGGATTTTTAGCCCAATTCAAGTTGAAGAAAAGTGGTTTCGTGAAAATCGAAGAAAATTTTTTTTCAGAAACTCCGGGGTGCCTGGAGGTCGCGATGCACCACACGACAGTTGTATTCCAAAGCTGAGTCACTCAGATCACACGAGTACCCAAGCATGCTTGAAACTCATTCAAATGCAAGTGCTTCTATCTGTTGTCTTGATTGTTTCCCACTCATTCCTTTTTGTTTGGGGAATATGTCAAAATCCCATGCCCAGAGAACTTCAGATAGAGTACGCGGAAATGCTCAGTGGACAACCCAGGCAGGGTAAGGATCAGCATTTCCACACTACTCAGAGAATTTTTATTTTCAGGGATGGATTTTTAGCCCAATTCAAGTTGAAGAAAAGTGGTTTCGTGAAAATCGCAGAAATTTTTTTTTCAGAAACTCCGGGGTGCCTGGAGGTCGCGGTGCACCACGCGACAGTTGTATTCCAACACTGAGTCACTCAGATCACACGAGTACCCAAGCATGCTTGAAACTCATTCAAATGCAAGTGCTTCTATCTGTTGTCTTGATTGTTTCCCACTCATTCCTTTTGGTTTGGGGAATATGTCAAAATCCCATGCCCAGAGAACTTCAGATAGAGTTCGCGGAAATGCTCAGTGGACAACCCAGGCAGGGTAAGGATCAGCATTTCCACACTACTCAGAGAATTTTTATTTTCAGGGATATATTTTTAGCCCAATTCAAGTTGAAGAAAAGTGGTTTCGTGAAAATCGCAGAAAATTTTTTTTCCGAAACTCCGGGGTGCCTGGAGGTCGCGGTGCACCACGCGACAGTTGTATTCCAAAACTGAGTCACTCAGATCACACGAGCAGCCAAGCATGCTTGAAACTCATTCAAATGCAAGTGCTTCTATCTGTTGTCTTGATTGTTTCCCACTCATTCCTTTTGGTTTGGGGAATATGTCAAAATCCCATGCCCAGAGAACTTCAGATAGAGTTCGCGGAAATGCTCAGTGGACAACCCAGGCAGGGTAAGGATCAGCATTTCCACACTACTCAGAGAATTTTTATTTTCAGGGATGGATTTTTAGCCCAATTCAAGTTGAAGAAAACTGGTTTCGTGAAAATCGCAGAAAATTTTTTTTCAGAAACTCCGGGGTGCCTGGAGGTCGCGGTGCACCACGCGACAGTTGTATTCCAAAACTGAGTCACTCAGATCACACGAGTACCCAAGCATGCTTGAAACTCATTCAAATGCAAGTGCTTCTATCTGTTGTCTTGATTGTTTCCCACTCATTCCTTTTAGTTTGGGGAATATGTAAAAATCCCATTCCCAGAGAACTTCAGATAGAGTTCGCGGAAATGCTCAGTGGACAACCCAGGCAGGGTAAGGATCAGCATTTCCACAGTACTCAGAGAATTTTTATTTTCAGGGATGGATTTTTAGCCCAATTCAAGTTGAAGAAAAGTGGTTTCGTGAAAATCGCAGAAAATTTTTTTTCAGAAACTCCGGGGTGCCTGGAGGTCGCGATGCACCACGCGACAGTTGTATTCCAAAGCTGAGTCACTCAGATCACACGAGTACCCAAGCATGCTTGAAACTCATTCAAATGCAAGTGCTTCTATCTGTTGTCTTGATTGTTTCCCACTCATTCCTTTTTGTTTGGGGAATATGTCAAAATCCCATGCCCAGAGAACTTCAGATAGAGTTCGCGGAAATGCTCAGTGGACAACCCAGGCAGGGTAAGGATCAGCATTTCCACACTACTCAGAGAATTTTTATTTTCAGGGATGGTTTTTTAGCCCAATTCAAGTTGAAGAAAAGTGGTTTCGTGAAAATCGCAGAAATTTTTTTTTCAGAAACTCCGGGGTGCCTGGAGGTCGCGGTGCACCACGCGACAGTTGTATTCCAAAACTGAGTCACTCAGATCACACGAGCACCCAAGCATGCTTGAAACTCATTCAAATGCAAGTGCTTCTATCTGTTGTCTTGATTGTTTCCCACTCATTCCTTTTGGTTTGGGGAATATGTAAAAATCCCATTCCCAGAGAACTTCAGATAGAGTTCGCGGAAATGCTCAGTGGACAACCCAGGCAGGGTAAGGATCAGCATTTCCACAGTACTCAGAGAATTTTTATTTTCAGGGATGGATTTTTAGCCCAATTCAAGTTGAAGAAAAGTGGTTTCGTGAAAATCGCAGAAAATTTTTTTTCAGAAACTCCGGGGTGCCTGGAGGTCGCGGTGCACCACGCGACAGTTGTATTCCAAAACTGAGTCACTCAGATCACACGAGCACCCAAGCATGCTTGAAACTCATTCAAATGCAAGTGCTTCTATCTGTTGTCTTGATTGTTTCCCACTCATTCCTTTTGGTTTGGGGAATATGTCAAAATCCCATGCCCAGAGAACTTCAGATAGAGTTCGCGGAAATGCTCAGTGGACAACCCAGGCAGGGTAAGGATCAGCATTTCCACACTACTCAGAGAATTTTTATTTTCAGGGATGGATTTTTAGCCCAATTCAAGTTGAAGAAAAGTGGTTTCGTGAAAATCGCAGAAAATTTTTTTTCAGAAACTCCGGGGTGCCTGGAGGTCGCGATGCACCACGCGACAGTTGTATTCCAAAGCTGAGTCACTCAGATCACACGAGTACCCAAGCATGCTTGAAACTCATTCAAATGCAAGTGCTTCTATCTGTTGTCTTGATTGTTTCCCACTCATTCCTTTTTGTTTGGGGAATATGTCAAAATCCCATGCCCAGAGAACTTCAGATAGAGTTCGCGGAAATGCTCAGTGGACAACCCAGGCAGGGTAAGGATCAGCATTTCCACACTACTCAGAGAATTTTTATTTTCAGGGATGGTTTTTTAGCCCAATTCAAGTTGAAGAAAAGTGGTTTCGTGAAAATCGCAGAAATTTTTTTTTCAGAAACTCCGGGGTGCCTGGAGGTCGCGGTGCACCACGCGACAGTTGTATTCCAAAACTGAGTCACTCAGATCACACGAGCACCCAAGCATGCTTGAAACTCATTCAAATGCAAGTGCTTCTATCTGTTGTCTTGATTGTTTCCCACTCATTCCTTTTGGTTTGGGGAATATGTCAAAATCCCATGCCCAGAGAACTTCAGATAGAGTTCGCGGAAATGCTCAGTGGACAACCCAGGCAGGGTAAGGATCAGCATTTCCACACTACTCAGAGAATTTTTATTTTCAGGGATGGATTTTTAGCCCAATTCAAGTTGAAGAAAAGTGGTTTCGTGAAAATCGCAGAAAAATTTTTTTCAGAAACTCCGGGGTGCCTGGAGGTCGCGGTGCACCACGCGACAGTTGTATTCCAAAACTGAGTCACTCAGATCACACGAGCACCCAAGCATGCTTGAAACTCATTCAAATGCAAGTGCTTCTATCTGTTGTCTTGATTGTTTCCCACTCATTCCTTTTGGTTTGGGGAATATGTCAAAATCCCATGCCCAGAGAACTTCAGATAGAGTTCGCGGAAATGCTCAGTGGACAACCCAGGCATGGTAAGGATCAGCATTTCCACACTACTCAGAGAATTTTTATTTTCAGGGATGGATTTTTAGCCCAATTCAAGTTGAAGAAAAGTGGTTTCGTGAAAATCGCAGAAAATTTTTTTTCAGAAACTCCGGGGTGCCTGGAGGTCGCGATGCACCACGCGACAAATGTATTCCAAAGCTGAGTCACTCAGATCACACGAGTACCCAAGCATGCTTGAAACTCATTCAAATGCAAGTGCTTCTATCTGTTGTCTTGATTGTTTCCCACTCATTCCTTTTTGTTTGGGGAATATGTCAAAATCCCATGCCCAGAGAACTTCAGATAGAGTTCGTGGAAATGCTCAGTGGACAACCCAGGCAGGGTAAGGATCAGCAGTTCCACACTACTCAGAGAATTTTTATTTTCAGGGATGGTTTTTTAGCCCAATTCAAGTTGAAGAAAAGTGGTTTCGTGAAAATCGCAGAAAATTTTTTTTCAGAAACTCCGGGGTGCCTGGAGGTCGCGGTGCACCACGCGACAGTTGTATTCCAAAACTGAGTCACTCAGATCACACAAGCACCCAAGCATGCTTGAAACTCATTCAAATGCAAGTGCTTCTATATGTTGTCTTGATTGTTTCCCACTCATTCCTTTTGGTTTGGGGAATATGTCAAAATCCCATGCCCAGAGAACTTCAGATAGAGTTCGCGGAAATGCTGAGTGGACAACCCAAGCAGGGTAAGGATCAGCATTTCCACACTACTCAGAGAATTTTTATTTTCAGGGATGGATTTTTAGCCCAATTCAAGTTGAAGAAAAGTGGTTTTGTGAGAATCGCAGAAAATGTTTTTTCAGAAACTCCGGGGTGCCTGGAGGTCGCGGTGCACCACGCGACAGTTGTATTCCAAAACTGAGTCACTCAGATCACACGAGCACCCAAGCATGCTTGAAACTCATTCAAATGCAAGTGCTTCTATCTGTTGTCTTGATTGTTTCCCACTCATTCCTTTTGGTTTGGGGAATATGTCAAAATCCCATGCCCAGAGAACTTCAGATAGAGTTCGCGGAAATGCTCAGTGGACAACCCAGGCAGGGTAAGGATCAGCATTTCCACACTACTCAGAGAATTTTTATTTTCAGGGATGGATTTTTAGCCCAATTCAAGTTGAAGAAAAGTGGTTTCGTGAAAATCGCAGAAATTTTTTTTTCAGAAACTCCGGGGTGCCTGGAGGTCGCGGTGCACCACGTGACAGTTGTATTCCAAAACTGAGTCACTCAGATCACACGAGCACCCAAGCATGCTTGAAACTCATTCAAATGCAAGTGCTTCTATCTGTTGTCTTGATTGTTTCCCACTCATTCCTTTTGGTTTGGGGAATATGTCAAAATCCCATGCCCAGAGAACTTCAGATAGAGTTCGCGGAAATGCTCAGTGGACAACCCAGGCATGGTAAGGATCAGCATTTCCACACTACTCAGAGAATTTTTATTTTCAGGGATGGATTTTTAGCCCAATTCAAGTTGAAGAAAAGTGGTTTCATGAAAATCGCAGAAAATTTTTTTTCAGAAACTCCGGGGTGCCTGGAGGTCGCGGTGCACCACGCGACAGTTGTATTCCAAAACTGAGTCACTCAGATCACACGAGCACCCAAGCATGCTTGAAACTCATTCAAATGCAAGTGCTTCTATCTGTTGTCTTGATTGTTTCCCACTCATTCCTTTTGGTTTGGGGAATATGTCAAAATCCCATGCCCAGAGAACTTCAGATAGAGTTCGCGGAAATGCTCAGTGGACAACCCAGGCAGGGTAAGGATCAGCATTTCCACACTACTCAGAGAATTTTTATTTTCAGGGATGGATTTTTAGCCCAATTCAAGTTGAAGAAAAGTGGTTTCGTGAAAACCGCAGAAAATTTTTTTTCAGAAACTCCGGGGTGCCTGGAGGTCGCGGTGCACCACGCGACAGTTGTATTCCAAAACTGAGTCACTCAGATCACACGAGCACCCAAGCATGCTTGAAACTCATTCAAATACAAATGGTTCTATCTGTTGTCTTGATTGTTTCCCACTCATTCCTTTTGGTTTGGGGAATATGTCAAAATCCCATGCCCAGAGAACTTCAGATAGAGTTCGCGGAAATGCTCAGTGGACAACCCAGGCAGGGTAAGGATCAGCATTTCCACACTACTCAGAGAATTTTTATTTTCAGGGATGGATTTTTAGCCCAATTCAAGTTGAAGAAAAGTGGTTTCGTGAAAATCGCAGGAAATTTTTTTTCTGAAACTCCGGGGTGCCTGGAGGTCGCGGTGCACCACGCGACAGTTGTATTCCAAAGCTGAGTCACTCAGATCACACGAGTACCCAAGCATGCTTGAAACTCATTCAAATGCAAGTGCTTCTATCTGTTGTCTTGATTGTTTCCCACTCATTCCTTTTTGTTTGGGGAATATGTCAAAATCCCATGCCCAGAGAACTTCAGATAGAGTTCGCGGAAATGCTCAGTGGACAACCCAGGCAGGGTAAGGATCAGCATTTCCACACTACTCAGAGAATTTTTATTTTCAGGGATGGATTTTTAGCCCAATTCAAGTTGAAGAAAAGTGGTTTCGTGAAAATCGCAGAAATTTTTTTTTCAGAAACTCCGGGGTGCCTGGAGGTCGCGGTGCACCACGCGACAGTTGTATTCCAACACTGAGTCACTCAGATCACACGAGTACCCAAGCATGCTTGAAACTCATTCAAATGCAAGTGCTTCTATCTGTTGTCTTGATTGTTTCCCACTCATTCCTTTTGGTTTGGGGAATATGTCAAAATCCCATGCCCAGAGAACTTCAGATAGAGTTCGCGGAAATGCTCAGTGGACAACCCAGGCAGGGTAAGGATCAGCATTTCCACACTACTCAGAGAATTTTTATTTTCAGGGATATATTTTTAGCCCAATTCAAGTTGAAGAAAGGTGGTTTCGTGAAAATCGCAGAAAATTTTTTTTCCGAAACTCCGGGGTGCCTGGAGGTCGCGGTGCACCACGCGACAGTTGTATTCCAAAACTGAGTCACTCAGATCACACGAGCACCCAAGCATGCTTGAAACTCATTCAAATGCAAGTGCTTCTATCTGTTGTCTTGATTGTTTCCCACTCATTCCTTTTGGTTTGGGGAATATGTCAAAATCCCATGCCCAGAGAACTTCAGATAGAGTTTGCGGAAATGCTCAGTGGACAACCCAAGCATGGTAAGGATCAGCATTTCCACACTACTCAGAGAATTTTTATTTTCAGGGATGGATTTTTAGCCCAATTCAAGTTGAAGTAAAGTGGTTTCGTGAAAATCGCAGAAAATTTTTTTTCAGAAACTCCGGGGTGCCTGGAGGTCGTGGTGCACCACGCGACAGTTGTATTCAAAAACTGAGTCACTCAGATCACACGAGCACCCAAGCATCCTTGAAACTCATTCAAATGCAAGTGCTTCTATCTGTTGTCTTGATTGTTTCCCACTCATTCCTTTTGGTTTGGGGAATATGTCAAAATCCCATGCCCAGAGAACTTCAGATAGAGTTCGCGGAAATGCTCAGTGGACAACCCAGGCAGGGTAAGGATCAGCATTTCCACACTACTCAGAGAATTTTTATTTTCAGGGATGGATTTTTAGCCCAATTCAAGTTGAAGAAAAGTGGTTTTGTGAGAATCGCAGAAATTTTTTTTTCAGAAACTCCGGGGTGCCTGGAGGTCGCGGTGCACCACGCGACAGTTGTATTCCAAAACTGAGTCACTCAGATCACACGAGCACCCAAGCATGCTTGAAACTCATTCAAATGCAAGTGCTTCTATCTGTTGTCTTGATTGTTTCCCACTCATTCCTTTTGGTTTGGGGAATATGTCAAAATCCCATGCCCAGAGAACTTCAGATAGAGTTCGCGGAAATGCTCAGTGGACAACCCAGGCAGGGTAAGGATCAGCATTTCCACACTACTCAGAGAATTTTTATTTTCAGGGATGGATTTTTAGCCCAATTCAAGTTGAAGAAAAGTGGTTTCGTGAAAATCGCAGAAAATTTTTTTTCAGAAACTCCGGGGTGCCTGGAGGTCGCGGTGCACCACGCGACAGTTGTATTCCAAAACTGAGTCACTCAGATCACACGAGTACCCAAGCATGCTTGAAACTCATTCAAATGCAAGTGCTTCTATCTGTTGTCTTGATTGTTTCCCACTCATTCCTTTTGGTTTGGGGAATATGTAAAAATCCCATTCCCAGAGAACTTCAGATAGAGTTCGCGGAAATGCTCAGTGGACAACCCAGGCAGGGTAAGGATCAGCATTTCCACACTACTCAGAGAATTTTTATTTTCAGGGATGGATTTTTAGCCCAATTCAAGTTGAAGAAAAGTGGTTTCGTGAAAATCGCAGAAAATTTTTTTTCAGAAACTCCGGGGTGCCTGGAGGTCGCGGTGCACCACGCAACAGTTGTATTCCAAAACTGAGTCACTCAGATCACACGAGCACCCAAGCATGCTTGAAACTCATTCAAATGCAAGTGCTTCTATCTGTTGTCTTGATTGTTTCCCACTCATTCCTTTTGGTTTGGGGAATATGTCAAAATCCCATGCCCAGAGAACTTCAGATAGAGTTCGCGGAAATGCTCAGTGGACAACCCAGGCAGGGTAAGGATCAGCATTTCCACACTACTCAGAGAATTTTTATTTTCAGGGATGGATTTTTAGCCCAATTCAAGTTGAAGAAAAGTGGTTTCGTGAAAATCGCAGAAAATTTTTTTTCAGAAACTCCGGGGTGCCTGGAGGTCGCGATGCACCACGCGACAGTTGTATTCCAAAGCTGAGTCACTCAGATCACACGAGTACCCAAGCATGCTTGAAACTCATTCAAATGCAAGTGCTTCTATCTGTTGTCTTGATTGTTTCCCACTCATTCCTTTTTGTTTGGGGAATATGTCAAAATCCCATGCCCAGAGAACTTCAGATAGAGTTCGCGGAAATGCTCAGTGGACAACCCAGGCAGGGTAAGGATCAGCATTTCCACACTACTCAGAGAATTTTTATTTTCAGGGATGGTTTTTTAGCCCAATTCAAGTTGAAGAAAAGTGGTTTCGTGAAAATCGCAGAAAATTTTTTTTCAGAAACTCCGGGGTGCCTGGAGGTCGCGGTGCACCACGCGACAGTTGTATTCCAAAACTGAGTCACTCAGATCACACAAGCACCAAGCATGCTTGAAACTCATTCAAATGCAAGTGCTTCTATCTGTTGTCTTGATTGTTTCCCACTCATTCCTTTTGGTTTGGGGAATATGTCAAAATCCCATGCCCAGAGAACTTCAGATAGAGTTCGCGGAAATGCTCAGTGGACAACCCAGGCAGGGTAAGGATCAGCATTTCCACACTACTCAGAGAATTTTTATTTTCAGGGATGGATTTTTAGCCCAATTCAAGTTGAAGAAAAGTGGTTTTGTGAGAATCGCAGAAAATTTTTTTTCAGAAACTCCGGGGTGCCTGGAGGTCGCGGTGCACCACGCGACAGTTGTATTCCAAAACTGAGTCACTCAGATCACACGAGCACCCAAGCATGCTTGAAACTCATTCAAATGCAAGTGCTTCTATCTGTTGTCTTGATTGTTTCCCACTCATTCCTTTTGGTTTGGGGAATATGTCAAAATCCCATGCCCAGAGAACTTCAGATAGAGTTCGCGGAAATGCTCAGTGGACAACCCAGGCAGGGTAAGGATCAGCATTTCCACACTACTCAGAGAATTTTTATTTTCAGGGATGGATTTGTAGCCCAATTCAAGTTGAAGAAAAGTGGTTTCGTCAAAATCGCAGAAAATTTTTTTTCAGAAACTCCGGGGTGCCTGGAGGTCGCGATGCACCACGCGACAGTTGTATTCCAAAACCGAGTCACTCAGATCACACGAGCACCCAAGCATGCTTGAAACTCATTCAAATACAAGTGGTTCTATCTGTTGTCTTGATTGTTTCCCACTCATTCCTTTTGGTTTGGGGAATATGTCAAAATCCCATGCCCAGAGAACTTCAGATAGAGTTCGCGGAAATGCTCAGTGGACAACCCAGGCAGGGTAAGGATCAGCATTTCCACACTACTCAGAGAAATTTTATTTTCAGGGATATATTTTTAGCCCAATTCAAGTTGAAGAAAAGTGGTTTCGTGAAAATCGCAGAAAAAATTTTTTCTGAAACTCCGGGGTGCCTGGAGGTCGCGGTGCACCACGTGACAGTTGTATTCCAAAACTGAGTCACTCAGATCACACGAGCACCCAAGCATGCTTGAAACTCATTCAAATGCAAGTGCTTCTATCTGTTGTCTTGATTGTTTCCCACTCATTCCTTTTGGTTTGGGGAATATGTCAAAATCCCATGCCCAGAGAACTTCAGATAGAGTTCGCGGAAATGCTCAGTGGACAACCCAGGCATGGTAAGGATCAGCATTTCCACACTACTCAGAGAATTTTTATTTTCAGGGATGGATTTTTAGCCCAATTCAAGTTGAAGAAAAGTGGTTTCATGAAAATCGCAGAAAATTTTTTTTCAGAAACTCCGGGGTGCCTGGAGGTCGCGGTGCACCACGCGACAGTTGTATTCCAAAACTGAGTCACTCAGATCACACGAGCACCCAAGCATGCTTGAAACTCATTCAAATGCAAGTGCTTCTATCTGTTGTCTTGATTGTTTCCCACTCATTCCTTTTGGTTTGGGGAATATGTCAAAATCCCATGCCCAGAGAACTTCAGATAGAGTTCGCGGAAATGCTCAGTGGACAACCCAGGCAGGGTAAGGATCAGCATTTCCACACTACTCAGAGAATTTTTATTTTCAGGGATGGATTTTTAGCCCAATTCAAGTTGAAGAAAAGTGGTTTCGTGAAAATCGCAGAAAATTTTTTTTCAGAAACTCCGGGGTGCCTGGAGGTCGCGGTGCACCACGCGACAGTTGTATTCCAAAACTGAGTCACTCAGATCACACGAGCACCCAAGCATGCTTGAAACTCATTCAAATACAAATGGTTCTATCTGTTGTCTTGATTGTTTCCCACTCATTCCTTTTGGTTTGGGGAATATGTCAAAATCCCATGCCCAGAGAACTTCAGATAGAGTTCGCGGAAATGCTCAGTGGACAACCCAGGCAGGGTAAGGATCAGCATTTCCACACTACTCAGAGAATTTTTATTTTCAGGGATGGATTTTTAGCCCAATTCAAGTTGAAGAAAAGTGGTTTCGTGAAAATCGCAGGAAATTTTTTTTCAGAAACTCCGGGGTGCCTGGAGGTCGCGGTGCACCACGCGACAGTTGTATTCCAAAACTGAGTCACTCAGATCACACGAGCACCCAAGCATGCTTGAAACTCATTCAAATGCAAGTGCTTCTATCTGTTGTCTTGATTGTTTCCCACTCATTCCTTTTGGTTTGGGGAATATGTCAAAATCCCATGCCCAGAGAACTTCAGATAGAGTTCGCGGAAATGCTCAGTGGACAACCCAGGCAGGGTAAGGATCAGCATTTCCACACTACTCAGAGAATTTTTATTTTCAGGGATGGATTTTTAGCCCAATTCAAGTTGAAGAAAAGTGGTTTCGTGAAAATCGAAGAAAATTTTTTTTCAGAAACTCCGGGGTGCCTGGAGGTCGCGATGCACAACACGACAGTTGTATTCCAAAGCTGAGTCACTCAGATCACACGAGTACCCAAGCATGCTTGAAACTCATTCAAATGCAAGTGCTTCTATCTGTTGTCTTGATTGTTTCCCACTCATTCCTTTTTGTTTGGGGAATATGTCAAAATCCCATGCCCAGAGAACTTCAGATAGAGTTCGCGGAAATGCTCAGTGGACAACCCAGGCAGGGTAAGGATCAGCATTTCCACACTACTCAGAGAATTTTTATTTTCAGGGATGGATTTTTAGCCCAATTCAAGTTGAAGAAAAGTGGTTTCGTGAAAATCGCAGAAATTATTTTTTCAGAAACTCCGGGGTGCCTGGAGGTCGCGGTGCACCACGCGACAGTTGTATTCCAACACTGAGTCACTCAGATCACACGAGTACCCAAGCATGCTTGAAACTCATTCAAATGCAAGTGCTTCTATCTGTTGTCTTGATTGTTTCCCACTCATTCCTTTTGGTTTGGGGAATATGTCAAAATCCCATGCCCAGAGAACTTCAGATAGAGTTCGCGGAAATGCTCAGTGGACAACCCAGGCAGGGTAAGGATCAGCATTTCCACACTACTCAGAGAATTTTTATTTTCAGGGATATATTTTTAGCCCAATTCAAGTTGAAGAAAGGTGGTTTCGTGAAAATCGCAGAAAAATTTTTTTCCGAAACTCCGGGGTGCCTGGAGGTCGCGGTGCACCACGCGACAGTTGTATTCCAAAACTGAGTCACTCAGATCACACGAGCACCCAAGCATGCTTGAAACTCATTCAAATGCAAGTGCTTCTATCTGTTGTCTTGATTGTTTCCCACTCATTCCTTTTGGTTTGGGGAATATGTCAAAATCCCATGCCCAGAGAACTTCAGATAGAGTTTGCGGAAATGCTCAGTGGACAACCCAAGCATGGTAAGGATCAGCATTTCCACACTACTCAGAGAATTTTTATTTTCAGGGATGGATTTTTAGCCCAATTCAAGTTGAAGTAAAGTGGTTTCGTGAAAATCGCAGAAAATTTTTTTTCAGAAACTCCGGGGTGCCTGGAGGTCGTGGTGCACCACGCGACAGTTGTATTCAAAAACTGAGTCACTCAGATCACACGAGCACCCAAGCATCCTTGAAACTCATTCAAATGCAAGTGCTTCTATCTGTTGTCTTGATTGTTTCCCACTCATTCCTTTTGGTTTGGGGAATATGTCAAAATCCCATGCCCAGAGAACTTCAGATAGAGTTCGCGGAAATGCTCAGTGGACAACCCAGGCAGGGTAAGGATCAGCATTTCCACACTACTCAGAGAATTTTTATTTTCAGGGATGGATTTTTAGCCCAATTCAAGTTGAAGAAAAGTGGTTTTGTGAGAATCGCAGAAATTTTTTTTTCAGAAACTCCGGGGTGCCTGGAGGTCGCGGTGCACCACGCGACAGTTGTATTCCAAAACTGAGTCACTCAGATCACACGAGCACCCAAGCATGCTTGAAACTCATTCAAATGCAAGTGCTTCTATCTGTTGTCTTGATTGTTTCCCACTCATTCCTTTTGGTTTGGGGAATATGTCAAAATCCCATGCCCAGAGAACTTCAGATAGAGTTCGCGGAAATGCTCAGTGGACAACCCAGGCAGGGTAAGGATCAGCATTTCCACACTACTCAGAGAATTTTTATTTTCAGGGATGGATTTTTAGCCCAATTCAAGTTGAAGAAAAGTGGTTTCGTGAAAATCGCAGAAAATTTTTTTTCAGAAACTCCGGGGTGCCTGGAGGTCGCGGTGCACCACGCGACAGTTGTATTCCAAAACTGAGTCACTCAGATCACACGAGTACCCAAGCATGCTTGAAACTCATTCAAATGCAAGTGCTTCTATCTGTTGTCTTGATTGTTTCCCACTCATTCCTTTTGGTTTGGGGAATATGTAAAAATCCCATTCCCAGAGAACTTCAGATAGAGTTCGCGGAAATGCTCAGTGGACAACCCAGGCAGGGTAAGGATCAGCATTTCCACACTACTCAGAGAATTTTTATTTTCAGGGATGGATTTTTAGCCCAATTCAAGTTGAAGAAAAGTGGTTTCGTGAAAATCGCAGAAAATTTTTTTTCAGAAACTCCGGGGTGCCTGGAGGTCGCGGTGCACCACGCAACAGTTGTATTCCAAAACTGAGTCACTCAGATCACACGAGCACCCAAGCATGCTTGAAACTCATTCAAATGCAAGTGCTTCTATCTGTTGTCTTGATTGTTTCCCACTCATTCCTTTTGGTTTGGGGAATATGTCAAAATCCCATGCCCAGAGAACTTCAGATAGAGTTCGCGGAAATGCTCAGTGGACAACCCAGGCAGGGTAAGGATCAGCATTTCCACACTACTCAGAGAATTTTTATTTTCAGGGATGGATTTTTAGCCCAATTCAAGTTGAAGAAAAGTGGTTTCGTGAAAATCGCAGAAAATTTTTTTTCAGAAACTCCGGGGTGCCTGGAGGTCGCGATGCACCATGCGACAGTTGTATTCCAAAGCTGAGTCACTCAGATCACACGAGTACCCAAGCATGCTTGAAACTCATTCAAATGCAAGTGCTTCTATCTGTTGTCTTGATTGTTTCCCACTCATTCCTTTTTGTTTGGGGAATATGTCAAAATCCCATGCCCAGAGAACTTCAGATAGAGTTCGCGGAAATGCTCAGTGGACAACCCAGGCAGGGTAAGGATCAGCATTTCCACACTACTCAGAGAATTTTTATTTTCAGGGATGGTTTTTTAGCCCAATTCAAGTTGAAGAAAAGTGGTTTCGTGAAAATCGCAGAAAATTTTTTTTCAGAAACTCCGGGGTGCCTGGAGGTCGCGGTGCACCACGCGACAGTTGTATTCCAAAACTGAGTCACTCAGATCACACGAGCACCCAAGCATGCTTGAAACTCATTCAAATGCAAGTGCTTCTATCTGTTGTCTTGATTGTTTCCCACTCATTCCTTTTGGTTTGGGGAATATGTCAAAATCCCATGCCCAGAGAACTTCAGATAGAGTTCGCGGAAATGCTCAGTGGACAACCCAGGCAGGGTAAGGATCAGCATTTCCACACTACTCAGAGAATTTTTATTTTCAGGGATGGATTTTTAGCCCAATTCAAGTTGAAGAAAAGTGGTTTTGTGAGAATCGCAGAAAATGTTTTTTCAGAAACTCAGGGGTGCCTGGAGGTCGCGGTGCACCACGCGACAGTTGTATTCCAAAACTGAGTCACTCAGATCACACGAGCACCCAAGCATGCTTGAAACTCATTCAAATGCAAGTGCTTCTATCTGTTGTCTTGATTGTTTCCCACTCATTCCTTTTGGTTTGGGGAATATGTCAAAATCCCATGCCCAGAGAACTTCAGATAGAGTTCGCGGAAATGCTCAGTGGACAACCCAGGCAGGGTAAGGATCAGCATTTCCACACTACTCAGAGAATTTTTATTTTCAGGGATGGATTTTTAGCCCAATTCAAGTTGAAGAAAAGTGGTTTCGTGAAAATCACAGAACATTTTTTTTCAGAAACTCCGGGGTGCCTGGAGGTCGCGGTGCACCACGCGACAGTTGTATTCCAAAACTGAGTCACTCAGATCACACGAGCACCCAAGCATGCTTGAAACTCATTCAAATGCAAGTGCTTCAATCTGTTGTATTGATTGTTTCCCACTCATTCCTTTTGGTTTGGGGAATATGTCAAAATCCCATGCCCAGAGAACTTCAGATAGAGTTCGCGGAAATGCTCAGTGGACAACCCAGGCAGGGTAAGGATCAGCATTTCCACACTACTCAGAGAATTTTTATTTTCAGGGATGGATTTTTAGCCCAATTCAAGTTGAAGAAAAGTGGTTTTGTGAGAATCGCAGAAAATTTTTTTTCAGAAACTCCGGGGTGCCTGGAGGTCGCGGTGCACCACGCGACAGTTGTATTCCAAAACTGAGTCACTCAGATCACACGAGCACCCAAGCATGCTTGAAACTCATTCAAATGCAAGTGCTTCTATCTGTTGTCTTGATTGTTTCCCACTCATTCCTTTTGGTTTGGGGAATATGTCAAAATCCCATGCCCAGAGAACTTCAGATAGAGTTCGCGGAAATGCTCAGTGGACAACCCAGGCAGGGTAAGGATCAGCATTTCCACACTACTCAGAGAATTTTTATTTTCAGGGATGGATTTGTAGCCCAATTCAAGTTGAAGAAAAGTGGTTTCGTCAAAATCGCAGAAAATTTTTTTTCAGAAACTCCGGGGTGCCTGGAGGTCGCGATGCACCACGCGACAGTTGTATTCCAAAACCGAGTCACTCAGATCACACGAGCACCCAAGCATGCTTGAAACTCATTCAAATACAAGTGGTTCTATCTGTTGTCTTGATTGTTTCCCACTCATTCCTTTTGGTTTGGGGAATATGTCAAAATCCCATGCCCAGAGAACTTCAGATAGAGTTCGCGGAAATGCTCAGTGGACAACCCAGGCAGGGTAAGGATCAGCATTTCCACACTACTCAGAGAAATTTTATTTTCAGGGATATATTTTTAGCCCAATTCAAGTTGAAGAAAAGTGGTTTCGTGAAAATCGCAGAAAAAATTTTTTCTGAAACTCCGGGGTGCCTGGAGGTCGCGGTGCACCACGTGACAGTTGTATTCCAAAACTGAGTCACTCAGATCACACGAGCACCCAAGCATGCTTGAAACTCATTCAAATGCAAGTGCTTCTATCTGTTGTCTTGATTGTTTCCCACTCATTCCTTTTGGTTTGGGGAATATGTCAAAATCCCATGCCCAGAGAACTTCAGATAGAGTTCGCGGAAATGCTCAGTGGACAACCCAGGCATGGTAAGGATCAGCATTTCCACACTACTCAGAGAATTTTTATTTTCAGGGATGGATTTTTAGCCCAATTCAAGTTGAAGAAAAGTGGTTTCATGAAAATCGCAGAAAATTTTTTTTCAGAAACTCCGGGGTGCCTGGAGGTCGCGGTGCACCACGCGACAGTTGTATTCCAAAACTGAGTCACTCAGATCACACGAGCACCCAAGCATGCTTGAAACTCATTCAAATGCAAGTGCTTCTATCTGTTGTCTTGATTGTTTCCCACTCATTCCTTTTGGTTTGGGGAATATGTCAAAATCCCATGCCCAGAGAACTTCAGATAGAGTTCGCGGAAATGCTCAGTGGACAACCCAGGCAGGGTAAGGATCAGCATTTCCACACTACTCAGAGAATTTTTATTTTCAGGGATGGATTTTTAGCCCAATTCAAGTTGAAGAAAAGTGGTTTCGTGAAAATCGCAGAAAATTTTTTTTCAGAAACTCCGGGGTGCCTGGAGGTCGCGGTGCACCACGCGACAGTTGTATTCCAAAACTGAGTCACTCAGATCACACGAGCACCCAAGCATGCTTGAAACTCATTCAAATACAAATGGTTCTATCTGTTGTCTTGATTGTTTCCCACTCATTCCTTTTGGTTTGGGGAATATGTCAAAATCCCATGCCCAGAGAACTTCAGATAGAGTTCGCGGAAATGCTCAGTGGACAACCCAGGCAGGGTAAGGATCAGCATTTCCACACTACTCAGAGAATTTTTATTTTCAGGGATGGATTTTTAGCCCAATTCAAGTTGAAGAAAAGTGGTTTCGTGAAAATCGCAGGAAATTTTTTTTCAGAAACTCCGGGGTGCCTGGAGGTCGCGGTGCACCACGCGACAGTTGTATTCCAAAACTGAGTCACTCAGATCACACGAGCACCCAAGCATGCTTGAAACTCATTCAAATGCAAGTGCTTCTATCTGTTGTCTTGATTGTTTCCCACTCATTCCTTTTGGTTTGGGGAATATGTCAAAATCCCATGCCCAGAGAACTTCAGATAGAGTTCGCGGAAATGCTCAGTGGACAACCCAGGCAGGGTAAGGATCAGCATTTCCACACTACTCAGAGAATTTTTATTTTCAGGGATGGATTTTTAGCCCAATTCAAGTTGAAGAAAAGTGGTTTCGTGAAAATCGAAGAAAATTTTTTTTCAGAAACTCCGGGGTGCCTGGAGGTCGCGATGCACAACACGACAGTTGTATTCCAAAGCTGAGTCACTCAGATCACACGAGTACCCAAGCATGCTTGAAACTCATTCAAATGCAAGTGCTTCTATCTGTTGTCTTGATTGTTTCCCACTCATTCCTTTTTGTTTGGGGAATATGTCAAAATCCCATGCCCAGAGAACTTCAGATAGAGTTCGCGGAAATGCTCAGTGGACAACCCAGGCAGGGTAAGGATCAGCATTTCCACACTACTCAGAGAATTTTTATTTTCAGGGATGGATTTTTAGCCCAATTCAAGTTGAAGAAAAGTGGTTTCGTGAAAATCGCAGAAATTATTTTTTCAGAAACTCCGGGGTGCCTGGAGGTCGCGGTGCACCACGCGACAGTTGTATTCCAACACTGAGTCACTCAGATCACACGAGTACCCAAGCATGCTTGAAACTCATTCAAATGCAAGTGCTTCTATCTGTTGTCTTGATTGTTTCCCACTCATTCCTTTTGGTTTGGGGAATATGTCAAAATCCCATGCCCAGAGAACTTCAGATAGAGTTCGCGGAAATGCTCAGTGGACAACCCAGGCAGGGTAAGGATCAGCATTTCCACACTACTCAGAGAATTTTTATTTTCAGGGATATATTTTTAGCCCAATTCAAGTTGAAGAAAGGTGGTTTCGTGAAAATCGCAGAAAATTTTTTTTCCGAAACTCCGGGGTGCCTGGAGGTCGCGGTGCACCACGCGACAGTTGTATTCCAAAACTGAGTCACTCAGATCACACGAGCACCCAAGCATGCTTGAAACTCATTCAAATGCAAGTGCTTCTATCTGTTGTCTTGATTGTTTCCCACTCATTCCTTTTGGTTTGGGGAATATGTCAAAATCCCATGCCCAGAGAACTTCAGATAGAGTTTGCGGAAATGCTCAGTGGACAACCCAAGCATGGTAAGGATCAGCATTTCCACACTACTCAGAGAATTTTTATTTTCAGGGATGGATTTTTAGCCCAATTCAAGTTGAAGTAAAGTGGTTTCGTGAAAATCGCAGAAAATTTTTTTTCAGAAACTCCGGGGTGCCTGGAGGTCGTGGTGCACCACGCGACAGTTGTATTCAAAAACTGAGTCACTCAGATCACACGAGCACCCAAGCATCCTTGAAACTCATTCAAATGCAAGTGCTTCTATCTGTTGTCTTGATTGTTTCCCACTCATTCCTTTTGGTTTGGGGAATATGTCAAAATCCCATGCCCAGAGAACTTCAGATAGAGTTCGCGGAAATGCTCAGTGGACAACCCAGGCAGGGTAAGGATCAGCATTTCCACACTACTCAGAGAATTTTTATTTTCAGGGATGGATTTTTAGCCCAATTCAAGTTGAAGAAAAGTGGTTTTGTGAGAATCGCAGAAATTTTTTTTTCAGAAACTCCGGGGTGCCTGGAGGTCGCGGTGCACCACGCGACAGTTGTATTCCAAAACTGAGTCACTCAGATCACACGAGCACCCAAGCATGCTTGAAACTCATTCAAATGCAAGTGCTTCTATCTGTTGTCTTGATTGTTTCCCACTCATTCCTTTTGGTTTGGGGAATATGTCAAAATCCCATGCCCAGAGAACTTCAGATAGAGTTCGCGGAAATGCTCAGTGGACAACCCAGGCAGGGTAAGGATCAGCATTTCCACACTACTCAGAGAATTTTTATTTTCAGGGATGGATTTTTAGCCCAATTCAAGTTGAAGAAAAGTGGTTTCGTGAAAATCGCAGAAAATTTTTTTTCAGAAACTCCGGGGTGCCTGGAGGTCGCGGTGCACCACGCGACAGTTGTATTCCAAAACTGAGTCACTCAGATCACACGAGTACCCAAGCATGCTTGAAACTCATTCAAATGCAAGTGCTTCTATCTGTTGTCTTGATTGTTTCCCACTCATTCCTTTTGGTTTGGGGAATATGTAAAAATCCCATTCCCAGAGAACTTCAGATAGAGTTCGCGGAAATGCTCAGTGGACAACCCAGGCAGGGTAAGGATCAGCATTTCCACACTACTCAGAGAATTTTTATTTTCAGGGATGGATTTTTAGCCCAATTCAAGTTGAAGAAAAGTGGTTTCGTGAAAATCGCAGAAAATTTTTTTTCAGAAACTCCGGGGTGCCTGGAGGTCGCGGTGCACCACGCAACAGTTGTATTCCAAAACTGAGTCACTCAGATCACACGAGCACCCAAGCATGCTTGAAACTCATTCAAATGCAAGTGCTTCTATCTGTTGTCTTGATTGTTTCCCACTCATTCCTTTTGGTTTGGGGAATATGTCAAAATCCCATGCCCAGAGAACTTCAGATAGAGTTCGCGGAAATGCTCAGTGGACAACCCAGGCAGGGTAAGGATCAGCATTTCCACACTACTCAGAGAATTTTTATTTTCAGGGATGGATTTTTAGCCCAATTCAAGTTGAAGAAAAGTGGTTTCGTGAAAATCGCAGAAAATTTTTTTTCAGAAACTCCGGGGTGCCTGGAGGTCGCGATGCACCACGCGACAGTTGTATTCCAAAGCTGAGTCACTCAGATCACACGAGTACCCAAGCATGCTTGAAACTCATTCAAATGCAAGTGCTTCTATCTGTTGTCTTGATTGTTTCCCACTCATTCCTTTTTGTTTGGGGAATATGTCAAAATCCCATGCCCAGAGAACTTCAGATAGAGTTCGCGGAAATGCTCAGTGGACAACCCAGGCAGGGTAAGGATCAGCATTTCCACACTACTCAGAGAATTTTTATTTTCAGGGATGGTTTTTTAGCCCAATTCAAGTTGAAGAAAAGTGGTTTCGTGAAAATCGCAGAAAATTTTTTTTCAGAAACTCCGGGGTGCCTGGAGGTCGCGGTGCACCACGCGACAGTTGTATTCCAAAACTGAGTCACTCAGATCACACAAGCACCCAAGCATGCTTGAAACTCATTCAAATGCAAGTGCTTCTATCTGTTGTCTTGATTGTTTCCCACTCATTCCTTTTGGTTTGGGGAATATGTCAAAATCCCATGCCCAGAGAACTTCAGATAGAGTTCGCGGAAATGCTCAGTGGACAACCCAGGCAGGGTAAGGATCAGCAATTCCACACTACTCAGAGAATTTTTATTTTCAGGGATGGATTTTTAGCCCAATTCAAGTTGAAGAAAAGTGGTTTTGTGAGAATCGCAGAAAATGTTTTTTCAGAAACTCAGGGGTGCCTGGAGGTCGCGGTGCACCACGCGACAGTTGTATTCCAAAACTGAGTCACTCAGATCACACGAGCACCCAAGCATGCTTGAAACTCATTCAAATGCAAGTGCTTCTATCTGTTGTCTTGATTGTTTCCCACTCATTCCTTTTGGTTTGGGGAATATGTCAAAATCCCATGCCCAGAGAACTTCAGATAGAGTTCGCGGAAATGCTCAGTGGACAACCCAGGCAGGGTAAGGATCAGCATTTCCACACTACTCAGAGAATTTTTATTTTCAGGGATGGATTTTTAGCCCAATTCAAGTTGAAGAAAAGTGGTTTCGTGAAAATCACAGAACATTTTTTTTCAGAAACTCCGGGGTGCCTGGAGGTCGCGGTGCACCACGCGACAGTTGTATTCCAAAACTGAGTCACTCAGATCACACGAGCACCCAAGCATGCTTGAAACTCATTCAAATGCAAGTGCTTCAATCTGTTGTATTGATTGTTTCCCACTCATTCCTTTTGGTTTGGGGAATATGTCAAAATCCCATGCCCAGAGAACTTCAGATAGAGTTCGCGGAAATGCTCAGTGGACAACCCAGGCAGGGTAAGGATCAGCATTTCCACACTACTCAGAGAATTTTTATTTTCAGGGATGGATTTTTAGCCCAATTCAAGTTGAAGAAAAGTGGTTTTGTGAGAATCGCAGAAAATTTTTTTTCAGAAACTCCGGGGTGCCTGGAGGTCGCGGTGCACCACGCGACAGTTGTATTCCAAAACTGAGTCACTCAGATCACACGAGCACCCAAGCATGCTTGAAACTCATTCAAATGCAAGTGCTTCTATCTGTTGTCTTGATTGTTTCCCACTCATTCCTTTTGGTTTGGGGAATATGTCAAAATCCCATGCCCAGAGAACTTCAGATAGAGTTCGCGGAAATGCTCAGTGGACAACCCAGGCAGGGTAAGGATCAGCATTTCCACACTACTCAGAGAATTTTTATTTTCAGGGATGGATTTGTAGCCCAATTCAAGTTGAAGAAAAGTGGTTTCGTCAAAATCGCAGAAAATTTTTTTTCAGAAACTCCGGGGTGCCTGGAGGTCGCGATGCACCACGCGACAGTTGTATTCCAAAACCGAGTCACTCAGATCACACGAGCACCCAAGCATGCTTGAAACTCATTCAAATACAAGTGGTTCTATCTGTTGTCTTGATTGTTTCCCACTCATTCCTTTTGGTTTGGGGAATATGTCAAAATCCCATGCCCAGAGAACTTCAGATAGAGTTCGCGGAAATGCTCAGTGGACAACCCAGGCAGGGTAAGGATCAGCATTTCCACACTACTCAGAGAAATTTTATTTTCAGGGATATATTTTTAGCCCAATTCAAGTTGAAGAAAAGTGGTTTCGTGAAAATCGCAGAAAAAATTTTTTCTGAATCTCCGGGGTGCCTGGAGGTCGCGGTGCACCAGGCGACAGTTGTATTCCAAAACCGAGTCACTCAGATCACACGAGCACCCAAGCATTCTTGAAACTCATGAAAATGCAAGTGCTTCTATCTGTTTCCTTGATTGTTTTCCACTCTATCCTTTTGGTTTGGGGAACATGTCAAAATCCCATGCCCAGAGAACTTCAGATAGAGTTCGCGGAAATGCTCAGTGGACAACCCAGGCAGGGTAAGGATCAGCATTTCCACACTACTCAGAGAATTTTTATTTTCAGGGATGGATTTTTAGCCCAATTCAAGTTGAAGAAAAGTGGTTTCGTGAAAATCGCAGAAAATTTTTTTTCAGAAACTCCGGGGTGCCTGGAGGTCGCGGTGCACCACGCGACAGTTGTATTCCAAAACCGAGTCACTCAGATCACACGAGCACCCAAGCATGCTTGAAACTCATTCAAATACAAGTGGTTCTCTCTGTTGTCTTGATTGTTTCCCACTCATTCCTTTTGGTTTGGGGAATATGTCAAAATCCCATGCCCAGAGAACTTTAGATAGAGTTCGCGGAAATGCTCAGTGGACAACCCAGGCAGGGTAAGGATCAGCATTTCCACACTACTCAGAGAATTTTTATTTTCAGGGATATATTTTTAGCCCAATTCAAGTTGAAGAAAAGTGGTTTCGTGAGAATCGCAGAAAATTTTTTTTCAGAAACTCCGGGGTGCCTGGAGGTCGCGGTGCACCACGCGACAGTTGTATTCCAAAACTGAGTCACTCAGATCACACGAGCACCCAAGCATGCTTGAAACTCATTCAAATGCAAGTGCTTCTATCTGTTGTCTTGATTGCTTCCCACTCATTCCTTTTGGTTTGGGGAATATGTCAAAATCCCATGCCCAGAGAACTTCAGATAGAGTTCGCGGAAATGCTCAGTGGACAACCCAGGCAGGGTAAGGATCAGCATTTCCACACTACTCAGAGAATTTTTATTTTCAGGGATGGATTTTTAGCCCAATTCAAGTTGAAGAAAAGTGGTTTCGTGAAAATCGCAGAAAATTTTTTTTCAGAAACTCCGGGGTGCCTGGAGGTCGCGGTGCACCACGCGACAGTTGTATTCCAAAACTGAGTCACTCAGATCACACGAGCACCCAAGCATGCTTGAAACTCATTCAAATGCAAGTGCTTCTATCTGTTGTCTTGATTGTTTCCCACTCATTCCTTTTGGTTTGGGGAATATGTCAAAATCCCATGCCCAGAGAACTTCAGATAGAGTTCGCGGAAATGCTCAGTGGACAACCCAGGCAGGGTAAGGATCAGCATTTCCACACTACTCAGAGAATTTTTATTTTCAGGGATGGATTTGTAGCCCAATTCAAGTTGAAGAAAAGTGGTTTCGTGAAAATCGCAGAAAATTTTTTTTCAGAAACTCCGGGGTGCCTGGAGGTCGCGATGCACCACGCGACAGTTGTATTCCAAAACCGAGTCACTCAGATCACACGAGCACCCAAGCATGCTTAAAACTCATTCAAATACAAGTGGTTCTATCTGTTGTCTTGATTGTTTCCCACTCATTCCTTTTGGTTTGGGGAATATGTCAAAATCCCATGCCCAGAGAACTTCAGATAGAGTTCGCGGAAATGCTCAGTGGACAACCCAGGCAGGGTAAGGATCAGCATTTCCACACTACTCAGAGAATTTTTATTTTCAGGGATATATTTTTAGCCCAATTCAAGTTGAAGAAAAGTGGTTTCGTGAAAATCGCAGAAAATTTTTTTTCTGAAACTCCGGTGTGCCTGGAGGTCGCGGTGCACCACGCGACAGTTGTATTCCAAAACTTAGTCACTCAGATCACACGAGCACCCAAGCATGCTTGAAACTCATTCAAATGCAAGTGCTTCTACCTGTTGTCTTGATTGTTTCCCACTCATTCCTTTTGGTTTGGGGAATATGTCAAAAGCCCATGCCCAGAGAACTTCAGATAGAGTTCGCGGAAATGCTCAGTGGACAACCCAGGCAGGGTAAGGATCAGCATTTCCACACTACTCAGAGAATTTTTATTTTCAGGGATGGATTTTTAGCCCAATTCAAGTTGAAGAAAAGTGGTTTCGTGAAAATCGCAGAAATTTTTTTTTCAGAAACTCCGTGGTGCCTGGAGGTCGCGGTGCACCACGCGACAGTTGTATTCCAAAACTGAGTCACTCAGATCACACGAGCACCCAAGCATTCTTGAAACTCATGAAAATGCAAGTGCTTCTATCTGTTTCCTTGATTGTTTTCCACTCTATCCTTTTGGTTTGGGGAACATGTCAAAATCCCATGCCCAGAGAACTTCAGATAGAGTTCGCGGAAATGCTCAGTGGACAACCCAGGCAGGGTAAGGATCAGCATTTCCACACTACTCAGAGAATTTTTATTTTCAGGGATGGATTTTTAGCCCAATTCAAGTTGAAGAAAAGTGGTTTCGTGAAAATCGCAGAAAATTTTTTTTCAGAAACTCCGGGGTGCCTGGAGGTCGCGGTGCACCACGCGACAGTTGTATTACAAAACCGAGTCACTCAGATCACACGAGCACCCAAGCATGCTTGAAACTCATTCAAATACAAGTGGTTCTCTCTGTTGTCTTGATTGTTTCCCACTCATTCCTTTTGGTTTGGGGAATATGTCAAAATCCCATGCCCAGAGAACTTCAGATAGAGTTCGCGGAAATGCTCAGTGGACAACCCAGGCAGGGTAAGGATCAGCATTTCCACACTACTCAGAGAATTTTTATTTTCAGGGATATATTTTTAGCCCAATTCAAGTTGAAGAAAAGTGGTTTCGTGAGAATCGCAGAAAATTTTTTTTCAGAAACTCCGGGGTGCCTGGAGGTCGCGGTGCACCACGCGACAGTTGTATTCCAAAACTGAGTCACTCAGATCACACGAGCACCCAAGCATGCTTGAAACTCATTCAAATGCAAGTGCTTCTATCTGTTGTCTTGATTGTTTCCCACTCATTCCTTTTGGTTTGGGGAATATGTCAAAATCCCATGCCCAGAGAACTTCAGATAGAGTTCGCGGAAATGCTCAGTGGACAACCCAGGCATGGTAAGGATCAGCATTTCCACACTACTCAGAGAATTTTTATTTTCAGGGATGGATTTTTAGCCCAATTCAAGTTGAAGAAAAGTGGTTTCGTGAAAATCGCAGAAAATTTTTTTTCAGAAACTCCGGGGTGCCTGGAGGTCGCAGTGCACCACGCGACAGTTGTATTCCAAAACTGAGTCACTCAGATCACACGAGCACCCAAGCATGCTTGAAACTCATTCAAATGCAAGTGCTTCTATCTGTTGTCTTGATTGTTTCCCACTCATTCCTTTTGGTTTGGGGAATATGTCAAAATCCCATGCCCAGAGAACTTCAGATAGAGTTCGCGGAAATGCTCAGTGGACAACCCAGGCAGGGTAAGGATCAGCATTTCCACACTACTCAGAGAATTTTTATTTTCAGGGATGGATTTTTAGCCCAATTCAAGTTGAAGAAAAGTGGTTTCGTGAAAATCGCAGAAAATTTTTTTTCAGAAACTCCGGGGTGCCTGGAGGTCGCGGTGCACCACGCGACAGTTGTATTCCAAAACTGAGTCACTCAGATCACACGAGTACCCAAGCATGCTTGAAACTTATTCAAATGCAAGTGCTTCTATCTGTTGTCTTGATTGTTTCCCACTCATTCCTTTTGGTTTGGGGAATATGTCAAAATCCCATGCCCAGAGAACTTCAGATAGAGTTCGAGGAAATGCTCAGTGGACAACCCAGGCAGGGTAAGGATCAGCATTTCCACACTACTCAGAAAATTTTTATTTTCGGGGATGGATTTTTAGCCCAATTCAAGTTGAAGAAAAGTGGTTTTGTGAGAATCGCAGAAAATTTTTTTTCAGAAACTCAGGGGTGCCTGGAGGTCGCGGTGCACCACGCGACAGTTGTATTCCAAAACTGAGTCACTCAGATCACACGAGCACCCAAGCATGCTTGAAACTCATTCAAATGCAAGTGCTTCTATCTGTTGTCTTGATTGTTTCCCACTCATTCCTTTTGGTTTGGGGAATATGTCAAAATCCCATGCCCAGAGAACTTCAGATAAAGTTCGCGGAAATGCTCAGTGGACAACCCAGGCAGGGTAAGGATCAGCATTTCCACACTACTCAGAGAATTTTTATTTTCGGGGATGGATTTTTAGCCCAATTCAAGTTGAAGAAAAGTGGTTTTGTGAGAATCGCAGAAAATTTTTTTTCAGAAACTCAGGGGTGCCTGGAGGTCGCGGTGCACCACGCGACAGTTGTATTCCAAAACTGCGTCACTCAGATCACACGAGCACCCAAGCATGCTTGAAACTCATTCAAATGCAAGTGCTTCTATCTGTTGTCTTGATTGTTTCCCACTCATTCCTTTTGGTTTGGGGAATATGTCAAAATCCCATGCCCAGAGAACTTCAGATAGAGTTCGCGGAAATGCTCAGTGGACAACCCAGGCAGGGTAAGGATCAGCATTTCCACACTACTCAGAGAATTTTTATTTTCAGGGATATATTTTTAGCCCAATTCAAGTTGAAGAAAAGTGGTTTCGTGAGAATCGCAGAAAATTTTTTTTCAGAAACTCCGGGGTGCCTGGAGGTCGCGGTGCACCACGCGACAGTTGTATTCCAAAACTGAGTCACTCAGATCACACGAGCACCCAAGCATGCTTGAAACTCATTCAAATGCAAGTGCTTCTATCTGTTGTCTTGATTGTTTCCCACTCATTCCTTTTGGTTTGGGGAATATGTCAAAATCCCATGCCCAGAGAACTTCAGATAGAGTTCGCGGAAATGCTCAGTGGACAACCCAGGCATGGTAAGGATCAGCATTTCCACACTACTCAGAGAATTTTTATTTTCAGGGATGGATTTTTAGCCCAATTCAAGTTGAAGAAAAGTGGTTTCGTGAAAATCGCAGAAAATTTTTTTTCAGAAACTCCGGGGTGCCTGGAGGTCGCAGTGCACCACGCGACAGTTGTATTCCAAAACTGAGTCACTCAGATCACACGAGCACCCAAGCATGCTTGAAACTCATTCAAATGCAAGTGCTTCTATCTGTTGTCTTGATTGTTTCCCACTCATTCCTTTTGGTTTGGGGAATATGTCAAAATCCCATGCCCAGAGAACTTCAGATAGAGTTCGCGGAAATGCTCAGTGGACAACCCAGGCAGGGTAAGGATCAGCATTTCCACACTACTCAGAGAATTTTTATTTTCAGGGATGGATTTTTAGCCCAATTCAAGTTGAAGAAAAGTGGTTTCGTGAAAATCGCAGAAAATTTTTTTTCAGAAACTCCGGGGTGCCTGGAGGTCGCGGTGCACCACGCGACAGTTGTATTCCAAAACTGAGTCACTCAGATCACACGAGTACCCAAGCATGCTTGAAACTTATTCAAATGCAAGTGCTTCTATCTGTTGTCTTGATTGTTTCCCACTCATTCCTTTTGGTTTGGGGAATATGTCAAAATCCCATGCCCAGAGAACTTCAGATAGAGTTCGAGGAAATGCTCAGTGGACAACCCAGGCAGGGTAAGGATCAGCATTTCCACACTACTCAGAAAATTTTTATTTTCGGGGATGGATTTTTAGCCCAATTCAAGTTGAAGAAAAGTGGTTTTGTGAGAATCGCAGAAAATTTTTTTTCAGAAACTCAGGGGTGCCTGGAGGTCGCGGTGCACCACGCGACAGTTGTATTCCAAAACTGAGTCACTCAGATCACACGAGCACCCAAGCATGCTTGAAACTCATTCAAATGCAAGTGCTTCTATCTGTTGTCTTGATTGTTTCCCACTCATTCCTTTTGGTTTGGGGAATATGTCAAAATCCCATGCCCAGAGAACTTCAGATAAAGTTCGCGGAAATGCTCAGTGGACAACCCAGGCAGGGTAAGGATCAGCATTTCCACACTACTCAGAGAATTTTTATTTTCGGGGATGGATTTTTAGCCCAATTCAAGTTGAAGAAAAGTGGTTTTGTGAGAATCGCAGAAAATTTTTTTTCAGAAACTCAGGGGTGCCTGGAGGTCGCGGTGCACCACGCGACAGTTGTATTCCAAAACTGCGTCACTCAGATCACACGAGCACCCAAGCATGCTTGAAACTCATTCAAATGCAAGTGCTTCTATCTGTTGTCTTGATTGTTTCCCACTCATTCCTTTTGGTTTGGGGAATATGTCAAAATCCCATGCCCAGAGAACTTCAGATAGAGTTCGCGGAAATGCTCAGTGGACAACCCAGGCAGGGTAAGGATCAGCATTTCCACACTACTCAGAGAATTTTTATTTTCAGGGATGGATTTTTAGCCCAATTCAAGTTGAAGAAAAGTGGTTTCGTGAAAATCGCAGAAAATTTTTTTTCAGAAACTCCGGGGTGCCTGGAGGTCGCGGTGCACCACGCGACAGTTGTATTCCAAAACTGAGTCACTCAGATCACACGAGCACCCAAGCATGCTTGAAACTCATTCAAATGCAAGTGCTTCTATCTGTTGTCTTGATTGTTTCCCACTCATTCCTTTTGGTTTGGGGAATATGTCAAAATCCCATGCCCAGAGAACTTCAGATAGAGTTCGCGGAAATGCTCAGTGGACAACCCAGGCAAGGTAAGGATCAGCATTTCCACACTACTCAGAGAATTTTTATTTTCAGGGATGGATTTTTAGCCCAATTCAAGTTGAAGAAAAGTGGTTTCGTGAAAATCGCAGAAATTTTTTTTTCAGAAACTCCGTGGTGCCTGGAGGTCGCGGTGCACCACGCGACAGTTGTATTCCAAAACTGAGTCACTCAGATCACACGAGCACCCAAGCATTCTTGAAACTCATGAAAATGCAAGTGCTTCTATCTGTTTCCTTGATTGTTTTCCACTCTATCCTTTTGGTTTGGGGAACATGTCAAAATCCCATGCCCAGAGAACTTCAGATAGAGTTCGCGGAAATGCTCAGTGGACAACCCAGGCAGGGTAAGGATCAGCATTTCCACACTACTCAGAGAATTTTTATTTTCAGGGATGGATTTTTAGCCCAATTCAAGTTGAAGAAAAGTGGTTTCGTGAGAATCGCAGAAAATTTTTTTTCAGAAACTCCGGGGTGCCTGGAGGTCGCGGTGCACCACGCGACAGTTGTATTACAAAACCGAGTCACTCAGATCACACGAGCACCCAAGCATGCTTGAAACTCATTCAAATACAAGTGGTTCTCTCTGTTGTCTTGATTGTTTCCCACTCATTCCTTTTGGTTTGGGGAATATGTCAAAATCCCATGCCCAGAGAACTTCAGATAGAGTTCGCGGAAATGCTCAGTGGACAACCCAGGCAGGGTAAGGATCAGCATTTCCACACTACTCAGAGAATTTTTATTTTCAGGGATATATTTTTAGCCCAATTCAAGTTGAAGAAAAGTGGTTTCGTGAGAATCGCAGAAAATTTTTTTTCAGAAACTCCGGGGTGCCTGGAGGTCGCGGTGCACCACGCGACAGTTGTATTCCAAAACTGAGTCACTCAGATCACACGAGCACCCAAGCATGCTTGAAACTCATTCAAATGCAAGTGCTTCTATCTGTTGTCTTGATTGTTTCCCACTCATTCCTTTTGGTTTGGGGAATATGTCAAAATCCCATGCCCAGAGAACTTCAGATAGAGTTCGCGGAAATGCTCAGTGGACAACCCAGGCATGGTAAGGATCAGCATTTCCACACTACTCAGAGAATTTTTATTTTCAGGGATGGATTTTTAGCCCAATTCAAGTTGAAGAAAAGTGGTTTCGTGAAAATCGCAGAAAATTTTTTTTCAGAAACTCCGGGGTGCCTGGAGGTCGCAGTGCACCACGCGACAGTTGTATTCCAAAACTGAGTCACTCAGATCACACGAGCACCCAAGCATGCTTGAAACTCATTCAAATGCAAGTGCTTCTATCTGTTGTCTTGATTGTTTCCCACTCATTCCTTTTGGTTTGGGGAATATGTCAAAATCCCATGCCCAGAGAACTTCAGATAGAGTTCGCGGAAATGCTCAGTGGACAACCCAGGCAGGGTAAGGATCAGCATTTCCACACTACTCAGAGAATTTTTATTTTCAGGGATGGATTTTTAGCCCAATTCAAGTTGAAGAAAAGTGGTTTCGTGAAAATCGCAGAAAATTTTTTTTCAGAAACTCCGGGGTGCCTGGAGGTCGCGGTGCACCACGCGACAGTTGTATTCCAAAACTGAGTCACTCAGATCACACGAGTACCCAAGCATGCTTGAAACTTATTCAAATGCAAGTGCTTCTATCTGTTGTCTTGATTGTTTCCCACTCATTCCTTTTGGTTTGGGGAATATGTCAAAATCCCATGCCCAGAGAACTTCAGATAGAGTTCGAGGAAATGCTCAGTGGACAACCCAGGCAGGGTAAGGATCAGCATTTCCACACTACTCAGAAAATTTTTATTTTCGGGGATGGATTTTTAGCCCAATTCAAGTTGAAGAAAAGTGGTTTTGTGAGAATCGCAGAAAATTTTTTTTCAGAAACTCAGGGGTGCCTGGAGGTCGCGGTGCACCACGCGACAGTTGTATTCCAAAACTGAGTCACTCAGATCACACGAGCACCCAAGCATGCTTGAAACTCATTCAAATGCAAGTGCTTCTATCTGTTGTCTTGATTGTTTCCCACTCATTCCTTTTGGTTTGGGGAATATGTCAAAATCCCATGCCCAGAGAACTTCAGATAAAGTTCGCGGAAATGCTCAGTGGACAACCCAGGCAGGGTAAGGATCAGCATTTCCACACTACTCAGAGAATTTTTATTTTCTGGGATGGATTTTTAGCCCAATTCAAGTTGAAGAAAAGTGGTTTTGTGAGAATCGCAGAAAATTTTTTTTCAGAAACTCAGGGGTGCCTGGAGGTCGCGGTGCACCACGCGACAGTTGTATTCCAAAACTGCGTCACTCAGATCACACGAGCACCCAAGCATGCTTGAAACTCATTCAAATGCAAGTGCTTCTATCTGTTGTCTTGATTGTTTCCCACTCATTCCTTTTGGTTTGGGGAATATGTCAAAATCCCATGCCCAGAGAACTTCAGATAGAGTTCGCGGAAATGCTCAGTGGACAACCCAGGCAGGGTAAGGATCAGCATTTCCACACTACTCAGAGAATTTTTATTTTCAGGGATATATTTTTAGCCCAATTCAAGTTGAAGAAAAGTGGTTTCGTGAGAATCGCAGAAAATTTTTTTTCAGAAACTCCGGGGTGCCTGGAGGTCGCGGTGCACCACGCGACAGTTGTATTCCAAAACTGAGTCACTCAGATCACACGAGCACCCAAGCATGCTTGAAACTCATTCAAATGCAAGTGCTTCTATCTGTTGTCTTGATTGTTTCCCACTCATTCCTTTTGGTTTGGGGAATATGTCAAAATCCCATGCCCAGAGAACTTCAGATAGAGTTCGCGGAAATGCTCAGTGGACAACCCAGGCATGGTAAGGATCAGCATTTCCACACTACTCAGAGAATTTTTATTTTCAGGGATGGATTTTTAGCCCAATTCAAGTTGAAGAAAAGTGGTTTCGTGAAAATCGCAGAAAATTTTTTTTCAGAAACTCCGGGGTGCCTGGAGGTCGCAGTGCACCACGCGACAGTTGTATTCCAAAACTGAGTCACTCAGATCACACGAGCACCCAAGCATGCTTGAAACTCATTCAAATGCAAGTGCTTCTATCTGTTGTCTTGATTGTTTCCCACTCATTCCTTTTGGTTTGGGGAATATGTCAAAATCCCATGCCCAGAGAACTTCAGATAGAGTTCGCGGAAATGCTCAGTGGACAACCCAGGCAGGGTAAGGATCAGCATTTCCACACTACTCAGAGAATTTTTATTTTCAGGGATGGATTTTTAGCCCAATTCAAGTTGAAGAAAAGTGGTTTCGTGAAAATCGCAGAAAATTTTTTTTCAGAAACTCCGGGGTGCCTGGAGGTCGCGGTGCACCACGCGACAGTTGTATTCCAAAACTGAGTCACTCAGATCACACGAGTACCCAAGCATGCTTGAAACTTATTCAAATGCAAGTGCTTCTATCTGTTGTCTTGATTGTTTCCCACTCATTCCTTTTGGTTTGGGGAATATGTCAAAATCCCATGCCCAGAGAACTTCAGATAGAGTTCGAGGAAATGCTCAGTGGACAACCCAGGCAGGGTAAGGATCAGCATTTCCACACTACTCAGAAAATTTTTATTTTCGGGGATGGATTTTTAGCCCAATTCAAGTTGAAGAAAAGTGGTTTTGTGAGAATCGCAGAAAATTTTTTTTCAGAAACTCAGGGGTGCCTGGAGGTCGCGGTGCACCACGCGACAGTTGTATTCCAAAACTGAGTCACTCAGATCACACGAGCACCCAAGCATGCTTGAAACTCATTCAAATGCAAGTGCTTCTATCTGTTGTCTTGATTGTTTCCCACTCATTCCTTTTGGTTTGGGGAATATGTCAAAATCCCATGCCCAGAGAACTTCAGATAAAGTTCGCGGAAATGCTCAGTGGACAACCCAGGCAGGGTAAGGATCAGCATTTCCACACTACTCAGAGAATTTTTATTTTCGGGGATGGATTTTTAGCCCAATTCAAGTTGAAGAAAAGTGGTTTTGTGAGAATCGCAGAAAATTTTTTTTCAGAAACTCAGGGGTGCCTGGAGGTCGCGGTGCACCACGCGACAGTTGTATTCCAAAACTGCGTCACTCAGATCACACGAGCACCCAAGCATGCTTGAAACTCATTCAAATGCAAGTGCTTCTATCTGTTGTCTTGATTGTTTCCCACTCATTCCTTTTGGTTTGGGGAATATGTCAAAATCCCATGCCCAGAGAACTTCAGATAGAGTTCGCGGAAATGCTCAGTGGACAACCCAGGCAGGGTAAGGATCAGCATTTCCACACTACTCAGAGAATTTTTATTTTCAGGGATGGATTTTTAGCCCAATTCAAGTTGAAGAAAAGTGGTTTCGTGAAAATCGCAGAAAATTTTTTTTCAGAAACTCCGGGGTGCCTGGAGGTCGCGGTGCACCACGCGACAGTTGTATTCCAAAACTGAGTCACTCAGATCACACGAGCACCCAAGCATGCTTGAAACTCATTCAAATGCAAGTGCTTCTATCTGTTGTCTTGATTGTTTCCCACTCATTCCTTTTGGTTTGGGGAATATGTCAAAATCCCATGCCCAGAGAACTTCAGATAGAGTTCGCGGAAATGCTCAGTGGACAACCCAGGCAAGGTAAGGATCAGCATTTCCACACTACTCAGAGAATTTTTATTTTCAGGGATGGATTTTTAGCCCAATTCAAGTTGAAGAAAAGTGGTTTCGTGAAAATCGCAGAAAATTTTTTTTCAGAAACTCCGGGGTGCCTGGTGCACCACGCGACAGTTGTATTCCAAAACCGAGTCACTCAGATCACACGAGCACCCAAGCATGCTTGAAACTCATTCAAATGCAAGTGCTTCTATCTGTTGTCTTTATTGTTTCCCACTCATTCCTTTTGGTTTGGGGAATATGTCAAAATCCCATGCCCAGAGAACTTCAGATAGAGTTCGCGGAAATGCTCAGTGGACAACCCAGGCAGGGTAAGGATCAGCATTTCCACACTACTCAGAGAATTTTTATTTTCAGGGATGGATTTTTAGCCCAATTCAAGTTGAAGAAAAGTGGTTTCGTGAAAATCGCAGAAAATTTTTTTTCAGAAACTCCGGGGTGCCTGGAGGTCGCGGTGCACCACGCGACAGTTGTATTCCAAAACTGAGTCACTCAGATCACACCAGCACCCAAGCATGCTTGAAACTCATTCAAATGCAAGTGCTTCTATCTGTTGTCTTGATTGTTTCCCACTCATTCCTTTTGGTTTGGGGAATATGTCAAAATCCCATGCCCAGAGAACTTCAGATAGAGTTCGCGGAAATGCTCAGTGGACAACCCAGGCAGGGTAAGGATCAGCATTTCCACACTACTCAGAGAATTTTTACTTTCAGGGATGGATTTTTAGCCCAATTCAAGTTGAAGAAAAGTGGTTTCGTGAAAATCGCAGAAATTTTTTTTTCAGAAACTCCGGGGTGCCTGGAGGTCGCGGTGCACCACGAGACAGTTGTATTCCAAAACTGAGTCACTCAGATCACACGAGCACCCAAGCATGCTTGAAACTCATTCAAATTTAAGTGCTTCTATCTGTTGTCTTGATTGTTTCCCACTCATTCCTTTTGGTTTGGGGAATATGTCAAAATCCCATGCCCAGAGAACTTCAGATAGAGTTCGCGGAAATGCTCAGTGGACAACCCAGGCAGGGTAAGGATCAGCATTTCCACACTACTCAGAGAATTTTTATTTTCAGGGATGGATTTTTAGCCCAATTCAAGTTGAAGAAAAGTGGTTTCGTGAAAATCGCAGAAAATTTTTTTTCAGAAACTCCGGGGTGCCTGGAGGTCGCGGTGCACCACGCGACAGTTGTATTCCAAAACTGAGTCACTCAGATCACACGAGTACCAAGCATGCTTGAAACTCATTCAAATGCAAGTGCTTCTATCTGTTGTCTTGATTGTTTCCCACTCATTCCTTTTGGTTTGGGGAATATGTCAAAATCCCATGCCCAGAGAACTTCAGATAGAGTTCGCGGAAATGCTCAGTGGACAACCCAGGCAGGGTAAGGATCAGCATTTCCACACTACTCAGAGAATTTTTATTTTCAGGGATGGATTTTTAGCCCAATTCAAGTTGAAGAAAAGTGGTTTCGTGAAAATCGCAGAAAATTTTTTTTCAGAAACTCCGGGGTGCCTGGAGGTCGCGGTGCACCACGCGACAGTTGTATTCCAAAACTGAGTCACTCAGATCACACCAGCACCCAAGCATGCTTGAAACTCATTCAAATGCAAGTGCTTCTATCTGTTGTCTTGATTGTTTCCCACTCATTCCTTTTGGTTTGGGGAATATGTCAAAATCCCATGCCCAGAGAACTTCAGATAGAGTTCGCGGAAATTCTCAGTGGACAACCCAGGCAGGGTAAGGATCAGCATTTCCACACTACTCAGAGAATTTTTATTTTCAGGGATGGATTTTTAGCCCAATTCAAGTTGAAGAAAAGTGGTTTCGTGAAAATCGCAGAAAATTTTTTTTCAGAAACTCCGGGGTGCCTGGAGGTCGCGGTGCACCACGCGACAGTTGTATTCCAAAACTGAGTCACTCAGATCACACGAGCACCCAAGCATGCTTGAAACTCATTCAAATGCAAGTGCTTCTATCTGTTGTCTTGATTGTTTCCCACTCATTCCTTTTGGTTTGGGGAATATGTCAAAATCCCATGCCCAGAGAACTTCAGATAGAGTTCGCGGAAATGCTCAGTGGACAACCCAGGCAAGGTAAGGATCAGCATTTCCACACTACTCAGAGAATTTTTATTTTCAGGGATGGATTTTTAGCCCAATTCAAGTTGAAGAAAAGTGGTTTCGTGAAAATCGCAGAAAATTTTTTTTCAGAAACTCCGGGGTGCCTGGTGCACCACGCGACAGTTGTATTCCAAAACCGAGTCACTCAGATCACACGAGCACCCAAGCATGCTTGAAACTCATTCAAATGCAAGTGCTTCTATCTGTTGTCTTTATTGTTTCCCACTCATTCCTTTTGGTTTGGGGAATATGTCAAAATCCCATGCCCAGAGAACTTCAGATAGAGTTCGCGGAAATGCTCAGTGGACAACCCAGGCAGGGTAAGGATCAGCATTTCCACACTACTCAGAGAATTTTTATTTTCAGGGATGGATTTTTAGCCCAATTCAAGTTGAAGAAAAGTGGTTTCGTGAAAATCGCAGAAAATTTTTTTTCAGAAACTCCGGGGTGCCTGGAGGTCGCGGTGCACCACGCGACAGTTGTATTCCAAAACTGAGTCACTCAGATCACACCAGCACCCAAGCATGCTTGAAACTCATTCAAATGCAAGTGCTTCTATCTGTTGTCTTGATTGTTTCCCACTCATTCCTTTTGGTTTGGGGAATATGTCAAAATCCCATGCCCAGAGAACTTCAGATAGAGTTCGCGGAAATGCTCAGTGGACAACCCAGGCAGGGTAAGGATCAGCATTTCCACACTACTCAGAGAATTTTTACTTTCAGGGATGGATTTTTAGCCCAATTCAAGTTGAAGAAAAGTGGTTTCGTGAAAATCGCAGAAAATTTTTTTTCAGAAACTCCGGGGTGCCTGGAGGTCGCGGTGCACCACGAGACAGTTGTATTCCAAAACTGAGTCACTCAGATCACACGAGCACCCAAGCATGCTTGAAACTCATTCAAATTTAAGTGCTTCTATCTGTTGTCTTGATTGTTTCCCACTCATTCCTTTTGGTTTGGGGAATATGTCAAAATCCCATGCCCAGAGAACTTCAGATAGAGTTCGCGGAAATGCTCAGTGGACAACCCAGGCAGGGTAAGGATCAGCATTTCCACACTACTCAGAGAATTTTTATTTTCAGGGATGGATTTTTAGCCCAATTCAAGTTGAAGAAAAGTGGTTTCGTGAAAATCGCAGAAAATTTTTTTTCAGAAACTCCGGGGTGCCTGGAGGTCGCGGTGCACCACACGACAGTTGTATTCCAAAACTGAGTCACTCAGATCACACGAGTACCAAGCATGCTTGAAACTCATTCAAATGCAAGTGCTTCTATCTGTTGTCTTGATTGTTTCCCACTCATTCCTTTTGGTTTGGGGAATATGTCAAAATCCCATGCCCAGAGAACTTCAGATAGAGTTCGCGGAAATGCTCAGTGGACAACCCAGGCAGGGTAAGGATCAGCATTTCCACACTACTCAGAGAATTTTTATTTTCAGGGATGGATTTTTAGCCCAATTCAAGTTGAAGAAAAGTGGTTTCGTGAAAATCGCAGAAATTTTTTTTTCAGAAACTCCGGGGTGCCTGGAGGTCGCGGTGCACCACGCGATAGTTGTATTCCAAAACCGAGTCACTCAGATCACACGAGCACCCATGCATGCTTGAAACTCATTCAAATGCAAGTGCTTCTATCTGTTGTCTTGATTGTTTCCCACTCATTCCTTTTGGTTTGGGGAATATGTCAAAATCCCATGCCCAGAGAACTTCAGATAGAGTTCGCGGAAATGATCAGTGGACAACCCAGGCAGGGTAAGGATCAGCATTTCCACACTACTCAGAGAATTTTTATTTTCAGGGATGGATTTTTAGCCCAATTCAAGTTGAAGAAAAGTGGTTTCGTGAAAATCGCAGAAAATTTTTTTTCAGAAACTCTGGGGTGCCTGGAGGTCGCGGTGCACCACGCGACAGTTGTATTCCAAAACCGAGTCACTCAGATCACACGAGCACCCAAGCATGCTTGAAACTCATTCAAATGCAAGTGCTTCTATCTGTTGTCTTGATTGTTTCCCACTCATTCCTTTTGGTTTGGGGAATATGTCAAAATCCCATGCCCAGAGAACTTCAGATAGAGTTCGCGGAAATGCTCAGTGGACAACCCAGGCAGGGTAAGGATCAGCATTTCCACACTACTCAGAGAATTTTTATTTTCAGGGATGGATTTTTAGCCCAATTCAAGTTGAAGAAAAGTGGTTTCGTGAAAATCGCAGAAAAATTTTTTTCAGAAACTCCGGGGTGCCTGGAGGTCGCGGTGCACCACGCGACAGTTGTATTCCAAAACCGAGTCACTCAGATCACACGAGCACCCAAGCATGCTTGAAACTCATTCAAATGCAAGTGCTTCTATCTGTTGTCTTGATTGTTTCCCACTCATTCCTTTTGGTTTGGGGAATATGTCAAACTCCCATGCCCAGAGAACTTCAGATAGAGTTCGCGGAAATGCTCAGTGGACAACCCAGGCAGGGTAAGGATCAGCATTTCCACACTACTCAGAGAATTTTTATTTTCAGGGATGGATTTTTAGCCCAATTCAAGTTGAAGAAAAGTGGTTTCGTGAAAATCGCAGAAAATTTTTTTTCAGAAACTCCGGGGTGCCTGGTGCACCACGCGACAGTTGTATTCCAAAACCGAGTCACTCAGATCACACGAGCACCCAAGCATGCTTGAAACTCATTCAAATGCAAGTGCTTCTATCTGTTGTCTTTATTGTTTCCCACTCATTCCTTTTGGTTTGGGGAATATGTCAAAATCCCATGCCCAGAGAACTTCAGATAGAGTTCGCGGAAATGCTCAGTGGACAACCCAGGCAGGGTAAGGATCAGCATTTCCACACTACTCAGAGAATTTTTATTTTCAGGGATGGATTTTTAGCCCAATTCAAGTTGAAGAAAAGTGGTTTCGTGAAAATCACAGAAAATTTTTTTTCAGAAACTCCGGGGTGCCTGGAGGTCGCGGTGCACCACGCGACAGTTGTATTCCAAAACTGAGTCACTCAGATCACACCAGCACCCAAGCATGCTTGAAACTCATTCAAATGCAAGTGCTTCTATCTGTTGTCTTGATTGTTTCCCACTCATTCCTTTTGGTTTGGGGAATATGTCAAAATCCCATGCCCAGAGAACTTCAGATAGAGTTCGCGGAAATGCTCAGTGGACAACCCAGGCAGGGTAAGGATCAGCATTTCCACACTACTCAGAGAATTTTTACTTTCAGGGATGGATTTTTAGCCCAATTCAAGTTGAAGAAAAGTGGTTTCGTGAAAATCGCAGAAAATTTTTTTTCAGAAACTCCGGGGTGCCTGGAGGTCGCGGTGCACCACGAGACAGTTGTATTCCAAAACTGAGTCACTCAGATCACACGAGCACCCAAGCATGCTTGAAACTCATTCAAATTTAAGTGCTTCTATCTGTTGTCTTGATTGTTTCCCACTCATTCCTTTTGGTTTGGGGAATATGTCAAAATCCCATGCCCAGAGAACTTCAGATAGAGTTCGCGGAAATGCTCAGTGGACAACCCAGGCAGGGTAAGGATCAGCATTTCCACACTACTCAGAGAATTTTTATTTTCAGGGATGGATTTTTAGCCCAATTCAAGTTGAAGAAAAGTGGTTTCGTGAAAATCGCAGAAAATTTTTTTTCAGAAACTCCGGGGTGCCTGGAGGTCGCGGTGCACCACACGACACTTGTATTCCAAAACTGAGTCACTCAGATCACACGAGTACCAAGCATGCTTGAAACTCATTCAAATGCAAGTGCTTCTATCTGTTGTCTTGATTGTTTCCCACTCATTCCTTTTGGTTTGGGGAATATGTCAAAATCCCATGCCCAGAGAACTTCAGATAGAGTTCGCGGAAATGCTCAGTGGACAACCCAGGCAGGGTAAGGATCAGCATTTCCACACTACTCAGAGAATTTTTATTTTCAGGGATGGATTTTTAGCCCAATTCAAGTTGAAGAAAAGTGGTTTCGTGAAAATCGCAGAAATTTTTTTTTCAGAAACTCCGGGGTGCCTGGAGGTCGCGGTGCACCACGCGATAGTTGTATTCCAAAACCGAGTCACTCAGATCACACGAGCACCCATGCATGCTTGAAACTCATTCAAATGCAAGTGCTTCTATCTGTTGTCTTGATTGTTTCCCACTCATTCCTTTTGGTTTGGGGAATATGTCAAAATCCCATGCCCAGAGAACTTCAGATAGAGTTCGCGGAAATGATCAGTGGACAACCCAGGCAGGGTAAGGATCAGCATTTCCACACTACTCAGAGAATTTTTATTTTCAGGGATGGATTTTTAGCCCAATTCAAGTTGAAGAAAAGTGGTTTCGTGAAAATCGCAGAAAATTTTTTTTCAGAAACTCTGGGGTGCCTGGAGGTCGCGGTGCACCACGCGACAGTTGTATTCCAAAACCGAGTCACTCAGATCACACGAGCACCCAAGCATGCTTGAAACTCATTCAAATGCAAGTGCTTCTATCTGTTGTCTTGATTGTTTCCCACTCATTCCTTTTGGTTTGGGGAATATGTCAAAATCCCATGCCCAGAGAACTTCAGATAGAGTTCGCGGAAATGCTCAGTGGACAACCCAGGCAGGGTAAGGATCAGCATTTCCACACTACTCAGAGAATTTTTATTTTCAGGGATGGATTTTTAGCCCAATTCAAGTTGAAGAAAAGTGGTTTCGTGAAAATCGCAGAAAAATTTTTTTCAGAAACTCCGGGGTGCCTGGAGGTCGCGGTGCACCACGCGACAGTTGTATTCCAAAACCGAGTCACTCAGATCACACGAGCACCCAAGCATGCTTGAAACTCATTCAAATGCAAGTGCTTCTATCTGTTGTCTTGATTGTTTCCCACTCATTCCTTTTGGTTTGGGGAATATGTCAAACTCCCATGCCCAGAGAACTTCAGATAGAGTTCGCGGAAATGCTCAGTGGACAACCCAGGCAGGGTAAGGATCAGCATTTCCACACTACTCAGAGAATTTTGATTTACAGGGATGGATTTTTAGCCCAATTCAAGTTGAAGAAAAGTGGTTTAGTGAAAATCGCAGAAAAATTTTTTTCAGAAACTCTGGGGTGCCTGGAGGTCGCGGTGCACCACGCGACAGTTGTATTCCAAAACCGAGTCACTCAGATCACACGAGCACCCAAGCATGCTTGAAACTCATTCAAATACAAGTGCTTCTATCTGTTGTCTTGATTGTTTCCCACTCATTCCTTTTGGTTTGGGGAATATGTCAAAATCCCATGCCCAGAGAAATTCAGATAGAGTTCGCGGAAATGCTCAGTGGACAACCCAGGCAGGGTAAGGATCAGCATTTCCATACTACTCAGAGAATTTTTATTTTCAGGGATGGATTTTTAGCCCAATTCAAGTTGAAGAAAAGTGGTTTTGTGAAAATTGCAGAAAATTTTTTTTCAGAAACTCTGGGGTGCCTGGAGGTCGCGGTGCACCACGCGACAGTTGTATTCCAAAACCGAGTCACTCAGATCACACGAGCACCCAAGCATGCTTGAAACTCATTCAAATGCAAGCGCTTCTATCTGTTGTCTTGATTGTTTCCCACTCATTCCTTTTGGTTTGGGGAATATGTCAAAATCCCATGCCCAGAGAACTTCAGATAGAGTTCGCGGAAATGCTCAGTGGACAAACCAGGCAGGGTAAGGATCAGCATTTCCACACAACTCAGAGAATTTTTATTTTCAGGGATGGATTTTTAGCCCAATTCAAGTTGAAGAAAAGTGGTTTCGTGAAACTCGCAGAAAATTTTTTTTCAGAAACTCCGGGGTGCCTGGAGGTCGCGGATCACCACGCGACAGTTGTATTCCAAAACCGAGTCACTCAGATCACACGAGCACCCTAGCATGCTTGAAACTCATTCAAATGCAAGTGCTTCTATCTGTTTTCTTGATTGTTTCCCACTCATTCCTTTTGGTTTGGGGAATATGTCAAAATCCCATGCCCAGAGAACTTCAGATAGAGTTCGCGGAAATTCTCAATGGACAACCCAGGCAGGGTAAGGATCAGCATTTCCACACTACTCAGAGAATTTTTATTTTCAGGGATGGATTTTTAGCCCAATTCAAGTTGAAGAAAAGTGGTTTCGTGAAAATCGCAGAAAATTTTTTTTCAGAAACTCCGGGGTGCCTGGAGGTCGCGGTGCACCACGCGACAGTTGTATTCCAAAACTGAGTCACTCAGATCACACGAGCACCCAAGCATGCTTAAAACTCATTCAAATGCAAGTGCTTCTATCTGTTGTCTTGATTGTTTCCCACTCATTCCTTTTGGTTTGGGGAATATGTCAAAATCCCATGCCCAGAGAACTTCAGATAGAGTTCGCGGAAATGATCAGTGGACAACCCAGGCAGGGTAAGGATCAGCATTTCCACACTACTCAGAGAATTTTTATTTTCAGGGATGGATTTTTAGCCCAATTCAAGTTGAAGAAAAGTGGTTTCGTGAAAATCGCAGAAAATTTTTTTTCAGAAACTCTGGGGTGCCTGGAGGTCGCGGTGCACCACGCGACAGTTGTATTCCAAAACCGAGTCACTCAGATCACACGAGCACCCAAGCATGCTTGAAACTCATTCAAATGCAAGTGCTTCTATCTGTTGTCTTGATTGTTTCCCACTCATTCCTTTTGGTTTGGGGAATATGTCAAACTCCCATGCCCAGAGAACTTCAGATAGAGTTCGCGGAAATGCTCAGTGGACAACCCAGGCAGGGTAAGGATCAGCATTTCCACACTACTCAGAGAATTTTTATTTTCAGGGATGGATTTTTAGCCCAATTCAAGTTGAAGAAAAGTGGTTTCGTGAAAATCGCAGAAAATTTTTTTTCAGAAACTCCGGGGTGCCTGGAGGTCGCGGTGCACCACGCGACAGTTGTATTCCAAAACCGAGTCACTCAGATCACACGAGCACCCAAGCATGCTTGAAACTCATTCAAATGCAAGTGCTTCTATCTGTTGTCTTGATTGTTTCCCACTCATTCCTTTTGGTTTGGGGAATATGTCAAAATCCCATGCCCAGAGAAATTCAGATAGAGTTCGCGGAAATGCTCAGTGGACAACCCAGGCAGGGTAAGGATCAGCATTTCCATACTACTCAGAGAATTTTTATTTTCAGGGATGGATTTTTAGCCCAATTCAAGTTGAAGAAAAGTGGTTTTGTGAAAATTGCAGAAAATTTTTTTTCAGAAACTCTGGGGTGCCTGGAGGTCGCGGTGCACCACGCGACAGTTGTATTCCAAAACCGAGTCACTCAGATCACACGAGCACCCAAGCATGCTTGAAACTCATTCAAATGCAAGCGCTTCTATCTGTGGTCTTGATTGTTTCACACTCATTCCTTTTGGTTTGGGGAATATGTCAAAATCCCATGCCCAGAGAACTTCAGATAGAGTTCGCGGAAATGCTCAGTGGACAACCCAGGCAGGGTAAGGATCAGCATTTCCACACTACTCAGAGAATTTTTATTTTCAGGGATGGATTTGTAGCCCAATTCAAGTTGAAGAAAAGTGGTTTCGTGAAAATCGCAGAAAATTTTTTTTCAGAAACTCCGGGGTGCCTGGAGGTCGCGGTGCACCACGAGACAGTTATATTTCAAAACTGAGTCACTCAGATCACACGAGTACCCAAGCATACTTGAAACTCATTCAAATGCAAGTGCTTCTATCTGTTGTCTTGATTGTTTCCCACTCATTCCTTTTGGTTTGGGGAATATGTCAAACTCCCATGCCCAGAGAACTTCAGATAGAGTTCGCGGAAATGCTCAGTGGACAAACCAGGCAGGGTAAGGATCAGCATTTCCACACAACTCAGAGAATTTTTATTTTCAGGGATGGATTTTTAGCCCAATTCAAGTTGAAGAAAAGTGGTTTCGTGAAAATCGCAGAAAATTTTTTTTCAGAAACTCCGGGGTGCCTGGAGGTCGCGGTGCACCACGCGACAGTTGTATTCCAAAACTGAGTCACTCAGATCACACGAGCACCCAAGCATGCTTGAAACTCATTCAAATGCAAGTGCTTCTATCTGTTGTCTTGATTGTTTCCCACTCATTCCTTTTGGTTTGGGGAATATGTCAAACTCCCATGCCCAGAGAACTTCAGATAGAGTTCGCGGAAATGCTCAGTGGACAACCCAGGCAGGGTAAGGATCAGCATTTCCACACTACTCAGAGAATTTTTATTTTCAGGGATGGATTTTTAGCCCAATTCAAGTTGAAGAAATGTGGTTTAGTGAAAATCGCAGAAAATTTTTTTTCAGAAATTCTGGGGTGCCTGGAGGTCGCGGTGCACCACGCGACAGTTGTATTCCAAAACCGAGTCACTCAGATCACACGAGCACCCAAGCATGCTTGAAACTCATTCAAATGCAAGTGCTTCTATCTGTTGTCTTGATTGTTTCCCACTCATTCCTTTTGGTTTGGGGAATATGTCAAAATCCCATGCCCAGAGAACTTCAGATAGAGTTCGCGGAAATGCTCAGTGGACAACCCAGGCAGGGTAAGGATCAGCATTTCCACACTACTCAGAGAATTTTTATTTTCAGGGATGGATTTTTAGCCCAATTCAAGTTGAAGAAAAGTGGTTTCGTGAAAATCGCAGAAAATTTTTTTTCAGAAACTCCGGGGTGCCTGGAGGTCGCGGTGCACCACGCGACAGTTGTATTCCAAAACCGAGTCACTCAGATCACACGAGCACCCAAGCATGCTTGAAACTCATTCAAATGCAAGTGCTTCTATCTGTTGTCTTGATTGTTTCCCACTCATTCCTTTTGGTTTGGGGAATATGTCAAACTCCCATGCCCAGAGAACTTCAGATAGAGTTCGCGGAAATGCTCAGTGGACAACCCAGGCAGGGTAAGGATCAGCATTTCCACACTACTCAGAGAATTTTTATTTTCAGGGATGGATTTTTAGCCCAATTCAAGTTGAAGAAAAGTGGTTTAGTGAAAATCGCAGAAAATTTTTTTTCAGAAACTCTGGGGTGCCTGGAGGTCGCGGTGCACCACGCGACAGTTGTATTCCAAAACCGAGTCACTCAGATCACACGAGCACCCAAGCATGCTTGAAACTCATTCAAATGCAAGTGCTTCTATCTGTTGTCTTGATTGTTTCCCACTCATTCCTTTTGGTTTGGGGAATATGTCAAAATCCCATGCCCAGAGAAATTCAGATAGAGTTCGCGGAAATGCTCAGTGGACAACCCAGGCAGGGTAAGGATCAGCATTTCCATACTACTCAGAGAATTTTTATTTTCAGGGATGGATTTTTAGCCCAATTCAAGTTGAAGAAAAGTGGTTTTGTGAAAATTGCAGAAAATTTTTTTTCAGAAACTCTGGGGTGCCTGGAGGTCGCGGTGCACCACGCGACAGTTGTATTCCAAAACCGAGTCACTCAGATCACACGAGCACCCAAGCATGCTTGAAACTCATTCAAATGCAAGCGCTTCTATCTGTGGTCTTGATTGTTTCACACTCATTCCTTTTGGTTTGGGGAATATGTCAAAATCCCATGCCCAGAGAACTTCAGATAGAGTTCGCGGAAATGCTCAGTGGACAACCCAGGCAGGGTAAGGATCAGCATTTCCACACTACTCAGAGAATTTTTATTTTCAGGGATGGATTTGTAGCCCAATTCAAGTTGAAGAAAAGTGGTTTCGTGAAAATCGCAGAAAATTTTTTTTCAGAAACTCCGGGGTGCCTGGAGGTCGCGGTGCACCACGAGACAGTTATATTTCAAAACTGAGTCACTCAGATCACACGAGTACCCAAGCATACTTGAAACTCATTCAAATGCAAGTGCTTCTATCTGTTGTCTTGATTGTTTCCCACTCATTCCTTTTGGTTTGGGGAATATGTCAAACTCCCATGCCCAGAGAACTTCAGATAGAGTTCGCGGAAATGCTCAGTGGACAAACCAGGCAGGGTAAGGATCAGCATTTCCACACAACTCAGAGAATTTTTATTTTCAGGGATGGATTTTTAGCCCAATTCAAGTTGAAGAAAAGTGGTTTCGTGAAACTCGCAGAAAATTTTTTTTCAGAAACTCCGGGGTGCCTGGAGGTCGCGGTTCACCACGCGACAGTTGTATTCCAAAACCGAGTCACTCAGATCACACGAGCACCCTAGCATGCTTGAAACTCATTCAAATGCAAGTGCTTCTATCTGTTTTCTTGATTGTTTCCCACTCATTTCTTTTGGTTTGGGGAATATGTCAAAATCCCATGCCCAGAGAACTTCAGATAGAGTTCACGGAAATTCTCAGTGGACAACCCAGGCAGGGTAAGGATCAGCATTTCCACACTACTCAGAGAATTTTTATTTTCAGGGATGGATTTTTAGCCCAATTCAAGTTGAAGAAAAGTGGTTTCGTGAAAATCGCAGAAAATTTTTTTTCAGAAACTCCGGGGTGCCTGGAGGTCGCGGTGCACCACGCGACAGTTGTATTCCAAAACTGAGTCACTCAGATCACACGAGCACCCAAGCATGCTTGAAACTCATTCAAATGCAAGTGCTTCTATCTGTTGTCTTGATTGTTTCCCACTCATTCCTTTTGGTTTGGGGAATATGTCAAACTCCCATGCCCAGAGAACTTCAGATAGAGTTCGCGGAAATGCTCAGTGGACAACCCAGGCAGGGTAAGGATCAGCATTTCCACACTACTCAGAGAATTTTTATTTTCAGGGATGGATTTTTAGCCCAATTCAAGTTGAAGAAATGTGGTTTAGTGAAAATCGCAGAAAATTTTTTTTCAGAAATTCTGGGGTGCCTGGAGGTCGCGGTGCACCACGCGACAGTTGTATTCCAAAACCGAGTCACTCAGATCACACGAGCACCCAAGCATGCTTGAAACTCATTCAAATGCAAGTGCTTCTATCTGTTGTCTTGATTGTTTCCCACTCATTCCTTTTGGTTTGGGGAATATGTCAAAATCCCATGCCCAGAGAACTTCAGATAGAGTTCGCGGAAATGCTCAGTGGACAACCCAGGCAGGGTAAGGATCAGCATTTCCACACTACTCAGAGAATTTTTATTTTCAGGGATGGATTTTTAGCCCAATTCAAGTTGAAGAAAAGTGGTTTCGTGAAAATCGCAGAAAATTTTTTTTCAGAAACTCCGGGGTGCCTGGAGGTCGCGGTGCACCACGCGACAGTTGTATTCCAAAACCGAGTCACTCAGATCACACGAGCACCCAAGCATGCTTGAAACTCATTCAAATGCAAGTGCTTCTATCTGTTGTCTTGATTGTTTCCCACTCATTCCTTTTGGTTTGGGGAATATGTCAAACTCCCATGCCCAGAGAACTTCAGATAGAGTTCGCGGAAATGCTCAGTGGACAACCCAGGCAGGGTAAGGATCAGCATTTCCACACTACTCAGAGAATTTTTATTTTCAGGGATGGATTTTTAGCCCAATTCAAGTTGAAGAAAAGTGGTTTAGTGAAAATCGCAGAAAATTTTTTTTCAGAAACTCTGGGGTGCCTGGAGGTCGCGGTGCACCACGCGACAGTTGTATTCCAAAACCGAGTCACTCAGATCACACGAGCACCCAAGCATGCTTGAAACTCATTCAAATGCAAGTGCTTCTATCTGTTGTCTTGATTGTTTCCCACTCATTCCTTTTGGTTTGGGGAATATGTCAAAATCCCATGCCCAGAGAAATTCAGATAGAGTTCGCGGAAATGCTCAGTGGACAACCCAGGCAGGGTAAGGATCAGCATTTCCATACTACTCAGAGAATTTTTATTTTCAGGGATGGATTTTTAGCCCAATTCAAGTTGAAGAAAAGTGGTTTTGTGAAAATTGCAGAAAATTTTTTTTCAGAAACTCTGGGGTTGCCTGGAGGTCGCGGTGCACCACGCGACAGTTGTATTCCAAAACCGAGTCACTCAGATCACACGAGCACCCAAGCATGCTTGAAACTCATTCAAATGCAAGCGCTTCTATCTGTGGTCTTGATTGTTTCCCACTCATTCCTTTTGGTTTGGGGAATATGTCAAAATCCCATGCCCAGAGAACTTCAGATAGAGTTCGCGGAAATGCTCAGTGGACAACCCAGGCAGGGTAAGGATCAGCATTTCCACACTACTCAGAGAATTTTTATTTTCAGGGATGGATTTGTAGCCCAATTCAAGTTGAAGAAAAGTGGTTTCGTGAAAATCGCAGAAAATTTTTTTTCAGAAACTCCGGGGTGCCTGGAGGTCGCGGTTCACCACGCGACAGTTGTATTCCAAAACCGAGTCACTCAGATCACACGAGCACCCTAGCATGCTTGAAACTCATTCAAATGCAAGTGCTTCTATCTGTTTTCTTGATTGTTTCCCACTCATTCCTTTTGGTTTGGGGAATATGTCAAAATCCCATGCCCAGAGAACTTCAGATAGAGTTCGCGGAAATTCTCAGTGGACAACCCAGGCAGGGTAAGGATCAGCATTTCCACACTACTCAGAGAATTTTTCTTTTCAGGGATGGATTTTTAGCCCAATTCAAGTTGAAGAAAAGTGGTTTCGTGAAAATCGCAGAAAATTTTTTTTCAGAAACTCCGGGGTGCCTGGAGGTCGCGGTGCACCACGCGACAGTTGTATTCCAAAACTGAGTCACTCAGATCACACGAGCACCCAAGCATGCTTGAAACTCATTCAAATGCAAGCGCTTCTATCTGTGGTCTTGATTGTTTCCCACTCATTCCTTTTGGTTTGGGGAATATGTCAAAATCCCATGCCCAGAGAACTTCAGATAGAGTTCGCGGAAATGCTCAGTGGACAACCCAGGCAGGGTAAGGATCAGCATTTCCACACTACTCAGAGAATTTTTATTTTCAGGGATGGATTTGTAGCCCAATTCAAGTTGAAGAAAAGTGGTTTCGTGAAAATCGCAGAAAATTTTTTTTCAGAAACTCCGGGGTGCCTGGAGGTCGCGGTGCACCACGCGACAGTTGTATTCCAAAACTGAGTCACTCAGATCACACGAGCACCCAAGCATGCTTGAAACTCATTCAAATGCAAGTGCTTCTATCTGTTGTCTTGATTGTTTCCCACTCATTCCTTTTGGTTTGGGGAATATGTCAAACTCCCATGCCCAGAGAACTTCAGATAGAGTTCGCGGAAATGCTCAGTGGACAACCCAGGCAGGGTAAGGATCAGCATTTCCACACTACTCAGAGAATTTTTATTTTCAGGGATGGATTTTTAGCCCAATTCAAGTTGAAGAAATGTGGTTTAGTGAAAATCGCAGAAAATTTTTTTTCAGAAATTCTGGGGTGCCTGGAGGTCGCGGTGCACCACGCGACAGTTGTATTCCAAAACCGAGTCACTCAGATCACACGAGCACCCAAGCATGCTTGAAACTCATTCAAATGCAAGTGCTTCTATCTGTTGTCTTGATTGTTTCCCACTCATTCCTTTTGGTTTGGGGAATATGTCAAAATCCCATGCCCAGAGAACTTCAGATAGAGTTCGCGGAAATGCTCAGTGGACAACCCAGGCAGGGTAAGGATCAGCATTTCCACACTACTCAGAGAATTTTTATTTTCAGGGATGGATTTTTAGCCCAATTCAAGTTGAAGAAAAGTGGTTTCGTGAAAATCGCAGAAAATTTTTTTTCAGAAACTCCGGGGTGCCTGGAGGTCGCGGTGCACCACGCGACAGTTGTATTCCAAAACCGAGTCACTCAGATCACACGAGCACCCAAGCATGCTTGAAACTCATTCAAATGCAAGTGCTTCTATCTGTTGTCTTGATTGTTTCCCACTCATTCCTTTTGGTTTGGGGAATATGTCAAACTCCCATGCCCAGAGAACTTCAGATAGAGTTCGCGGAAATGCTCAGTGGACAACCCAGGCAGGGTAAGGATCAGCATTTCCACACTACTCAGAGAATTTTTATTTTCAGGGATGGATTTTTAGCCCAATTCAAGTTGAAGAAAAGTGGTTTAGTGAAAATCGCAGAAAATTTTTTTTCAGAAACTCTGGGGTGCCTGGAGGTCGCGGTGCACCACGCGACAGTTGTATTCCAAAACCGAGTCACTCAGATCACACGAGCACCCAAGCATGCTTGAAACTCATTCAAATGCAAGTGCTTCTATCTGTTGTCTTGATTGTTTCCCACTCATTCCTTTTGGTTTGGGGAATATGTCAAAATCCCATGCCCAGAGAAATTCAGATAGAGTTCGCGGAAATGCTCAGTGGACAACCCAGGCAGGGTAAGGATCAGCATTTCCATACTACTCAGAGAATTTTTATTTTCAGGGATGGATTTTTAGCCCAATTCAAGTTGAAGAAAAGTGGTTTTGTGAAAATTGCAGAAAATTTTTTTTCAGAAACTCTGGGGTTGCCTGGAGGTCGCGGTGCACCACGCGACAGTTGTATTCCAAAACCGAGTCACTCAGATCACACGAGCACCCAAGCATGCTTGAAACTCATTCAAATGCAAGCGCTTCTATCTGTGGTCTTGATTGTTTCCCACTCATTCCTTTTGGTTTGGGGAATATGTCAAAATCCCATGCCCAGAGAACTTCAGATAGAGTTCGCGGAAATGCTCAGTGGACAACCCAGGCAGGGTAAGGATCAGCATTTCCACACTACTCAGAGAATTTTTATTTTCAGGGATGGATTTGTAGCCCAATTCAAGTTGAAGAAAAGTGGTTTCGTGAAAATCGCAGAAAATTTTTTTTCAGAAACTCCGGGGTGCCTGGAGGTCGCGGTTCACCACGCGACAGTTGTATTCCAAAACCGAGTCACTCAGATCACACGAGCACCCTAGCATGCTTGAAACTCATTCAAATGCAAGTGCTTCTATCTGTTTTCTTGATTGTTTCCCACTCATTCCTTTTGGTTTGGGGAATATGTCAAAATCCCATGCCCAGAGAACTTCAGATAGAGTTCGCGGAAATTCTCAGTGGACAACCCAGGCAGGGTAAGGATCAGCATTTCCACACTACTCAGAGAATTTTTCTTTTCAGGGATGGATTTTTAGCCCAATTCAAGTTGAAGAAAAGTGGTTTCGTGAAAATCGCAGAAAATTTTTTTTCAGAAACTCCGGGGTGCCTGGAGGTCGCGGTGCACCACGCGACAGTTGTATTCCAAAACTGAGTCACTCAGATCACACGAGCACCCAAGCATGCTTGAAACTCATTCAAATGCAAGCGCTTCTATCTGTGGTCTTGATTGTTTCCCACTCATTCCTTTTGGTTTGGGGAATATGTCAAAATCCCATGCCCAGAGAACTTCAGATAGAGTTCGCGGAAATGCTCAGTGGACAACCCAGGCAGGGTAAGGATCAGCATTTCCACACTACTCAGAGAATTTTTATTTTCAGGGATGGATTTGTAGCCCAATTCAAGTTGAAGAAAAGTGGTTTCGTGAAAATCGCAGAAAATTTTTTTTCAGAAACTCCGGGGTGCCTGGAGGTCGCGGTGCACCACGAGACAGTTATATTTCAAAACTGAGTCACTCAGATCACACGAGTACCCAAGCATACTTGAAACTCATTCAAATGCAAGTGCTTCTATCTGTTGTCTTGATTGTTTCCCACTCATTCCTTTTGGTTTGGGGAATATGTCAAACTCCCATGCCCAGAGAACTTCAGATAGAGTTCGCGGAAATGCTCAGTGGACAACCCAGGCAGGGTAAGGATCAGCATTTCCACACTACTCAGAGAATTTTTATTTTCAGGGATGGATTTTTAGCCCAATTCAAGTTGAAGAAAAGTGGTTTCGTGAAAATCGCAGAAAATTTTTTTTCAGAAACTCCGGGGTGCCTGGAGGTCGCGGTGCACCACGCGACAGTTGTATTCCAAAACCGAGTCACTCAGATCACACGAGCACCCAAGCATGCTTGAAACTCATTCAAATGCAAGTGCTTCTATCTGTTGTCTTGATTGTTTCCCACTCATTCCTTTTGGTTTGGGGAATATGTCAAACTCCCATGCCCAGAGAACTTCAGATAGAGTTCGCGGAAATGCTCAGTGGACAACCCAGGCAGGGTAAGGATCAGCATTTCCACACTACTCAGAGAATTTTTATTTTCAGGGATGGATTTTTAGCCCAATTCAAGTTGAAGAAAAGTGGTTTAGTGAAAATCGCAGAAAATTTTTTTTCAGAAACTCTGGGGTGCCTGGAGGTCGCGGTGCACCACGCGACAGTTGTATTCCAAAACCGAGTCACTCAGATCACACGAGCACCCAAGCATGCTTGAAACTCATTCAAATGCAAGTGCTTCTATCTGTTGTCTTGATTGTTTCCCACTCATTCCTTTTGGTTTGGGGAATATGTCAAAATCCCATGCCCAGAGAAATTCAGATAGAGTTCGCGGAAATGCTCAGTGGACAACCCAGGCAGGGTAAGGATCAGCATTTCCATACTACTCAGAGAATTTTTATTTTCAGGGATGGATTTTTAGCCCAATTCAAGTTGAAGAAAAGTGGTTTTGTGAAAATTGCAGAAAATTTTTTTTCAGAAACTCTGGGGTGCCTGGAGGTCGCGGTGCACCACGCGACAGTTGTATTCCAAAACCGAGTCACTCAGATCACACGAGCACCCAAGCATGCTTGAAACTCATTCAAATGCAAGCGCTTCTATCTGTGGTCTTGATTGTTTCACACTCATTCCTTTTGGTTTGGGGAATATGTCAAAATCCCATGCCCAGAGAACTTCAGATAGAGTTCGCGGAAATGCTCAGTGGACAACCCAGGCAGGGTAAGGATCAGCATTTCCACACTACTCAGAGAATTTTTATTTTCAGGGATGGATTTGTAGCCCAATTCAAGTTGAAGAAAAGTGGTTTCGTGAAAATCGCAGAAAATTTTTTTTCAGAAACTCCGGGGTGCCTGGAGGTCGCGGTGCACCACGAGACAGTTATATTTCAAAACTGAGTCACTCAGATCACACGAGTACCCAAGCATACTTGAAACTCATTCAAATGCAAGTGCTTCTATCTGTTGTCTTGATTGTTTCCCACTCATTCCTTTTGGTTTGGGGAATATGTCAAACTCCCATGCCCAGAGAACTTCAGATAGAGTTCGCGGAAATGCTCAGTGGACAAACCAGGCAGGGTAAGGATCAGCATTTCCACACAACTCAGAGAATTTTTATTTTCAGGGATGGATTTTTAGCCCAATTCAAGTTGAAGAAAAGTGGTTTCGTGAAACTCGCAGAAAATTTTTTTTCAGAAACTCCGGGGTGCCTGGAGGTCGCGGTTCACCACGCGACAGTTGTATTCCAAAACCGAGTCACTCAGATCACACGAGCACCCTAGCATGCTTGAAACTCATTCAAATGCAAGTGCTTCTATCTGTTTTCTTGATTGTTTCCCACTCATTTCTTTTGGTTTGGGGAATATGTCAAAATCCCATGCCCAGAGAACTTCAGATAGAGTTCACGGAAATTCTCAGTGGACAACCCAGGCAGGGTAAGGATCAGCATTTCCACACTACTCAGAGAATTTTTATTTTCAGGGATGGATTTTTAGCCCAATTCAAGTTGAAGAAAAGTGGTTTCGTGAAAATCGCAGAAAATTTTTTTTCAGAAACTCCGGGGTGCCTGGAGGTCGCGGTGCACCACGCGACAGTTGTATTCCAAAACTGAGTCACTCAGATCACACGAGCACCCAAGCATGCTTGAAACTCATTCAAATGCAAGTGCTTCTATCTGTTGTCTTGATTGTTTCCCACTCATTCCTTTTGGTTTGGGGAATATGTCAAACTCCCATGCCCAGAGAACTTCAGATAGAGTTCGCGGAAATGCTCAGTGGACAACCCAGGCAGGGTAAGGATCAGCATTTCCACACTACTCAGAGAATTTTTATTTTCAGGGATGGATTTTTAGCCCAATTCAAGTTGAAGAAATGTGGTTTAGTGAAAATCGCAGAAAATTTTTTTTCAGAAATTCTGGGGTGCCTGGAGGTCGCGGTGCACCACGCGACAGTTGTATTCCAAAACCGAGTCACTCAGATCACACGAGCACCCAAGCATGCTTGAAACTCATTCAAATGCAAGTGCTTCTATCTGTTGTCTTGATTGTTTCCCACTCATTCCTTTTGGTTTGGGGAATATGTCAAAATCCCATGCCCAGAGAACTTCAGATAGAGTTCGCGGAAATGCTCAGTGGACAACCCAGGCAGGGTAAGGATCAGCATTTCCACACTACTCAGAGAATTTTTATTTTCAGGGATGGATTTTTAGCCCAATTCAAGTTGAAGAAAAGTGGTTTCGTGAAAATCGCAGAAAATTTTTTTTCAGAAACTCCGGGGTGCCTGGAGGTCGCGGTGCACCACGCGACAGTTGTATTCCAAAACCGAGTCACTCAGATCACACGAGCACCCAAGCATGCTTGAAACTCATTCAAATGCAAGTGCTTCTATCTGTTGTCTTGATTGTTTCCCACTCATTCCTTTTGGTTTGGGGAATATGTCAAACTCCCATGCCCAGAGAACTTCAGATAGAGTTCGCGGAAATGCTCAGTGGACAACCCAGGCAGGGTAAGGATCAGCATTTCCACACTACTCAGAGAATTTTTATTTTCAGGGATGGATTTTTAGCCCAATTCAAGTTGAAGAAAAGTGGTTTAGTGAAAATCGCAGAAAATTTTTTTTCAGAAACTCTGGGGTGCCTGGAGGTCGCGGTGCACCACGCGACAGTTGTATTCCAAAACCGAGTCACTCAGATCACACGAGCACCCAAGCATGCTTGAAACTCATTCAAATGCAAGTGCTTCTATCTGTTGTCTTGATTGTTTCCCACTCATTCCTTTTGGTTTGGGGAATATGTCAAAATCCCATGCCCAGAGAAATTCAGATAGAGTTCGCGGAAATGCTCAGTGGACAACCCAGGCAGGGTAAGGATCAGCATTTCCATACTACTCAGAGAATTTTTATTTTCAGGGATGGATTTTTAGCCCAATTCAAGTTGAAGAAAAGTGGTTTTGTGAAAATTGCAGAAAATTTTTTTTCAGAAACTCTGGGGTTGCCTGGAGGTCGCGGTGCACCACGCGACAGTTGTATTCCAAAACCGAGTCACTCAGATCACACGAGCACCCAAGCATGCTTGAAACTCATTCAAATGCAAGCGCTTCTATCTGTGGTCTTGATTGTTTCCCACTCATTCCTTTTGGTTTGGGGAATATGTCAAAATCCCATGCCCAGAGAACTTCAGATAGAGTTCGCGGAAATGCTCAGTGGACAACCCAGGCAGGGTAAGGATCAGCATTTCCACACTACTCAGAGAATTTTTATTTTCAGGGATGGATTTGTAGCCCAATTCAAGTTGAAGAAAAGTGGTTTCGTGAAAATCGCAGAAAATTTTTTTTCAGAAACTCCGGGGTGCCTGGAGGTCGCGGTTCACCACGCGACAGTTGTATTCCAAAACCGAGTCACTCAGATCACACGAGCACCCTAGCATGCTTGAAACTCATTCAAATGCAAGTGCTTCTATCTGTTTTCTTGATTGTTTCCCACTCATTCCTTTTGGTTTGGGGAATATGTCAAAATCCCATGCCCAGAGAACTTCAGATAGAGTTCGCGGAAATTCTCAGTGGACAACCCAGGCAGGGTAAGGATCAGCATTTCCACACTACTCAGAGAATTTTTATTTTCAGGGATGGATTTTTAGCCCAATTCAAGTTGAAGAAAAGTGGTTTCGTGAAAATCGCAGAAAATTTTTTTTCAGAAACTCCGGGGTGCCTGGAGGTCGCGGTGCACCACGCGACAGTTGTATTCCAAAACTGAGTCACTCAGATCACACGAGCACCCAAGCATGCTTGAAACTCATTCAAATGCAAGCGCTTCTATCTGTGGTCTTGATTGTTTCCCACTCATTCCTTTTGGTTTGGGGAATATGTCAAAATCCCATGCCCAGAGAACTTCAGATAGAGTTCGCGGAAATGCTCAGTGGACAACCCAGGCAGGGTAAGGATCAGCATTTCCACACTACTCAGAGAATTTTTATTTTCAGGGATGGATTTGTAGCCCAATTCAAGTTGAAGAAAAGTGGTTTCGTGAAAATCGCAGAAAATTTTTTTTCAGAAACTCCGGGGTGCCTGGAGGTCGCGGTGCACCACGAGACAGTTATATTTCAAAACTGAGTCACTCAGATCACACGAGTACCCAAGCATACTTGAAACTCATTCAAATGCAAGTGCTTCTATCTGTTGTCTTGATTGTTTCCCACTCATTCCTTTTGGTTTGGGGAATATGTCAAACTCCCATGCCCAGAGAACTTCAGATAGAGTTCGCGGAAATGCTCAGTGGACAAACCAGGCAGGGTAAGGATCAGCATTTCCACACAACTCAGAGAATTTTTATTTTCAGGGATGGATTTTTAGCCCAATTCAAGTTGAAGAAAAGTGGTTTCGTGAAACTCGCAGAAAATTTTTTTTCAGAAACTCCGGGGTGCCTGGAGGTCGCGGTTCACCACGCGACAGTTGTATTCCAAAACCGAGTCACTCAGATCACACGAGCACCCTAGCATGCTTGAAACTCATTCAAATGCAAGTGCTTCTATCTGTTTTCTTGATTGTTTCCCACTCATTCCTTTTGGTTTGGGGAATATGTCAAAATCCCATGCCCAGAGAACTTCAGATAGAGTTCGCGGAAATTCTCAGTGGACAACCCAGGCAGGGTAAGGATCAGCATTTCCACACTACTCAGAGAATTTTTATTTTCAGGGATGGATTTTTAGCCCAATTCAAGTTGAAGAAAAGTGGTTTCGTGAAAATCGCAGAAAATTTTTTTTCAGAAACTCCGGGGTGCCTGGAGGTCGCGGTGCACCACGCGACAGTTGTATTCCAAAACTGAGTCACTCAGATCACACGAGCACCCAAGCATGCTTGAAACTCATTCAAATGCAAGTGCTTCTATCTGTTGTCTTGATTGTTTCCCACTCATTCCTTTTGGTTTGGGGAATATGTCAAAATCCCATGCCCAGAGAACTTCAGATAGAGTTCGCGGAAATGCTCAGTGGACAACCCAGGCAGGGTAAGGATCAGCATTTCCACACTACTCAGAGAATTTTTATTTTCAGGGATGGATTTTTAGCCCAATTCAAGTTGAAGAAAAGTGGTTTCGTGAAAATCGCAGAAAATTTTTTTTCAGAAACTCCGGGGTGCCTGGAGGTCGCGGTGCACCACGCGACAGTTGTATTCCAAAACCGAGTCACTCAGATCACACGAGCACCCAAGCATGCTTGAAACTCATTCAAATGCAAGTGCTTCTATCTGTTGTCTTGATTGTTTCCCACTCATTCCTTTTGGTTTGGGCAATATGTCAAACTCCCATGCCCAGAGAACTTCAGATAGAGTTCGCGGAAATGCTCAGTGGACAACCCAGGCAGGGTAAGGATCAGCATTTCCACACTACTCAGAGAATTTTTATTTTCAGGGATGGATTTTTAGCCCAATTCAAGTTGAAGAAAAGTGGTTTAGTGAAAATCGCAGAAAAATTTTTTTCAGAAATTCTGGGGTGCCTGGAGGTCGCGGTGCACCACGCGACAGTTGTATTCCAAAACCGAGTCACTCAGATCACACGAGCACCCAAGCATGTTTGAAACTCATTCAAATGCAAGCGCTTCTATCTGTGGTCTTGATTGTTTCCCACTCATTCCTTTTGGTTTGGGGAATATGTCAAAATCCCATGCCCAGAGAACTTCAGATAGAGTTCGCGGAAATGCTCAGTGGACAACCCAGGCAGGGTAAGGATCAGCATTTCCACACTACTCAGAGAATTTTTATTTTCAGGGATGGATTTGTAGCCCAATTCAAGTTGAAGAAAAGTGGTTTCGTGAAAATCGCAGAAAATTTTTTTTCAGAAACTCCGGGGTGCCTGGAGGTCGCGGTGCACCACGAGACAGTTATATTTCAAAACTGAGTCACTCAGATCACACGAGTACCCAAGCATACTTGAAACTCATTCAAATGCAAGTGCTTCTATCTGTTGTCTTGATTGTTTCCCACTCATTCCTTTTGGTTTGGGGAATATGTCAAAATCCCATGCCCAGAGAACTTCAGATAGAGTTCGCGGAAATGCTCAGTGGACAACCCAGGCAGGGTAAGGATCAGCATTTCCACACTACTCAGAGAATTTTTATTTTCAGGGATGGATTTTTAGCCCAATTCAAGTTGAAGAAAAGTGGTTTCGTGAAAATCGCAGAAAATTTTTTTTCAGAAACTCCGGGGTGCCTGGAGGTCGCGGTGCACCACACGACAGTTGTATTCCAAAACTGAGTCACTCAGATCACACGAGTACCAAGCATGCTTGAAACTCATTCAAATGCAAGTGCTTCTATCTGTTGTCTTGATTGTTTCCCACTCATTCCTTTTGGTTTGGGGAATATGTCAAAATCCCATGCCCAGAGAACTTCAGATAGAGTTCGCGGAAATGATCAGTGGACAACCCAGGCAGGGTAAGGATCAGCATTTCCACACTACTCAGAGAATTTTTATTTTCAGGGATGGATTTTTAGCCCAATTCAAGTTGAAGAAAAGTGGTTTCGTGAAAATCGCAGAAAATTTTTTTTCAGAAACTCTGGGGTGCCTGGAGGTCGCGGTTCACCACGCGACAGTTGTATTCCAAAACCGAGTCACTCAGATCACACGAGCACCCTAGCATGCTTGAAACTCATTCAAATGCAAGTGCTTCTATCTGTTGTCTTGATTGTTTCCCACTCATTCCTTTTGGTTTGGGGAATATGTCAAAATCCCATGCCCAGAGAACTTCAGATAGAGTTCGCGGAAATGCTCAGTGGACAACCCAGGCAGGGTAAGGATCAGCATTTCCACACTACTCAGAGAATTTTTATTTTCAGGGATGGATTTTTAGCCCAATTCAAGTTGAAGAAAAGTGGTTTCGTGAAAATCGCAGAAAATTTTTTTTCAGAAACTCCGGGGTGCCTGGAGGTCGCGGTGCACCACGCGACAGTTGTATTCCAAAACCGAGTCACTCAGATCACACGAGCACCCAAGCATGCTTGAAACTCATTCAAATGCAAGTGCTTCTATCTGTTGTCTTGATTGTTTCCCACTCATTCCTTTTGGTTTGGGGAATATGTCAAACTCCCATGCCCAGAGAACTTCAGATAGAGTTCGCGGAAATGCTCAGTGGACAACCCAGGCAGGGTAAGGATCAGCATTTCCACACTACTCAGAGAATTTTTATTTTCAGGGATGGATTTTTAGCCCAATTCAAGTTGAAGAAAAGTGGTTTCGTGAAAATCGCAGAAAAAATTTTTTCAGAAACTCCGGGGTGCCTGGAGGTCGCGGTGCACCACGCGACAGTTGTATTCCAAAACTGAGTCACTCAGATCACACGAGCACCCAAGCATGCTTGAAACTCATTCAAATGCAAGTGCTTCTATCTGTTGTCTTGATTGTTTCCCACTCATTCCTTTTGGTTTGGGGAATATGTCAAACTCCCATGCCCAGAGAACTTCAGATAGAGTTCGCGGAAATGCTCAGTGGACAACCCAGGCAGGGTAAGGATCAGCATTTCCACACTACTCAGAGAATTTTTATTTTCAGGGATGGATTTTTAGCCCAATTCAAGTTGAAGAAAAGTGGTTTAGTGAAAATCGCAGAAAAATTTTTTTCAGAAATTCTGGGGTGCCTGGAGGTCGCGGTGCACCACGCGACAGTTGTATTCCAAAACCGAGTCACTCAGATCACACGAGCACCCAAGCATGCTTGAAACTCATTCAAATGCAAGTGCTTCTATCTGTTGTCTTGATTGTTTCCCACTCATTCCTTTTGGTTTGGGGAATATGTCAAAATCCCATGCCCAGAGAACTTCAGATAGAGTTCGCGGAAATGCTCAGTGGACAACCCAGGCAGGGTAAGGATCAGCATTTCCACACTACTCAGAGAATTTTTATTTTCAGGGATGGATTTTTAGCCCAATTCAAGTTGAAGAAAAGTGGTTTCGTGAAAATCGCAGAAAATTTTTTTTCAGAAACTCCGGGGTGCCTGGAGGTCGCGGTGCACCACGCGACAGTTGTATTCCAAAACCGAGTCACTCAGATCACACGAGCACCCAAGCATGCTTGAAACTCATTCAAATGCAAGTGCTTCTATCTGTTGTCTTGATTGTTTCCCACTCATTCCTTTTGGTTTGGGCAATATGTCAAACTCCCATGCCCAGAGAACTTCAGATAGAGTTCGCGGAAATGCTCAGTGGACAACCCAGGCAGGGTAAGGATCAGCATTTCCACACTACTCAGAGAATTTTTATTTTCAGGGATGGATTTTTAGCCCAATTCAAGTTGAAGAAAAGTGGTTTAGTGAAAATCACAGAAAAATTTTTTTCAGAAACTCTGGGGTGCCTGGAGGTCGCGGTGCACCACGCGACAGTTGTATTCCAAAACCGAGTCACTCAGATCACACGAGCACCCAAGCATGTTTGAAACTCATTCAAATGCAAGCGCTTCTATCTGTGGTCTTGATTGTTTCCCACTCATTCCTTTTGGTTTGGGGAATATGTCAAAATCCCATGCCCAGAGAACTTCAGATAGAGTTCGCGGAAATGCTCAGTGGACAACCCAGGCAGGGTAAGGATCAGCATTTCCACACTACTCAGAGAATTTTTATTTTCAGGGATGGATTTGTAGCCCAATTCAAGTTGAAGAAAAGTGGTTTCGTGAAAATCGCAGAAAATTTTTTTTCAGAAACTCCGGGGTGCCTGGAGGTCGCGGTGCACCACGAGACAGTTATATTTCAAAACTGAGTCACTCAGATCACACGAGTACCCAAGCATACTTGAAACTCATTCAAATGCAAGTGCTTCTATCTGTTGTCTTGATTGTTTCCCACTCATTCCTTTTGGTTTGGGGAATATGTCAAAATCCCATGCCCAGAGAACTTCAGATAGAGTTTGCGGAAATGCTCAGTGGACAACCCAGGCAGGGTAAGGATCAGCATTTCCACACTACTCAGAGAATTTTTATTTTCAGGGATGGATTTTTAGCCCAATTCAAGTTGAAGAAAAGTGGTTTCGTGAAAATCGCAGAAAATTTTTTTTCAGAAACTCCGGGGTGCCTGGAGGTCGCGGTGCACCACACGACAGTTGTATTCCAAAACCGAGTCACTCACATCACACGAGCACCCAAGCATGCTTGAAACTCATTCAAATGCAAGTGCTTCTATCTGTTGTCTTGATTGTTTCCCACTCATTCCTTTTGGTTTGGGGAATATGTCAAAATCCCATGCCCAGAGAACTTCAGATAGAGTTCGCGGAAATGCTCAGTGGACAACCCAGGCAGGGTAAGGATCAGCATTTCCACACTACTCAGAGAATTTTTATTTTCAGGGATGGATTTTTAGCCCAATTCAAGTTGAAGAAAAGTGGTTTCGTGAAAATCGCAGAAAATTTTTTTTCAGAAACTCCGGGGTGCCTGGAGGTCGCGGTGCACCACGCGACAGTTGTATTCCAAAACCGAGTCACTCAGATCACACGAGCACCCAAGCATGCTTGAAACTCATTCAAATGCAAGTGCTTCTATCTGTTGTCTTGATTGTTTCCCACTCATTCCTTTTGGTTTGGGGAATATGTCAAACTCCCATGCCCAGAGAACTTCAGATAGAGTTCGCGGAAATGCTCAGTGGACAACCCAGGCAGGGTAAGGATCAGCATTTCCACACTACTCAGAGAATTTTTATTTTCAGGGATGGATTTTTAGCCCAATTCAAGTTGAAGAAAAGTGGTTTAGTGAAAATCGCAGAAAAAATTTTTTCAGAAACTCTGGGGTGCCTGGAGGTCGCGGTGCACCACGCGACAGTTGTATTCCAAAACCGAGTCACTCAGATCACACGAGCACCCAAGCATGCTTGAAACTCATTCAAATGCAAGTGCTTCTATCTGTTGTCTTGATTGTTTCCCACTCATTCCTTTTGGTTTGGGGAATATGTCAAAATCCCATGCCCAGAGAAATTCAGATAGAGTTCGCGGAAATGCTCAGTGGACAACCCAGGCTGGGTAAGGATCAGCATTTCCACACTACTCAGAGAATTTTTATTTTCAGGGATGGATTTTTAGCCCAATTCAAGTTGAAGAAAAGTGGTTTTGTGAAAATTGCAGAAAATTTTTTTTCAGAAACTCTGGGGTGCCTGGAGGTCGCGGTGCACCACGCGACAGTTGTATTCCAAAACCGAGTCACTCAGATCACACGAGCACCCAAGCATGCTTGAAACTCATTCAAATGCAAGCGCTTCTATCTGTGGTCTTGATTGTTTCCCACTCATTCCTTTTGGTTTGGGGAATATGTCAAAATCCCATGCCCAGAGAACTTCAGATAGAGTTCGCGGAAATGCTCAGTGGACAACCCAGGCAGGGTAAGGATCAGCATTTCCACACTACTCAGAGAATTTTTATTTTCAGGGATGGATTTGTAGCCCAATTCAAGTTGAAGAAAAGTGGTTTCGTGAAAATCGCAGAAAATTTTTTTTCAGAAACTCCGGGGTGCCTGGAGGTCGCGGTGCACCACGAGACAGTTATATTTCAAAACTGAGTCACTCAGATCACACGAGTACCCAAGCATACTTGAAACTCATTCAAATGCAAGTGCTTCTATCTGTTGTCTTGATTGTTTCCCACTCATTCCTTTTGGTTTGGGGAATATGTCAAAATCCCATGCCCAGAGAACTTCAGATAGAGTTCGCGGAAATGCTCAGTGGACAAACCAGGCAGGGTAAGGATCAGCATTTCCACACAACTCAGAGAATTTTTATTTTCAGGGATGGATTTTTAGCCCAATTCAAGTTGAAGAAAAGTGGTTTCGTGAAACTCGCAGAAAATTTTTTTTCAGAAACTCCGGGGTGCCTGGAGGTCGCGGTGCACCACGCGACAGTTGTATTCCAAAACCGAGTCACTCAGATCACACGAGCACCCAAGCATGCTTGAAACTCATTCAAATGCAAGTGCTTCTATCTGTTTTCTTGATTGTTTCCCACTCATTCCTTTTGGTTTGGGGAATATGTCAAAATCCCATGCCCAGAGAACTTCAGATAGAGTTCGCGGAAATTCTCAGTGGACAACCCAGGCAGGGTAAGGATCAGCATTTCCACACTACTCAGAGAATTTTTATTTTCAGGGATGGATTTTTAGCCCAATTCAAGTTGAAGAAAAGTGGTTTCGTGAAAATCGCAGAAAATTTTTTTTCAGAAACTCCGGGGTGCCTGGAGGTCGCGGTGCACCACGCGACAGTTGTATTCCAAAACTGAGTCACTCAGATCACACGAGCACCCAAGCATGCTTGAAACTCATTCAAATTCAAGTGCTTCTATCTGTTGTCTTGATTGTTTCCCACTCATTCCTTTTGGTTTGGGGAATATGTCAAAATCCCATGCCCAGAGAACTTCAGATAGAGTTCGCGGAAATGCTCAGTGGACAACCCAGGCAGGGTAAGGATCAGCATTTCCACACTACTCAGAGAATTTTTATTTTCAGGGATGGATTATTAGCCCAATTCAAGTTGAAGAAAAGTGGTTTCGTGAGAATCGCAGAAAATTTTTTTTCAGAAACTCCGGGGTGCCTGGAGGTCGCGGTGCACCACGCGACAGTTGTATTCCAAAACTGAGTCACTCAGATCACACGAGCACCCAAGCATGCTTGAAACTCATTCAAATGCAAGTGCTTCTATCTGTTGTCTTGATTGTTTCCCACTCATTCCTTTTGGTTTGGGGAATATGTCAAAATCCCATGCCCAGAGAACTTCAGATAGAGTTCGCGGAAATGCTCAGTGGACAACCCAGGCAGGGTAAAGATCAGCATTTCCACACTACTCAGAGAATTTTTATTTTCAGGGATGGATTTTTAGCCCAATTCAAGTTGAAGAAAAGTGGTTTCGTGAAAATCGCAGAAAATTTTTTTTCAGAAACTCCGGGGTGCCTGGAGGTCGCGATGCACCACGCGACAGTTGTATTCCAAAACTGAGTCACTCAGATCACACGAGTACCAAGCATGCTTGAAACTCATTCAAATGCAAGTGCTTCTATCTGTTGTCTTGATTGTTTCCCACTCATTCCTTTTGGTTTGGGGAATATGTCAAAATCCCATGCCCAGAGAACTTCAGATAGAGTTCGCGGAAATGCTCAGTGGACAACCCAGGCAGGGTAAGGATCAGCATTTCCACACTACTCAGAGAATTTTTATTTTCAGGGATGGATTTTTAGCCCAATTCAAGTTGAAGAAAAGTGGTTTCGTGAAAATCGCAGAAAATTTTTTTTCAGAAACTCCGGGGTGCCTGGAGGTCGCGGTGCACCACGCGATAGTTGTATTCCAAAACCGAGTCACTCAGATCACACGAGCACCCATGCATGCTTGAAACTCATTCAAATTCAAGTGCTTCTATCTGTTGTCTTGATTGTTTCCCACTCATTCCTTTTGGTTTGGGGAATATGTCAAAATCCCATGCCCAGAGAACTTCAGATAGAGTTCGCGGAAATGATCAGTGGACAACCCAGGCAGGGTAAGGATCAGCATTTCCACACTACTCAGAGAATTTTTATTTTCAGGGATGGATTTTTAGCCCAATTCAAGTTGAAGAAAAGTGGTTTCGTGAGAATCGCAGAAAATTTTTTTTCAGAAACTCCGGGGTGCCTGGAGGTCGCGGTGCACCACGCGACAGTTGTATTCCAAAACTGAGTCACTCAGATCACACGAGCACCCAAGCATGCTTGAAACTCATTCAAATGCAAGTGCTTCTATCTGTTGTCTTGATTGTTTCCCACTCATTCCTTTTGGTTTGGGGAATATGTCAAAATCCCATGCCCAGAGAACTTCAGATAGAGTTCGCGGAAATGCTCAGTGGACAACCCAGGCAGGGTAAAGATCAGCATTTCCACACTACTCAGAGAATTTTTATTTTCAGGGATGGATTTTTAGCCCAATTCAAGTTGAAGAAAAGTGGTTTCGTGAAAATCGCAGAAAATGTTTTTTCAGAAACTCTGGGGTGCCTGGAGGTCGCGGTGCACCACGCGACAGTTGTATTCCAAAACTGAGTCACTCAGATCACACGAGTACCAAGCATGCTTGAAACTCATTCAAATGCAAGTGCTTCTATCTGTTGTCTTGATTGTTTCCCACTCATTCCTTTTGGTTTGGGGAATATGTCAAAATCCCATGCCCAGAGAACTTCAGATAGAGTTCGCGGAAATGCTCAGTGGACAACCCAGGCAGGGTAAGGATCAGCATTTCCACACTACTCAGAGAATTTTTATTTTCAGGGATGGATTTTTAGCCCAATTCAAGTTGAAGAAAAGTGGTTTCGTGAAAATCGCAGAAAATTTTTTTTCAGAAACTCCGGGGTGCCTGGAGGTCGCGGTGCACCACGCGATAGTTGTATTCCAAAACCGAGTCACTCAGATCACACGAGCACCCATGCATGCTTGAAACTCATTCAAATGCAAGTGCTTCTATCTGTTGTCTTGATTGTTTCCCACTCATTCCTTTTGGTTTGGGGAATATGTCAAAATCCCATGCCCAGAGAACTTCAGATAGAGTTCGCGGAAATGATCAGTGGACAACCCAGGCAGGGTAAGGATCAGCATTTCCACACTACTCAGAGAATTTTTATTTTCAGGGATGGATTTTTAGCCCAATTCAAGTTGAAGAAAAGTGGTTTCGTGAAAATCGCAGAAAATTTTTTTTCAGAAACTCCGGGGTGCCTGGAGGTCGCGGTGCACCACGCGACAGTTGT